>NC_051184.2:134099441-134399441 GCF_013339695.2 Rhipicephalus sanguineus | reverse complement strand
TGTAGAGAACTCGCTCGGCTACGACGAAGCCCACGGTCACGAACAGGTTGGACGCCGGAAGGAAAGGCAGCACTGTCAGGAGCAGTGGCACAAGTTGTCGCACTGGACTCTCCTGCAGTCGCTCGACATTGTCGTGACAGCACTGCTCCCTTGATCCATTGACAGCCTTCTTGCAACACATAAAATGGTACCCGGTCGCTTAAAGAGGCCCTGCAGCACTTTTTCAGCATGGTCAGAAAACGCGGCCGATCGGTAGTCGAGGAGGCTCCTGAGAACACGCGAGCCAAACATTATAGCGAAGCTTGCGGCCTGGAATTTACCAATAATGCTCAAAGTCAGCTAAAAATCATTCCCTCTTCTCTCTGCAAATGATGCCATATACCCAAATTCACGGCCATTGACTGAGTATCGCTAGCTGCGTAGTTACCGAGGCCGTCGAGGGAGGTCGCCACGTGTCCGCGCGCGTGCTCGCGATCACACGGAAAGTAAGCCCCACGTTCAAAGCCAAATAAAAAATTTTTCAAGGTCATGGCGCGCGCATAACGCAGCTGCTTTCTCTCGTACCATCCTTCCCCGCTTAGCTTCAAGCGCGCTCGTCGGGACGAGAGAAGAGAGAAGTCAATTACAGCATGCGACAGATCTCTGTAACTACGCCCGTACTTAACATATTCAAAAAAATTTCGCGGCGGTCCATTCGTGAGCCAAAAACTCCGCTAATGAAGCCATTTGATGATTACTTGGCAAGATGTAACAATTCTCGCCTCAAAATAGTATACTGCTGTCGATAGGAATTTCACATATTGTATTTGACTCCAGCGAGTCGCCTCTAAACACACGCACACTTTTGTGCGTACAAGTGCGAATGTTAAAGACGTTAATTCAAGTGACAGAAATTTGAGCAACTTGGAAAAGATTCGTCATAGAGGAAGGAGAGGACTCATCATGAAAGGTCTGCAAACTACAAAACAAAGGGGAGAGCTAGAGGACATTTGTGTTGTCCTGTTCTCTCTCCTTGTGTCCACGTTTGCACAACTTAGCTTCGTTCATGGTGAATACTTCGAGCTTTTAAGTTCATTTTCGAGTCTGCTATCAAGGATATTGTCCTTACGTCTTATTTAGGATGATCAAATGTTTTAGTAGGTCTTATTAGACAACCTTCATTCACGAATTCTTTAATAATGAATTAAATGAAAGCTGCGTTTCAAAATGTTTAACAGCGCATAGAACGATTAGTAAGGGACGAAACAACAGAGGTAAAGACCGCTGACTTCCAACTAGTTTTAATTTCGATGATAAGTGCATATATACATGGCAAGGGGGAGGGCGCTAGACAACAAAAGAAAAGCAAGGATGTACAGGTGCTGCCATCGTTGCCTCATCATCTCCAATAAAGCACGCATATCACCACGTGTGCCCTAAAACCCAGCCAAGTAATCAATTTCTTGATTTAGAAGCGCAATGGAAGGAGCACTAACGCACTCATCTCCAACCTTATGTACCAGATCAGTTTCAATACCTTCGCGAGTTAGCTGTGCCCTATGCCTCGCCATCACTTTGCTCTGATTGAAGCAGGGTGTACACCCGCAGTCACGGCAATGAGTGCCGATGTGACACTGCACAAGTTTTATGAAATGGGCGCCTCCATTTCATTCCAATTCCATTGACCGCCGCCGCAGTTGCGCACGACGGATACCAATGGCACAGAACCGCGGTTACGCGAACTTCGGAGCAAAATAGTATATTTAAGGACAAAATTGTGGGAGGCGCGTTGCTTATAAATGCATGGTGCTTCTAATCAGCCAAGCCATTTTGAAAATACAGCTTTATTGTTCAATTCGAGGCTCCGACTTACTAATGTTTGAAGTTTGAAAAACACCGCATAGAAGGAAACGCGCTCTTTTTTCGGAAAAAGACCTAATTCCATTCCCATTTCCTTCCGTGCAAAAGGAGCTTAATTCCATTCCAATTCCATTCCTCCAAGTGCTGTCCCCATTCCATTCTGGGGCCGCGAAAATGCGGAATGATTCCGGAGTCAATCCGATTCCGGAGTGGCAACTCCGCAACACTGCCCTGCACCGTATTGAAGACGTTATTGTGGCGTTCGCGCAAGCGGTCATTTAGGCATCTGCCCGTTTGACCAATATAGCTCCTCCCACACGTCAGTGGGATTGAATAAACAACCCCCACTGCGCAGGAGACGAAACGTGTCCTGTGGTTCACAGAACACACAGGAACTCGTGAGGGCTCAGCGTTCATCATTTTGCACAACTTCTGAAGCTTCTCGGGAGCCGAGAAAGCCACCAGCAAGTTGGCGCGCGCTCCAATCTTCTTCAGCCTATGTGACACATTGTGCGCGTACGGCAACACAACGAGGCGCTTTTTTTTTTTAAGACGATAGTCTTTCTTGGGATACTTAAACGCAGAAATTTTGGTCTGTCTTTCTGTCTGTCTTTCTGTTTGTCGGCACGTCACTCGATTCAGCCACTCGGCCAAAGTTGAACCCCTTGCCCAAGGGCCAGCCATCTTGAACTGGTACGGCTGTTCATACTTGTGAACGTTGTAGATAAAAAGTAAATATCACGCATATCTGAGGCGCAACATCACTAGTTAAGTATTAGGTGGTGTGTCCCTTTAATAGAAACTGCATACATACGTAATTCCAAAGACCCTACTTTCTTAAGCTGCGCTGAAAATGCGACTGCGCTGAAACTTGCCTTCCTCTGTGCCCTCTGCACGAGCTCATTGTTTTGTTTCGGTTTCGGTTCTGTATTGCACTGTACAAATGCTATGGGGCGCCGCCCTGGAATTCCTGTTTTACACAGGCGACGTGTAAATAAAAGAGTCTGTGGAGCGTACTCGTTGAGTGCGGACGTTTCTTCTGCTTCAGCACATCGCGCCAAACCGCGTGTTCGGGCTGGTTGGCGTCCCCACCGGTCGCGTTGGTCACCGCCGGTCTTCGCCTGCTGCTGCGCCGGGACTACCAGCCCGCAACACAGCACTCATGTTTCCCGACGTATTGCCAGATGGCGTCCATATCTTACGCAGCGCCTCTACTATCGTCTTTAGACGACATTTGCAGCGAAGCACGCAGATACGCGGCCAATTTTTTTTTTTTGTGTTTACACGCTCTCAGCATTCGTCTCCTTGCCGAACCTGCTTCAGTAGCTTTTCAGCGACAGCAGTCAGCAATCCCTTAGGGTACCCGGCGTCTTCAAGCCGGCCTACTTGCGCTTCGTGTGGGAGAAGCTACCGGGTGTTCAAAGTTAAGCTTTATGGTTTTCTTAAAATTCAGCACTGGGAAGAACGTGAAAACCGTCTTTGCCAATAAGGTATGTATCCAGGAGGACACAAAGTGATGCAATAACTATCGCTTCAGCCGCCAAATAACTAAGCTTGAATAATGAACTTTTTAATGAGTGTAGCAAGCGGGCATGTTTGTACTGAAAAGTTGGAGGCAGTCGCGTTTCTTGACTGTTCCACTTGGAAGAATTTTTCTAGCGTATATGTGCCCTGAGATATCCCGCTGGAAAGTTTAATTGCGGTTTGTATGATTACGCATGCAAGACGGTGAGCATCGGCACAATGTTCCTCTCTGATGTGACTTGCAGTCAATGCTTGCTATCGCCAGCTAGTAGCAAAAGGATAGCCGTTATTATCTTTGCCTGTGCCTTCGACCCGTTGTCAGAATCAACGTAGCACCTAACTGCCGGGGCGCATCGAGGAGGAGCTTTGTGCCAGTGCTCACAGTCTTGCATGCGTAATTATGCAAACCGGAATTCAATTTTGCAGCGGATACCTCGGGGCACAGACATGCTAGAAGAATTCTTCCAAGTGGAACTCTGTAGAAACGCGACTGCCTCCAACTTTTCAATACAAACATGGCCGCTTGCTTCACTCATTAAAAGTTCATTATTCAATCTTCGTTAATTAGGCGGCTGACAGCGATAAATATTGTCTCACTTTGTGACCCCCTGGATACATAACTTATCTGCAAAGGTGGTTTTCACGTTCTTCCCAGTGCTGAATTTTCAGAAAACCATAAAGCCTAATTTTGAACACCCTTATATCGGTCAACCGAGCAGATGCCTAAATGATCGCTTGCGCGAACACCACAATAACTTCTACAATACGGTGCAGGGTCACATCGGCACTCATTGGCGTGACTGCGGGTGTACACCCTGCTTCAATAAAGCAAAGTGATGGCGAGGCATAGGGTACAGCTAACTCGCGAAGTTAGCTGTACCCTAACTGTACCCTAAAGAAGTGCGTTAGTGCTCCTTCCATCGCGCTTCTAAATCAAGAAATTGATTACTTGGCTGGGTTCTAGGGCACATGTGGTCATATGCACGCTGTATTGGAGATGATGAGGCAACGATGGCAGCACCTGTACTTCTTTTCTTTTCTTGCCTAGCGCCCTCCGCCTTGCCATGTATATATGCACTTATCATCGAAATTAAAACTAGTTGGAAGTCAGCGCTCTTTACCTCTGTTGTCTCGTCCCTTACTAATCGTTCTATACGCTGTTAAACACTTTGAAATGAATCCACACCAACTTGCCCAAGCGTCAACCCTTGGAAAGCTGCGAACTGGGCTAGCTTGATATGGTTCATTGGAGAGGGTGCACAACAGCACAAACACGAGGATTTTCATCTTTGCAAATGAGTTTTGACAGCCACACACCTTTATTTTCTTGCCTTCATGGCAGGATGCTGGTCCTCTCTCCCTGTATTTGCGCTGTTTAACACCCAGTACATAGAAATGCTAGCGAGTCAGAAGAAATAAAAGCATAGCGAGTCAGAAGAAATAAGAGCAGGCTCTTCGCCCCCTTACTGTAATCAATTATACGTTTCCGATAAATCTAAACTACATGGCGCTTTCAATATTCGAAACGCATGCGACGTGCTTGCGAAACAAACACGACAATATTCAAACATTTAGGGAGCAATGTTTCGGCCCATATGTGATCCTACAATCACGGCGACAAGCACACAAATCAGCGTTCTCGCAGCTCAGAAGACGTTGAATTAACCGTGCGACGATCAATAATTTGGTAATGCGTGCAGAACGGCAACTATGAGACGTAATTGCAACTCACGCTGTCTTTCCTGTTCGATGTGATCAAGGCCCGCCAGCCGAGGGCCAATAGCGAGGCGAGTATCGCCAGTGTAGACAGATTTCTAGAGTCAAATGGTGAGGTCACGAGAGGTATGCTGCCCATCTGCCAATCGTATGACAAGGTACGTGGACACAACAGGAGCCAGGCGTTGAAGGCGCACAGGTAGCTGTAGGTTAGCAGCCTGTCGCGAAGGAAAGAAAATAATCAGGATGGGCGGCTGTAGCCACGTATTTCCAAGGCTTTTGTTATGTTAATTGGCGCCATTGAAATTTGTTATTGCAGTGCTGAGAACCTTCTCTGTTGTTTCTTTGAAGTGAATTTAGAACGTGTTTGATCTGATTTAAGCGCTAATAAATGGGCACTAACTTTCATTGCAATATTAATTTTGCAGTTAATCGTAATGAAAAAATGGTAGTAGCTTCATTATCAGAACACTATAAGTATGCTGAGAGAAACAATAGCAGCTACAGCACAGTAAAAATAATTAGTGAAGAATTATACTGTCTGGGAAATTCCGCAGTTCGTATTTCCAGAAGCCTAAAGATTCTGTGCGACATTTCCTTCATCATGCCCAGCTACTCTATAAAATCATTCATCTCCTTTTCCTGCGCAATATTTCACCCCTTCTTTATCTTCTTTTCAAATCCATGTTCGCTCTACGGCAGCTGAGAATGAACAGAAGAAAAATGTTTCATTGGGTTTATTTCAAAAGGTTGATAAAGCTGTAAGCCTGTCCCTTTCTAGATTCCCGAAGTAACCACTAGCTTCCATATATTAAAAATTCTCTTCAGAAGAGTAAGTTGTTTGTTTAAATTGTTCATCGTCATGACCAAATATTTTATTTTAAATTACTTCAAACATTACATCCTGAAAAGTCATACATTAATAACAGCAACAATAAATCAACGTACTACTTTAGAGATCAAAAGCGTCACATGCCAATAACATATATGAAAAGCAATATCTGAAATATCAAACCATGCCGCTTCTTAATAAATTAAAAGGAGATTTCGACTTCGATGTTAGTCCGAACCTTTTTAAGAAACAACTAAAAAGGGTGTTGATAAAAAACCATTCACTTTCAGGTTATCACATTAAAGTACATGTTACTTCCTTTAATGTGTATGTATGCATTTTTCCTTGTGGATAATGACCTGCCGTGCATTTGTTTAGAAACACGTGTGGTCTTACGTTTTTGCTCTATTTATTAGTTATTTATTTTATTTACTTATTTTCTGACACAAGTGTTGTAGTAAACAAAGTTTACTTAGCATGTATTATCTCGTTTTTCATACTGTTTGTTACCTGTGTGCAAAGGAACCTTTTCTAGTTCTATCCCTTGGTATTCTTTCAAATTCTTAGTGAGCTATGAACTTATCGACGTTTTGTGTATCTTTACATCCTAGATTTAAACAGTTTTTTGTGTGTTGCGGACAATTTGCTTGGTATTGTTTGTTTAATATTTTTGTAAAACCGGTACAGAGGCTTTATGTCAGGTATTGCTATACCTCTAGCTTCTGTACCTTTCTTGGTGTAATTCAAGCAAAATAAAATACCTGAATCTTAATCTAAAGCAAGGGAAACGGTATTTATAGCCTGCCTTTCATAAGGGACTACGATGAGCGTTTTAATAGCAAACCGCTGAAAAACTCGCAAAAATTTTTTGCTAATACAAGAGCTGTCTAGCCGGTAATATAGAGTGATTCTTTTAAAAGCGACCTGTTTCATCGCGCCGTAGTTTTACTGTTAGAAATGCGATATTAATGCGGTTTGCAGCAAAACATTCATAAAGAATGAAAATTTAATGGCCCGTCTCGTTTTGTTTTAGTGCATCAGCGAAAAAGCATTATAAAAATAACAAATGAGAAATAACGAACAACTGCGAAATGCTACACAACGAGGGGTGGCTAATCCGGCGCAGAGTTTGCGTCAGCCAGTGACGGCGGAAGTTGCCAACGCCAGCTTCATCACCTAAGCTTCACGCGATAACCGAGCACTATATGCTCACACGCGCGCGCCGCGCCGCGTCGCCTTGACGCATACGCCTTTGAACGCGCCCGCCGTCACACCTGTGAGAAATTGTAATTTCCTATTTATTCTTTTTCTTCCGCACTGCACAAATAGAAAACAAGACGGCGTGTTAGGTTTTCATCTTTCCTTAATCTTTTTCCTCAAGCTGCATTAAAATAGGATTATATGTAAGAAAGCTACAGCCTAATTAAATAGGTCAGTTCTAAAAGAACCACCCTGCAATTAACCGTTCAAAGCCATCAATACATTTCCAGTAAAACGACATGATTTAGGACATTCGATAACTCATTTAGTCCTATATCGTCGATGTGCTCACCTAGTTGTGCGCATCGACGAGAAGGACGCAGGGTTGTCCATCTCGGAAAATTCGGGAAAACTTCCTTGTAGAATCCATAGCCTGAAGCACAGGAGCGACGTCGTCTGCAGAGGTAAATAATAGGCAAGACGTTAACGCTATAAAAGCTATTAGCAAGTGTTTTTTACTTTGGCTTTTGCCGGTGATTGCGTTGAAACTTCCATCACTTTGATCATTACGTGCAAGAAAACGATTCCCATCCACCCAACACTAGGACGAAGTTATGAATTAAACAATTATGTGTTTCGCAATATTAAAAGGTTGGCAGTTGTTGGAATAATTCTTTGCTTTTCAACAGGTTATGCTAAAAGGCAAAGGCATGCACTGGCAATTACGCCCATACAATTTCGACAATAACTGCTTTAAGTACTCAATTTTTAAATGCGAAGCATTTCTTACCGAACCTTTGGAACTTTGAGCGTTTCTATCTATCTATCTATCTATCTATCTATCTATCTATCTATCTATCTATCTATCTATCTATCTATCTATCTATCTATCTATCTATCTATCTATCTATCTATCTATCTATCTATCTATCTATCTATCTATCTATCTATCTATCTATCTATCTATCTATCTATCTATCTATCTATCTATCCATCCATCCATCCATCCATCCATCCATCCATCCATCCATCCGTCTACGTCTAGGTGCTCTCGTGATCGCCTCCTTAACTTGCTGTAGACCAAAATTAGCATGGGAGCGTAAGAGGACTTGCCGAATATGACTGGTCATGACATTGATAACGTAAAAATGCTGTCGCGTACGTCGTCAAACCCTTTCATCCAGACAGGCATGACACATACCCGTTTACCACGGGCTGTGGTATACTGTTATGCGCCGCAGATGATTGATCGTTTACATCTACCAAAGAACGGCGAAAAAAGACATTGGTAAAAAGCGAGACTTGCCACGTTGACCCGACGAATGCAAAGAATAAAACTCGACAGATCCCACACCTTCTGGGGATCAGTTTCATGCGAAGCCGTCAGCGAGTAGCTCTATGCTGCACCTTTTTTTTTTTGCTTTGAGCCAAGCGTTACGAGGTGGATCAATGTATTTTAGTAAGTGTAGTAATTGTGCGCACATCGTCGGCTTACCAGGCACGTCAACAACACTGGCGTTTGAATAGCAACTTATGGCCTGACGTAACGTCAGCACTCACGTTAGAGCACACACGTAAGTATTATCGAAACGAAGTGCACTTTATGGCGCGATGATGTGAATATCGTACGTAACTTTCGTTAGTGTATTCATCAGGGGTAGAGCGACAATTGCATATAGCCTGCTGAATCATAGGAATGCAAATGTAATGTTTATTAGACTGCTATAAAAGCGGAGCCAACACTGGAACCACGGACGTTAACCTGACATGACGACTGCATCGTTGGAGTACATATGTAGCGCGTATTGCTTTGTTATAAAATTAGGTAGCCAATATCACAACCACAAGTGACGTTGCACCGACATTACGCTTGCATAAGGTGTTTTTCCAAAGCAGTTTCCAGACGTGATATGGCTCTGTGGTAGGATGTCTGACTGCCACGCAGAATGCTTGGGTTCGCTTCCTGATGAGATCCTGACTTTTATTCTTTGCATTCGTCGGGGAACGCTGCAGGTGTCGGTTTTTACCAATATCTGTTGTCACCGTTCTTTGGTAGATATAAACTTTCATTCACCAGTGGCGCATACCCGTATACCACGGCCCGTGGTAAACGGGTATGTGCCACACGTGTCTGGAGGAAAGGGTTTCAGGACATGGGCGACAGGATTTTCACGTTATTCATGTGACCACCAGACAGTCATATTCGTCAAGTCCTCTTACCCTCCGACGCTAATCTTTTACTACACCAAGTTAAGGAGGCGATCACGAGAGCACCCAGACGTAGGCGTCTAGGTAGATAGATAGATAGATAGATATATACGTAGATAGAAACGCTCAAAGTGCCAAAGGTTCGCTAAGAAATGCTTCGCATTTAAAAAGGATCCCAGCATGAATCGAACCCAAGCATTCTGCGTGGCAGTCAGGTATTCTACCACAGATCTACGCCAGGTTTGGAAACTGCTTTGGAAAAACACCCTGTAAAAGCGTAATGTCGGTGCAACGTCAATTGTGGTAGTGGTGATAGCTGTCTAATTTTCTAGCAATGCAATAAGCGCTACATATGTAATCATACGATGCAGGCGTCGTCTCAGATTAACGTCTGTGGTTCCAGTGTTGGCAAGAGTATGAAGTTGGGCATGTTGGTAATGCATAACTGATCACGTAGCGCAAAATTTGACACTGGACAAGAGAGGGACGTCCCTCTCTTGTCCAGTGTCAAATTTTGCGCTACGTTATCAGTTATCCAGTGTTGGCTCCGCTTTTGTATTCCTATGATTTAGCAAGCTGTATTCAACATCGCTCGACCCCGGTTGAATACGCTAACGAACGTTACGTACGATATTCACATCACCGCATCATAAAGGGCACTTCGCTTTGATAATACTGACGTATGTGCTCTAACGTGAGTGCTGACGGTACGTCAGATCATAACTTACCCTTTAAACGCCATTGCTGTCGGCATGCCCGGTAAGCCCATGATGTGCACCCAACTACTATACTTACAAAAACACGTCGATCCACCTCGTGACGCTTGACTCAAAGCCAAAAAATGCAGCATAGAACTGCTCGCTGACTGCTTCGCATGAAACCGATTCCCACACGTTGTGGGATCTGCCGATTTTTTTGCTAGGCCGTACCTAGATAGAACCAACATTCAAATGATGTGGTGTTACAGCTTGACCTGAATTCGGTTACGTCTCATACTGTGTAATTATTCACTTTTCTTTTGTTTTTGTTACTGCTGTACATGCACTTGACGCGCAGTTTTATTTTTTGACATCTATATTGTCTTTGTGCCAATATGTCACAAACGAGCGCCCATAAAGCGCGCGCGCGGCCGCTTTCAAACGGCTACGAGACAGAACGGTGCGAACCCCTTGCTCAAGAAACACGAACGACAAAAAAAAAAAAAACAAGCATCAAAAGACGCCCGCGCCGCGTCCTCCTCACCCACTTGAGCCAGACGCAGACAACGAGATCAAACGCCCGGTAAATCCTGGATGTTTCTAGAAGGAAGGGGGGACGCATCACCGATGACGCCGCCGCGAGTAGAACCGGCGAGAGAAATCTCGAACTATCCTTAGCCTTGGCTGTACTGCACGCCGAAGAACCCTCCCGACGCTTCTAGAAACCGGGGGAGAAGGGATAAAAGCGTGCAAACGACGACGATTCGGTCAATCGAGACAGGAGTGAGTCCGTCGGCCCGGATTGGTGAAGTAAGCTGAGTGTGGCTCCGTTAGCCAAAGAAGACGTGTTTATGATAGTGTGCGGCCAGTCGATCGTCGATCTGGGAGAATCGGATGACGACGCTTTGTGAGCCGTGACAAGTTACGACGACGGTTGAGCTACGACGATCAACGCTGGAGCTGACGTGAGTGTTTCCTAGAAGAGAAGCATTCGATTACCGTCCAAGAATTGTGGACTGGATACGCCGCTGTACGTTCGGGACTTTAACTGTCCTTGAATAGTTGTAATGCATGCGATTGCATTTGTAGCGTGTGAGCTGTTTGTTTAGCTCCCGTTGTGTAAACACCATCTTAATTATATTGTGAAGCTGTAACTGGTACCAGCCGAGTGTGCATTTGTTTGTGATATTTGTATTGCCTTAACTGAGAATATATTTCGTTTTCGTTTGTGTTATCGACTCTCGGCTCTGACTCGGTCTTTGGACCACAACCGGCGTTCGCTGGCGCACCAAAGGACCAACTCTAAATTGTTCGCGCTTTCGTAGTGCGTTTTCGGAGGGCCGTGACGCCAGCCCTTAGAATCCGCCCGGCGATCGCCAACCCGATTAACGGGATCAGTGACACAATATCTATAGGTTATATTACATTTTTCTGTTTGCCAAAGAAGTCATGCCCGTCCTGCGAAAATACCATAAAGAGACTTGAGTGTCTGTAATGAAATAATTAATTAATTTGTTCTGCTTAGGGATTGAATGAACGGGCAGCATCTTGGTGGGTCAGTAGCTGTTAAGTCTGAGTGTGGGATACATGAGGGAAAAATTGTGGACGTGCCAGCAGCAACTACTTTGCACTCCAGGGCATTGTATGACCTCACTTGAAAAAACAAGAAGAAAACAACCATTTCTACTGTTTGCAGAGACTTCACTGATACTTCTTTTCCTGAAAGTATTGCATTTTATTACGCAGCACGCGCATAAAGATCGCTGCGATTTGGCATGCCTCACTAAATGCGAAAATTGGCCGCCCGCGTCATCACGAGTCATGCAAAAAATCATCATGCGATGACGTCACCCTACTACGCTATCACAACATCACTATGACGTGGCATAACGTCATAGCGTTATGCATGACGCCATCATATGACGCCATCGCTTGGTTAAAAGTAGGCCGATCCCAGAGGGAATCAAAACCACGTGTGCTGCTGAAGGCTCGGAATGCCTCCGATCCTGGAGTTAGGTGCAGAAAGGTTTCCTGGGGCGGGGGGGGGGTATCAGTACGATCGACTGAAAAGAAAGAGAATACGAGGGCAGCTTTCTCGTTCGAGTGAATTCGAGGCATATACATAAGGGACCGCATCACATTTTTTTTTCTCTTCAGCGAAAAGAAAATGGGCTGATCGCGGCCACTGGCACTTGTGGAGAAGAAAAAAGGAAAAAGAACGCCCATGCCGGACTCTATACGACGGGTAGCCAAACCTTGTTCGTAAACTGTAGGCGCTAGCAAGAGCACTCGAACAAACGCGGGAAAAGTTTGCGAGTGATTGTCGTGGACAGGAAGATCATCACGCAATCTTACAACTTCCGAAAGTAATTATGCATCGCGCCTTGTACGGGACGTGCGAGAAAACAAAAGCTAGCAGATATAAGCGAGCGCGGAAGCTCATCAAGGGAAGCACGACGAACACAATAGTCGCTGCTTTGCTTTGTTCTACTACTCCTCCACATCGCGGCAACCCGATCGATGTGAAACGAGGCACACTAATTTACATCTGGTACCAAACTCCGTCGCCTATCGATCGGCATTCGTTGCTTAAAAAGGCGTGTAGGCCAGTCGGCCACCAACGCGAAAGAAACTGGGACGCGTGCGGTCGCAGGCGTTATTCTTCTGTACTTCGCTACCGCGAGTGGCATTTCTCAGCTAGTATAGACGACAACGTGCACAGAGTCCGTCAGGGTGGTACTGTGGTTACGGTGCTCCGCTGCTGACGCGAAAGTCGTGGGTTGGATCCCGAGCGCGGCTGTCGCATTTGAATGGTGGCGAAATGCGAGATGCCCGTTTGCTGTGCGATGTCAGTGCATCTTAACGAACACCAGATGGCTGAAATTTCTAAAGTCCTCCACTACGGCACGCCTCATAATCATATCGCTGTTCTCACACGTAAAAGCCGAGATATTATGAAATTCTTACCGTGCAAAGACGTACGAGAATGAGAAGTCTATACGTGTCAAGAAATTATCGGTTTAGTTGTTTTGTATATCAGTCTTGCTTAATTTAAAAGTTCAGGACGCCTTGAAAACGTGCCCTGGCAACGGCTAGACGTAGGCGCGATGGTGGTTTCACCCAATCAAAGACTTCTGACATCTGAAATACCAGCCTGCATCACGGGGGATAGCGCGTGTAGTGAAAACGTTTTCAACGTATGCGGGTGGACACTATCCGTAATATCTACAGTAAAACAATCTGAGATAGTCAGAAAGGGTCGCATTTCTATCTAACTAAGTAGTCGCAATCGACTAACTCTTCGCGAACTGCATGTTATTCAAGTAGAACTTTTTGCTGGGCTAGTTGGTGCATGTTTAACGAAAGGAATCAGGCGCAAAAGAGACGAACACAAGAAGTGACATGGACGAACGCCATGTCACTTCTTGTGTTCGTCTCTTTTTCGCCTGATTCCTTTCGTTATGCATGTTATTCAGCACCCGAGCTGCAGATAAGAGCATGCCAGGTCGATATGACCGTAAGGCGCATCTATAAATGATAGTCTCGTGCCGCGCACTGTGAACTAGTCGAGCAATATTACTTCTTCGTTTGCGTTGTTTTTTTATTGCGATAGCAATTATATGGACACTGTCGGCTGAATTTGCCGTCAGCGTCACCGTCATGCCCCGTATATATATATATATATATATATATATATATATATATATATCTATATATATATATATAGGCCACAAAGAAAAAAGAATTCATAAATACTTTCCGACGCGCGGAATCGAACGGGCGACCTCCCGCTCCGCAGCGTGCGGCGTTAGACGGCTACGCCACGAAGAGTACCGTCTTTCAGCATGCTAACGGCGAGCTATTTATATACACCATTTACTTCAGCATGCTTTCTGGCTCACCAGCGAGATGGCGCGAAGTGCGCGAGGGGCGCGCTTTAAAGGTCATCGCACCGTTCGCAGCGTCGCGCGTGCTCCTCCGTGCACTTGTTCTACAGGGCGTGGACGCCTGCGTGCGCGCCTAACTCGTGGAGGGAATAGGGGAGGTTGTATGTCTTCTCCTTTCACTGCGATGTCCACGCTGAAGTTAAAGAGCGTACGAAGGTCACTTTGCTCTCTGCAACGGCCGCGTTTGCGAAACGAGCACGCTCTTCAAACAGAAATAAGTGACTGTGACTCTTAAGAGTTCGCGCTCGTCCTGTGTGTGTTCTTTTCGTGCGTCCTTTGCGCTCGAGCGACGCGCTGGAAATCTCGAGCTGCTTTTCGTTCTTCGCATTACAATTTGTTGCTATCGCAATCATTACTTCGCTGTTGCGGCGAAACTGTTACTTTTTTTAAGATGGGAAGCAGCTTTTGCTTGGGATTGTGTCCAGTGGTGGTGGTGGCATCCGCGCTCCACTGCGCATGCGCCAACTCTCTCTCCCACTCTCCTCCTATACGCAGGTGTTCGGTCGCATTCTCTTCTCTCCTCCCCCGCGCTGCAGCCGGGCCGCAGCCAAATACAACCTGTAATCCACTCTCTCCTCTCCCTGCCCCACTTTATGTGTATATAAGCGCGTGCGCTCGGTCGGCTTCCGTCATTATCGCTTCGCTCCCGTTGAGATGACTTGTAACGTCAACGTCGACGCCACTCGTTCACTCGGCGCTCACGGAAAGCAACGCACAAACAGAACGTAATGATAACACAATAACTAAATACAAACCTCACACACTAACGTAAACTTGGTGTGCGCCCCCAATGCTGCTTCACATCCCCTCATGGTTCCATTGAGTGGGAGATTGTGTAATTTTTGTCATGAAATATAAGCTCGTATGGTGAGATGGAAAATCGGGTTTTTAAGTTGAATGTTAGTGCCATCATTGTCTGACTTTTGAAATAGGGTTCATACCACAGTGTACGTATATTTTACTTTGAGTGGTCAGCTCGAGGCTTAGAAAACAGCCGCACCTTTTCAGTACGTTTGGCCTCTCCCATGCACCGCGAATCAACCCTATCCTGTGCCTGCCGCTGCCACGTTATGCCCGCAAACTTCTTAATCGCACCTGCCCACCTAACTTTCTGTCTCCCCCTCGCGCTTTTGCTTTCTCTTGGAATCCAGTCAGTTACTCTTAACCCATGTATGCCCAGTGTGCTACATATAGGACGCTTCTTTGATGCACTCTAACACCGCTGTTTATTTAGCAGATGACTAGCGCCTTCTACAGCACATCAAACAGGCCTTATTCTCAAGGTGTGCAAGCCTGGACATTGCTAGCTTTTGATGCTGCCACGTGCCGACCGCTTTCACCGGGCAAACGCGTGCTTTATGTGAAAGATGTCATGGACAGGAAGAGGTGCACGTGAAATGCCGGCCGCTTTCCATCCCAACGCATGCCCGTGGTGCGGAGATATTCCAACACTGACACACATAAGCTACCGCTGTCCCGAGCGGCCGACTACAGTCGACACAGGACATACGCACCCAAGCGGCGCGACTCGCTGAACGGACTCTGGGAAGCCAACTGGCAACCCTAAGCCAGGCCCGCCGAGATGCTATAGCCAGTGGAGCCTCGGAAGAAGGGCCCCACCCGCAATGAGCCACACTTTTTTTTCAATAAATGTTGTTTCTCTCTCTCTCTCTCTCCGGGCAAGGGCGTGCTTTGCATGAAATACGTCATGAAGAGGAAGAAGTGCAATGTCGGTGTGAACGTGAAATGTTTCAAGGCTTACCACACCCGCACACACCATAATGCCCAGTGACCTACATGTATAGCACGGCTTGAAAAAGAGTACTCGCCATGTTCAGCGCAAAAAAGGAACACGAAAACACAAGGAAGTGCACGACACAAGCGCTGTTAACAACTGAAATTTTAATGGAAGAAACGTGTCATATATAAGCACAAAAAAAAACAAAGAAAAAAAAACAGAAAACAAGAAAACCACAAAAACCAAACAGAAAATCTTATCCCCCACCAGGCATGTACTCACGTATGCTGTAGATAGGTAATCTCAGCTTCCGTGAGAGCGATTGAAGGCTGGCTCACGCATCTGTCTCTTGCTTTTATAATTTCAAACGCTTCAGCTATTTCACGCGTGCGCTGGTCCCTGTGCCTCATCATCACAGTGGTTTTGTTTAGCTCGGCTGCGCATCCGCACTGCCGGCAATGGAGGGAAAGATGCGTAGATGGTGTGCCTTTCAGAGAGCTAGCGTGCTCCCTTAGACGAACGTTGAGACAACGACCCGTCTGGCCAATGTACGCACCACCACATGACAAAGGAATGGCGTACACCACTCCGCTCGCGCATTCAGTGAAACGCTTAGAGTGCTTCATAGTGCAACCTTCAGTGCTGTCAGCGGCCTGCCTCTTCTGCGCTCTTTTTTCAACTCTCGCACAAACGCTCCCTAGCTTCTTGCCGGCGCGAAAAACAACATTAATGTCATAATGACCACCAATCTTCTTCAAACGGTGGGATACCGAGTGCAGATAAGGGATAACAACGAATTTTTTTCTCCCCTATCCGAGGGCAGAGCCACTGGATCTAGACCCTCTTCTTTTTCTTTTTTCAAGCGATGAAGCAATCGCTGTGATGTGGAAGCTAGGACCAGGCGCGGGAAACCAGCCGCTTCCAATCTGTCAACCTGCCGTAAAAAACTCTCACGTACAGTGTGAGGACAGGACTTTTTTAAAGCCGAATTGAGACAAGACGTGGCCAATCCATTCTTTACAATTTTTGAATGAGCAGAGCGATAGCGTAACAATGGTTTTGCGGAACGGGGGGAATAAGACCAGCATACATGATCCCTCTGGAACTGTAATGAAAGATCTAAGAATTGCAAGACATTGTCTCTTGGGATTTCAGAGGTAACGCACAGACCTTTGCCCCTTTGCTTAAACATACTTAGGACCTGGATCATGGACGCCATAAAATTGACGCGATCGACAAACACCAAGTAGTCATCGACATATCTAAAAACATGTCGTGCAACACCTTCGAAATCTTGTTCAAGGGCACGGTCCACTTTTCCAAGACATATATTACTTAATACTGGGGCTACCCTTGACCCGATACAGATGCCCGATTAAATTTAGAGCGCCTGTATTCCGGTGTTAAATCTGCTAAAGGTCTTGAGCTGCAGATTTTTTTCACTGCAAAGACCCATAAGGCTGAAGTCCTATTCCGGGCTATTGTTACCGAGCGGAACTTATGGCAACACGTTGTGTCGGGTTTTTTACAGAAGCATTTAGAAGCGTTGCATGTGGTTGATCCTTTCCTTGTTCGCAACTCAGAAGAGGTGGTGACACTGTTGGCTGAGCGCAACCCTTCAAGTTGTAAGGCGTTTAGCGTAGACGTGCAAGACTTGTTTTATTCTTTGCCACATGGTTACCTCATGAGCTGTGTGAAAGAAACTATCGGCGACGATAATGATGAAATTATGTTTAGGAATAATGTTGGTATTCCAGTGGAAAGCTTCTTAGAGCTACTTTGGTTTTACCTATGCTCTACAGTTGTTTCATTCGGGCAGAGTCTGTTTGTACAGAAATCGGGCATCTGTATCGGGTCAAGGGTAGCCCCAGTATTAAGTAATATATGTCTTGGAAAAGTGGACCGTGCCCTTGAACAAGATTTGGAGGGTGTTGCACGACATGTTTTTAGATATGTCGATGACTACTTGGTGTTTGTCGATCGCGTCAATGTTATGGCGTCCATGATCCAGGTCTTAAGTATGTTTAAGCAAAGGGGCAAAGGTCTGTGCTTTACCTCTGAAATCCCAAGAGACAATGTCTTGCAATTCTTAGATCTTTCATTACAGTTCCAGAGGGATCATGTATGCTGGTCTTATTCCCCCCGTTCCGCAAAACCATTGTTAAACTATCGCTCTGCTCATTCAAAAATTGTAAAGAATGGATTGACCACGTCTTGTCTCAATTCGGCTTTAAAAAAGTCCTGTCCTCACATTGTACGTGAGAGTTTTTTACGGCAGGTTGACAGATTGGAAGCGGCTGGTTTCCCACGCCTGGTCCTAGCTTCCACATCACAGCGATTGCTTCATCGCTTGAAAAAAGAAAAAGAAGAGGGTCTAGATCCAGTGGCTCTGCCCTCGGATAGGGGAGAAAAAAATTCGTTGTTATCCCTTATCTGCACTCGGTATCCCACCGTTTGAAGAAGATTGGTGGTCATTATGACATTAATGTTGTTTTTCGCGCCGGCAAGAAGCTAGGGAGCGTTTGTGCGAGAGTTGAAAAAAGAGCGCAGAAGAGGCAGGCCGCTGACAGCACTGAAGGTTGCACTATGAAGCACTCTAAGCGTTTCACTGAATGCGCGAGCGGAGTGGTGTACGCCATTCCTTTGTCATGTGGTGGTGCGTACATTGGGCAGACGGGTCGTTGTCTCAACGTTCGTCTAAGGGAGCACGCTAGCTCTCTGAAAGGCACACCATCTACGCATCTTTCCCTCCATTGCCGGCAGTGCGGATGCGCAGCCGAGCTAAACAAAACCACCGTGATGATGAGGCACAGGGACCAGCGCACGCGTGAAATAGCTGAAGCGTTTGAAATTATAAAAGCAAGAGACAGATGCGTGAGCCAGCCTTCAATCGCTCTCACGGAAGCTGAGATTACCTATCTACAGCATACGTGAGTACATGCCTGGTGGGGGATAAGATTTTCTGTTTGGTTTTTGTGGTTTTTTTGTTTTCTGTTTTTTTGTTTTCTGTTTTTTTTTTGTTTTTTTTTTTGCTTATATATGACACGTGTCTTCCATTAAAATTTCAGTTGTTAGACAGCGCTTGTGTCGTGCACTTCCTTGTCTTTTCGTGTTCCTTTTTTGCGCTGAACATGGCGAGTACGTTCCAACTAGCCCAATTTGCCACCTTACTTGAAAAAGAGTGTTGCGTTTACCTGGCAGTAAATAAAGAACTTGTGCTTTCTTTTGAGAGTTGAAGTATACTTTTTCTGAAAAAAAAAATATTTGTTTTGTCACTTTTTCTGAGTTTGGACATACATGGGTTAATGACCAGCGGTTATCTTGCCTACGCGCTGCATGCACTGGCCATGTCCATTTCTTCTTCTTTGTTTCGACTAAGATATCCTCCCAACTTTTTGTGTACCCTACTTTCCAGCTCGAGCAAGTTTCATGGTCTCTGCGATGCTTTTATTAAATGCATTGACATGGCAAGCATTTTAACCAGCCCCACAACCCACCCTTATGCATAATAGTATGTGGTGAGAACAAAAATAGTCAATTGGCAGGCACGACAATACTGCCCCGACTAGAGATGCAAACTATCTCTAAGCAGGGCATCGCATAAAATGCATAAAGCTGGGCATACATGTAGAGTGGAATCAAAACAGAAGCATCTCTATAAGAAGTAGAAGTAGCCAGTAAGTTTAACATATATTTTATTGGTTACATTCGTTTTTAGAATATTAGCCATCAATGTGCAGGCGCACATTGCAAGGTTCAGCTCGACAAGACTCTTCTTCCCAGCGTCGTCCACGAATCCGGGTCGCACTTACCAGAGCTATTGGAATTGGTTCACGTAGGAGCAAAAGAAGACAAGAGCTATTGAAGCGATATCCTTATGTCAGAGAGTCCACATCTGCCGTTGCATAGTGCAGTAAGTTCGGGTTCCCATTTCATTTTTTCAACACTGAAGTGTGTGTGTGTGTGTGTGTGTGTGTGTGTGTGTGTGTGTGTGTGTGTGTGTGTGTGTGTGTGTGTGTGTGTGTGTGTGTGTGTGTGTGTGTGTGTGTGTGTGTGTGTCCAAATACAGTGATGGGCACTTTCTCATGGCGCATAACACGGATGTAAGCACATAAGTCTATACGCACAATGCAGGTACAGGCAAACGTGGGCGGTCGCTTTTTAAAGAAGCATCGTTTTGCTTATCAGTAGCAGCATTTTGTTGGATGTGTCACTTTTAAAACTGGTAACACCTTTCCAGTTTCCAAGTGTCAAGAAAGAAAGCCTAACGGTTTTCAGCATTAGCTATGCAAACATGCATACCAAATAGACTTCGAATGAGCGTTGAGAAGTTGAAGCATCACTACAATCTGCAGGCGTCCGGCCTTCTACAGCTGGAAGTTCCATATAATCGTTTTTTATCTCAGTGTGCGCTTTTTAATGTTTCATTTAACGCCGGTAAATGAAAAGCGATGGTGCACTTACCAGTGCCGCGAGGGCGACAAGTTCGCGGTCCGTCATGCAACGGTAGACAACGTCTCGTATGCAGTGGCTGCAGATTGGCCTGAAAGTTACATACACTTATCGTTTCGGGTGGTATTCGAAGCTTTGTTTATAAATGACATATGTATATGTTTTGCACTTTTCTAATGAAATAGTCAATGATGCTCGAATACTGCGATTCAACTACAACATTTCATATCGCCAATTACGATATTCTTCCGAGAAAGTAGTATGGGTTGCACTGTTTTGCCCGGGAATATAGCTACCACGATAGCAAAACGGCACTGAAAACATTATTTTAGTGTTTCATAAGGGGAAATCAAACAGCCGTCAGTCACGACAAGGTAAAAACGCCGTTCTCACCCTTTCTCACCTTGTTCTCGCCTTGAGAACGTCGTTCAAAGCGCTTCTTGATTCAGTTTAATATCCAGCGCAGTCCAGCACACTACAGCATTCTGATGGACTGTTCTGTTATGTTGTATTTTAACTGGCTTGCCGTGGAGAGGTTGATGTTGAGGTTGAGGCTTTCTGAACTTTACTAGCCGAGAGCTTGGAAAGATTAACTGAAGGCAAGAGTTCGTTATGGAGCTCCAAAGAAATTCTGCAGAATAGCGTGAAACCTCGAAAACTGTAATTAAGCGTGCATGTTTGGCGCGTTGGATTTCCGTCAACAGGTTGTCACCACGTGGTATCTTCTCCATGCTGACAGAATGCAATCAGGGGAACTTTTGTTTTAATAACGAGAAGCAGAGCAAGAACGTACCATCTTTGGCGGTGAGCTTTATGACATTTTGCCTGTAGCTGTGGGCGCGTAGAGTCAAATAATAGTGTGCGTATCCTGAGGGTGGCGCACAGCGGCAGCACTGTGATGCCTTGCTCCTTGGAGAGGAGTGCACATACGGACAGTAGAGCGCAGGCTGCGAGCCACTTTGACCTTCCGTGACCTCTTTGGTAATCGCTGGAAAGTTGGCAGCTGTTCCGGTGGAAAAAAAAAAGAATTAGAGCCCACATCGCTGAACTGCCTTGAAATCTGCTCTGTCACATCTGTTGGCAACAAAAACACAAGTATTTCATAACGTTGCTTCAAAAGCACCCAGTCTACGCACAGATTGTGACGAGAAGTTCATGGGACAACGAAACTATCTTGCACGTGGTTTCTTTCACCACATCGGTACATTTGCAACAAACCAGAAATATGCCATTTATGACCAGGATAGCAGGGTAAAAGCTTTAATATCTGCAGCTTGACTAGTCCCGCCAACCATATGGCATAAAAGCAGCAACGTGTGATTCAAAAAGTTTTAGTAATGCAAAACATGAAATGACAATGCAAGATCCAGAAGCATGAAAATCACTAAAAATATCATATTTAAACAAGAAAATAAAGCACTCAATTACAATATTTAATAGTTAAATATTGAGACATAACACGTAAACTGTCATCTGTTGGCTCGAACTTGTTTAGTATAGTGGGTAGGCAATACTGTAGTAGCTGCGACACATAGTTCGAGCGGACGTGGAGTGTACAAGTGAACATTGTGTCTTGCTGAAGGTGCAGAGGGATTCAGAGTTTAGTTTCGTAAAGCACGTTATATCAGAGGTTTATTCTACATGCTCAAACGGCTAATGATAACCTTATTTCTATATAGAAGCTAACATACAACGCTGCATCAACATCGGTACTAATGTACTGATATTGCTCACAGCCACGTTTTTTTCACGAAGAAAATGGGACGCTCCGCTGTATTTGCAGTTTGGCTTATTGTGAGCGCCAAGGTTCATTCGGTGCCAAGCATAAGGCAAACACACTTAAGCGACGCACGAGAAACGCAAAACGTAGCCTACGCAACTCCGTCTCTCCATCTCTCTATGTTCACAAAAAGCAGAAAGAGGAAACAGCGTACTGACATTGTCATTTCAATACACTCATAAGTCAAACTCAAAGGAAGGGCGGAGTCTGCTCTTTTGAATGCGAAAGCTTCTTTCCTGAATGGAGGCATCCATTAGGGCCCTCTACTCGCACAAGGTACGGCTCCTAACAAGCTCTGCGTTTTCCCTGCGGAGTTTCCTCCAATCAGGGTCATTTCACGTAAAAAAAACCACGTGCTAATGCGCGAAACTGCAACATCTGCCCCTGCAGCTAATTAAGAAATTGCTGAGACAGCACGCGCTGGGCTGTTTTGATATTTGCGGGGGTGGCCTTTTCTCAAAGAAATGTGTGCGTGCATCGGCAACATTGTTGCCGGGTAATTGTGCTTAGAACATTCAGCGCCACTGTAATATCATGCCTAGTGGAAGGCAGTGCTAAAGGTATGGAGCACGCTGTGATCGAAAACGCATCAGTCAGGCAGCAGCTGAAGACGGACCTTTGAAAGGGTTTTGATGTAAAGTTGATGTAAACGCTATCGGTTTTCATCTCTTTCTTTTCCCTTTCTTGTCGATAAAAAGCTGAAAATAAACACACTAATGAGGCTGGTACCGTTTATTGATTCTATTCCATAGTCCATACATCCCGAGCTGAAGGCTATCAGCCATGCGTACACTCATCTCTCAATCAGTAGGCAATTGCAAATGCTCGGCTGACTGTCCGAAATGATGCAGCTTAATCACTAGACTGCTTGCTGATGCAAGATCAGCAATTAATCTCTTCATTCTCATACGTGCTTTACGCATGGCGTTGCTGAAGCTGAATAAGACTTCGTATGAACATTTCACTAGGGACCTAGGCCTAAGTTTGCATTTCATGGAATGAACATAATAATGAAAAATCTGGTAATAGATACTATGTGCGAAATACGAATAAATCCCACCATATCCACGATGTGAATGATGTTAGAGGAGCTTGCTCGGAGATGATCGGGTAAACAGTGAATGCTCCGTACAATTCCGCTACTGTCATATAAAGACGTGACACGTTGTTATAGTAGTGATTGTGGTCAGGTTGTTCTCGAAGCACAAGCGGTCGCAGACCTTGCAGCTGTGGCCGAACGTGTGGCCGAGGAAATCGCGCACGTCAGCGCCACCAACTTCAGGTAGCGACCGCTTTCAGCGCTTGGCCGCTGCATCCCGCGCCCGTACCTTTTCGAGGTTCTCTTGCCGCCGCTTCCGCGCTGCTTCGGCTTCGCGGGCTTGTATCTCGGTGTACGCACGACGCTGAGGTCTCTTTTCGGCCTCGCGAGCGCCCACTGCAGGGTGTTGGCGGCGAGCCATCCGCTCCGCCGCCTTGTCTTCTTCGTTCATGTTACTAGTATCGAAGCGCACTGACTGACGACTTTCAAAGGAGAGAGGAAGCGCGCGGTTGTGGCCCTAGAGCGGTCTCCTATCAAACTAGAGCACGCGCCGGTGAGGACCGAGAGCCACATGCTACAATTGGCTATGCTATATGTGGTTTTGCTTGCGTTAATATTACCATCAATTCGCTCGAAGAACGAGAGGAAGAAGACTTCTCTTTCGCGCGACTGTGCACTGAGATGTTTATATTTTACCTGTGTTCAGCAATGAGAACTAGCGGCTACGGCGATGGACAAGCCCTGAGCATAAGGAGCAAGCTCCTAAAAAGTATCAGGGAAAGGAATGAAACGAAGAAAGGCGAAGTCCCATGCAAGCACACACCGCTTGGTGACGGGTATGATTCCGCAACAAAAAAAGACACGGACGGCACGGAAGAAGACAGACACAGTGGGTTGCGCTCGGTGTGTTTTCTTATTTGTCATTCGTGTTTTTTTCCCAATCATACTCAAGTAAGGGATTATCATCAACTTGGCCAGAATGTTTCTTTCATACGGAGCGAGTTACCCGTCAACATTAGTTTTATAGATTTGCTCCAGTAGCAACACACTGCCATTTACGCAAATGTTCGAAATTCCGGGGACGCTCGCTGACGCAAGTTGTCAAATTCAACCACGCTGAGTATGCTTAGTCTGGTTGAATTTGAGATCTCAAAATTATTCCTGACAATTACATGTGAAGTAACAACACGTTGTTTCAGTACGGTCATGTCTTGTAAGCGGCTGTTTTGGTATGCAGTATTTAAAGACAAAAAATTGCATAAACGACTTCAACAACTTGATACTGCGTCTTCGCTTTCTATTTAAAATGCCAGGCAAGCCTGCTGGACCCCGACGCCATAGTTCATCAGGACTCCTCTAAACAAGTGGGGTGTCGTGACTCAATTAGGGAAATATATAAAGCGATCAACAAAAAGGCATGTTAAGCGGGATATGCGAGGGAGAAACATTTCGGACCTATACGCGTACTGATGAAGTAGTTACGTCGTTTAAAGAGTCAGTATATTTAGTATAGTTCCTAAGCAACGTTCTAGATGATTTGTTCCGGGCTCCCCACAACCCAGCTTTGTTCCTCGAATTTTAAATCATATTGGTAATTTTTTATGGTGTAGAAGAGAAACTTGAGCAATACATCCTAGGCAACCACATATGAGGTCAAGCCACTTGCACTGTAGGCCTTAACGTGCCGTTGCTCGCTCGCTAATTTCTTCGTCTAAACAGGCACCTCGCGCCACAAGACGCTTCGAACGGGCCATGAAAAATGTTCCGTTCGCACAAAGATCTGTGCAATCATAAAATAGTGAGTTTTTTTACGGAACTATATTTTCTCCTGTAGAAAGTAATTTTCAGTCAGTTAAGATTAGAAGAAGCAACGGTGTACATTGAAGATATTTATCACGGAATCCTATTGTAAATCAATGAAGGAGAATACTGCGTTACCCCAAACAGTACCAAAAAGTGGCATAACTGTCAGTGATGTACGGTCAGATAGGAGAATCGTGCGCAGCTTGCCTTACAAAGAATCGTAAAAAAATTGGGCAGTCTTTTTTTTACCAGTTGCAAAGACAGTTGATAGCGCCCAGGTAAAAAACACATTGCCTTTTCTTTATTCCTACAACAGCTGCGAGGAAGAGACCCGGAAATTTGGTCGAAGGTAAGTCAGTCTTTGATTGTCAATTGAAGTTCAGCCTTGGAAATTGCGTTTTTATAGCGACAATACACGCGACGGCCATTGCGCAACTCAAGTCTCGCCTGAGAGGCAATTTAATAGAGTTTTCGAAATTTTATACCGGAAACTTAGAAGATGAAAAGTCCAGGCTATTCAGTGTAGCAAATTAAAACCTTAGAAACTCGTCATAGAAAAACATGGTGTGACGGCTTCTGCAGAAAGACGTCTCAACTGCGCATTTCATTTACTACCATCACCAAATAAGTCGTCTGGTGGTAACGACTGTTCTAAGGAAAATGCGTTCGAGATCTCCGCAAGTAAGAATATAAAAAAATTTTTACGAGAGCCTAAAATGCTCTAAAACTAGCGAGATTATTTAGATAACTTTGTCAGAAGAAATTTTGAATGGATAACTGTGCTGCCTATTTTATAATGAATTCGGGAGAAACACAGTCTTGTCTTAAGCTGATCAACGGACCAGCTTTGATCACCGTCTACATTTTTTCAAGACCTTTTTGGTACGTTATTCTCCCTCATGTTTGCTGCAAAACGTTTTGAGAATGTTCCTACTCACGTTTAGGTTAACTACTGTGGATTTTTTATTACAGCTTACGTTGTGTGACAACGTGCAGGATCATTGTTTGACTTCGTGCAAGTTGCTGCGCAAATTAGGTGTGAGAGCAACGGAAATGCGTTTGTTGCGAAAACAATATTTCATGTAACTCAATAAAATCAAGCCTGCTCGAACGAAACCATTGCAATATAGATGAAGCTATCGAAAATGGACATTTTGCGTTTTCTTTGTATGAGCGGTGCTAACGCTCACCACACATCGGAGCAAGGAAACTTCTAAACAATAGTTTAGATTGATAATAAAGTTTTCGTCGCCCAACATCTTCAAGCCAGGCTCACCGCTATGGACAGTGTCATAAGGAGGCAACGAAATCGCTGTCAGAATCGCTGGACAATTCACTCATCGTTCTTTACGCGTACCCGCTGGAACAGACAACAGAGCTGCTGCTATTACGTCAGGAGTTTCTCTCCCCACGTGACTTAGACGTACGTCAGATTGTGCTGGCACGTCACTGTGAAACCCTCTGGATATGGAGACCTAAAGCGTTTTTTAATGTAGTGGTATTAAAAATATATTCAATGCGTTCCGAGGCACCACGGTATCTTGATTGAGAACGACATTACAAAAATTTCTGAAATTCCTGTCAGTACTCCTTTAACTTCCCTATCATTCTCGATTCCTGGAAAACAGAGACTTTCTAAAAGTCTGTGTCATTTAATGCAACACACACACATGATATGATGACACAGTCTAACATCGCAGTATTGAGTGCGTCACGGGCAGTACTATCATTTCTACGAGTGCACGACCACTCGTCGCTAATATGTTGCCTTACCGGTGGTAGCAGAGGAAAGACAGCAGAAAGAAGAGGCAGCACAGCACTTCGGCACGACCCACTATACTCGACACCTGCGGCACAGAGACAGATGTAAAGAAGAAGGATGTGTATATCATATCCCATTGTCAAAATATTCATTGTATGCACATTACATCATACAGGACAAAATTACACCACACGAATATGGAAATCGAAAGTGCAGAGTTACATAACTCGAGGGGCCGCAACGTTCATATGTGGACAGAATATCAGCGAAACTTTATCCGCGTTTCTGGTGTAGACGATAACAAAACAGGCAGAAGACAATAAGACAAAGAAAGCGGTTATTCTATAACATAGCACAACTGGCGTGAGAACTAACGTAAAAACTTGAAATATGCGATATTGGGAACGAAACAAGACAGGCGTAAAATTATCCGGCTCTTGACAAAACGAACACTCACGGCTTCGGTGTGCGCTGGATGAGCAGCGAACA
Organism: Rhipicephalus sanguineus; assembly: GCF_013339695.2. NCBI lineage: Eukaryota > Metazoa > Arthropoda > Arachnida > Ixodida > Ixodidae > Rhipicephalus > Rhipicephalus sanguineus. The sequence continues at coordinate 134,372,414 of NC_051184.2, read as the reverse complement.
GCATTGCGGCCAGGCACGCATGGAGTGCAGTTATCCTCATCACACGGCGTGCGACGACAGCCACCAAAACTGAGCAAGCGCAGTGTAGGGCAACGTTGACCAGGTGGTAGCCACGCACCTGCAGCCCATTGGCATAGTAGTTGGCCCTGTGAGAGAAGAGGCGAAGAGGCACATAAGAAAATTGTTCGAACGTAGCGTGTCACAGTTACATGTTTAACCAGTTGTCTGGAATAGATCAACACATCCAATTTAGAGATGCTGCCACTGCTGACATAAGGAGAACTTGGTGGTAATCTGAGGCAGTGACTACTCCTCTTCTCCTGCGTAATAGTGGCCGTCGCAAAGTAGTGGCACAAGCACAAAACTACACAAATATGCATACGGATTAACGCTCACACACTTAATTAGACCAAGTTCTTAACACAAACAAGTGTGCACGCCACAGAAAAATTCATAAAACACTAGTATTGACACAAACGAAATGTCCACACCTTACATAATTGTTCCCCAAGGCGTTGTCACAGCAGATTCTTCGGTGCTTACAAATTCTCGTAAGTGCCACACTCTAACCGCAACAGTTGCGCTTTACTTCTGCCAATGCGGCTTTACAACGCAAGGCGTGGGCCATCTCAGAGATAGCTATACTTTAGATGTGTTTGTGACGTTGATGAAGATACGTTTCTCGACAGAACGCTACCCAATGAACATTAATCTCACTTCACAGATGTTATTGCGAAACCGTGAAGGAACCACACCCTTTCATTCCTAATTTTCTTTAAAAAATCATTTTGTGAAGACCGCTAAGAAACATCAGGACTTATAGGGTCATTATTGAACCACGAGAGTATGGTTAATGTTGCGCACGCACGTTGTATAACACCGGTTTGATGGCAATATGGTACTCTCCCTGCTGTTCAACGATCTTCGCTAAATGCATAACGCCTCACGCTGTGAACTTAGTGACTTCCTCTGTCCTCAATTGTTTCTCTTTGTCCTTTTTCCGTCACTCATTTGTTGCCGACCTGTCGAACTTTTGCGTGCCGACGGCTTCTCGACGTATCGGAAGCTCAAAACACCACTTGCAATGTGCAGTTGGTGCCGTTATTGCTTGCAATGGTGCCACTTGTTATTAGCAACTTCTTTCTCCGCACTCTGCCGCTTTTGTTGCAGACAGCACCACTTCTCTAGCAGGCTTTCTTCAACCTTACGTCGCCGACATCACTGCTTGCCTCTTCGACTGCTTGTCTGTTCGGGCATTTACTATTTACCAGGCCATTCATCATTCGACGGAAAACGTACTTGACTGAAAGCTTTGAAGAGTCTGTAATTACGCAAATTACTTCTAGATATGAATCTTTCTTCCTACTCACTTAATAAATGCTAGTCGTACACCTTTTCAAAGGCAGTCGCTACCTTTGCCTTCTCTCTGCAATGTTTCCATCTCCCACAGAACCACTATCCCAAAAACAGCTCAATATATGGTTTAACCCTCTGCAGGCATACTCGATGCTACTTGTACACAGGAAGACGTACACAGATGCTAGTAGCGCTAAGAGGCAACGCGTAATAACATCTTGTTATGAAAACTATTACAGAGGGCGTTTATTGACGTTGTCGCTGACCACTGCACCGCTAGCGAAGCAGGAGATTGCTGTCCAGCGAACGGCCGCAGCGAATAGGTGAAAAGCCATCGTCGGAAGCCATGCTATGCACGATACTTTCAGCACGTGCGGGGAATGGCCGTGAGGTTGTAATCACACGTGCGGCGTCATCATAACAAATTACGCGCCTCGTGTACGCACCTTCATCGACCGTTGGAGGAACACAGTAGCGCAGTGGCGCACGCCGTGTTACCTGCCGGATTACGAGCACACAGCGCCTATATATAGAGGGTGCCCCAGCTGTCGTTGGCCGCGGTGTAGGTGGTTCTATTCTCTGTAGTATATTTTTCCCAATCAACCAAGTCGCTTATGCACAAACAATGTTGGAGAGAGTGGAAAGATGATAGAACATCGTGATGGGCTTAATGAGCGTACACTGTAGAAGCTTTCCTCGCACATAGCAAGGAAAAGCTGCTACAACCTAGTTGAAACAAGCTCTGCAGGTTAGACCTTATAGATTAGTAAGAAAGAAAAACAGCAGGTCAGGCACGAACGCGCGAAGCTTCCCGTGTTCCCATATTCCCAATAGGAGAAAGGCTCTTAACTTTTGTATGCAGTATACTCTGTGCAGAGTTAGTCCGTCACATAGAAAGCGCTGTCTGATTAGTTTATGTAGGTATTCATTAGGAGAAGTGTAACACATCCAATTTGAACAAAACGTGAAATTCAGCGAGATGACGCATAGCTTTTGGAGACATTAAAGAACATTAGATCTTGTGAATGTCTGGTTTTGCGCTATAATGTTCCCAAAATACATTCAGCGCTCTCTGCCTCGGTGGTACAGTGGTTACGGTGCTCAGCTGCCGACCCGAAGGTCACAAGTTCGGTTCCGCCAGCTGCAGTCGGTCTTCGATGGAGGCGGAATGCTAGAGGGCGTTTGTGGTGTCCTGACTTCTTTCTTGTGTCCGTGTTTGCACGCCCTGTCTTTTTAGAGTGAATACTTACCAACTAGCTCAGCTCTCTGTTATTCTAATCTAGAGGGCCGTTTACTGTGCGGTATTATGGCACTAAAAATACCAGATGGTCAAAATTTGCTGAGCCTTCCACAACGGCTTGCCTCATAAATTGTGTCGTGGTTTTATCACGCAAAAATCCAGACATTAATATTATTGAAACGTGTACTGCTGTAGCTGTAGGCGCTGGATAAATAGCACAAATACCACCGCCTGGCAACAAAAAATTGAGACTCAGTGCGGCAGTGATGTGGAGTACCAGCTGCTAAAAAATACCACCCCATAACTCTTACTTCCGACTTCTGCGTTCCTTTTTTTTCATACGTATGCATATTTTTTCCCGGTAACATTTCACGTCGTATAATGCACGTACGTAAAAGCAATCTTCATGAACAGAAGCCACCTTCGCATTTTCTGAGAATTGCGATGCGTGCGGATGATTCCTGCCGTAGGAAAAACTGCAGCAGCAGAGAATCCGCATGTGTGAGACCTTCTTTGCTCAAAAGAACGGATGTCGCGAATGCGAGCGGTGACTCACCAACAGCGTCACTAAACAGAAAAGACAGAAAGGGTCCCTGTGGATAAAGTGGTTGCTTGGGCGAGTTGGTACGACATACTTCACATAAAAAACAGCGCTAAAAACGGCGGACAAGAGAGCGCCGCCGTCTGTGTCCTTCTTTCTCTTGTCCGCCGTTTTTAGCGCTGTTTTTTATGTGAAGTCCCTGTGGATGATACGGGCCAGTTTCGGTGGTTCTTTTATTTTAGTTTTTATTTTCTGTGTCTTCATTTGACCAGCACAAACTGTTACTAGGGTAGATGCAGTGTAGATGAGTATAGAGTGGCATAGTCTACTATTCAAAACAATAAAAAGGGACTTCCAATCTATTTGAATAGAAAGAGGCCATTTGTGCCTTTAACATCTAAAATGTTTCGTGTAGTCGCTGAACGTATGAGTGTATTCTTGGTGCTTGGGCCAAACCAACTGGGCATACTTGATTTCAAATACGGGGCAACTTTGTCTTGCTGGTAAACAAGGTTCAGAGCAGCTCCTGCATTTTCAGAGCGCAGACGGGGTGAATCCACATGTATGCGGTGGAACAACATAGTTTTCTCTTCTCTGAGAAGTTCTGGCCATTGGCCGGAGCCACACGTATAAATACCATTGCGTCTTTCCTGTACATTACCCTGCGCACGAAATTTTACTCATTTTTTTTTCTTCTAAACCAACTATGGCAAAACTGGCAGAATTGGCTGCGAATTCTAGTGTGCACGCAGATACGCAGTTTTCTCTCCTTGTTTATGTAATTTTTAGTCGAAACCATGGCCTACAAGACTAGAACAGCACTGCAGAAATATCATCTGCCATACGCACTCGAATAGTTTTCCGCCACACGCCGTGGAAGATTCAAATTAAGGGGCACCACTACAGTCTCTACAACAAGTACGGATTTCGAAAAAAAATTATCTTCATCTTTTCTGTTAGCTTTCACTATTGCCCAACAATACGAAAAAAAAAAGTTCCGTACGAATACTCCTACCTGCAAGATAATAGGGCTGCTTTATTATAAACGTCAATGTGACCATTCGCTTCCTCCTTCCGTAAAATTTTACTCCCGCTCAGTGAATAGAGACAGCTGGTTTCTCAAACCAAATTTATGCGCGAAAGTTCAGGAATTTCCATCTGTCTTATACCCTAAGGACTTGTTCAAAACACGAACTTCAGCCTACTACGTTCTATATTTTCTTTCGCCTCATTTCTTTTCTTGCTTCTAGATCATTTTTCCCGATTTGTTTTTTGACATCCTTCATGCTTTCAAACATCTAGTCTAAAGCAGACTTCTGATGTCGTGCTAACACCATTAACCTGTCCCACGGTGTCCCAGATCCCTGGCGCATAAGCGCCTATATCGCGCTCCTCCGAGCAGTACGCAAAGAGGAAAGGGAGAGGAGGCAGGCCTCCTGGGATGGCGTAGATGTGAGCACCCCCGAGGGAATCGATTAATCCCAGGGCACTTGTTATAAACGACGACGGGGTTCATATCGAAGTCTTGACCTCCGAGCATTTAAGAGAGCCCCCGTCCCCGCATTCCCACCTATCTGCTTCCTCCTGAACCTGGAGGTTAAATCTGTTTCACCTCATCACTTCGTTCCTTTCCTTTTCTTTTCTTTCTTTCTTCCTTTCTCTCTTTCCTTCTCTCTTGCTTTCTTTCTTTCCTTCTTCCTTTCCTTCTTCCTTTCTTTCTTTGTCTCTTCTTTTCTTTTTCTTTTCTCATAGCAGGACACCAGCGGCCTGTTCGCTGGAAATATTGTTCATTACTTCCGATCTAATAGAGCAACAAGGAAAAAAAGAAACACCGGGCGTAGCCTGCACTAGTGGCGCAAGGCTTAAGCCACAGCGGAGCTGATCGGCCCCTAGCTGGTCCTGGTGTCTCGAGGTTATGCCGAAGTTTAGAATCGTCCATCTGCATGCGGCTGTTCCAAGTTTCGGTAAAGCATGTCAACGTGGCGCTCCGCAACACCTCGTCCTGGTTAAAGTCCGTGGCGTCACTCTGCAGCGACCTCACGTTGAGGTAAAACTTGAAAAACAGCGCAAAGACAGGACGAAGGAAATGACACACGGACGGGCGCTAACTGCCAACTGTAATTTTTATTGACGAAACGAAGAAAATGTCGACAGACGAAAGGGTGAAAAAAACGATAAGGTGACCAGATTTTTGTCACATGCGTGACGTCAAATAACTGATTTGTTTTTTCTAACAATTCGAGTGACGGAACGCTAATACATCGATCACGCGATCAAGCTGCGTGGAGTTCTCACGTTGAGCAAGGCGAATGCAAACTCGTTTTTGCAGACCCGGTCAAAGGGCGGCCCGGCAAGCTCCGCTAATCATCTCATCACGACTGGCAGAGCAGAGCGGTTGCATACAGTGTCGAGGTGGGTAGGCGGCGCCAAGCGCAGGTGCGCCGCGGTGACGTCACCGCGCATGCACAATCGCACCCAGCTAGCAGGACGTCCGTGGAGCCGTGTCTGGGCTCGCGAAGCAGGGGCAAAGCTATGCAAAGCTGCGCCACCGGTTGCTAGGCAACTCGTGGTGACGTCAACGCTAGGAGGAGTTCTTTTGTTCGCGGCAGACGGACCTACACTCGGCTTAAGCGGCTCCGCTGTGAAAAGAAAGTAGAGAAAGAATAATTCTGTAGACACGGAGCTCACTGCGGCCCACACAGCAAACCGGTGTACGGTAGAGCGAATGGTAGACATCGATTCACGTCATGACTTTGCACTGTCCAGTCTACGGAGAGCGTGGCCTTTGCTGTGTGACCAAAATGTCGTTTTTCAGTGAAGTCGACTGCAATTCTGGTGTACTATTTGTCATATTAAAGACTATATGTTCCGTTATTCATTGTCTTGCTGTAGACTGCTAGGCAGGGAATAAGTAGTATACACAGCTGCAAAGAAGAAAAAATATTAATATGGTTTTGAAAGAGAAGACACTTGTGGCAAAAAGAACTTCGAGAGCATTGTATGAATTAGATATACTTAACAAATAAAATAAGTATGGTTCTACTTCAGCCAGTCCACGCAAACTGATATGTCTTTTAAGTACTCGCAACGTACTCCATTGGCCATAGTGAGTGCCCTGCGTCGAACCACCAGTCCATAAAAAAGAAATGAAAAAGGTCACAGGGCGCTTGGGTGCACCCTGTGGAAGGAAAAGTTCTGCAGGGAGTTAGGCCATACTTTTAAACAAAAATATACGGAGACAAAATGATGAATGCAGAAAGAATTACGATAAACGTTGCTATAGCAAAACCACGCAAAGAGGACAAGCACAGCAAAGCAAGCGTGAGCTCAGTCATCCAGACAAAACGTCGAAGTCAGCGCCTTCTTCTTAGGGACATTTAAGTGTGTCCCAGAAATCACGTGGTTTCTCGCGCCCTCTCTGCTTGTCAACGAACCCGTCTGCTGCAGCAGACAGGCCGTTTTTTTTTTTCCTTTAACGCACGGAGCGCCACAACACGTTTGTTCTCCTCGATGGAATATACACTAAATCCGTGCACTCAGAACTACAGGCAATGTTTTTAGGCGTTCTTCATACACAAGTGATTCAGTGGTTTCGACCGAGTATGTGCGCGACATATATAAATGCCAGCACGCTGACTACATATATATATATATATATATATATATATATATATATATATATATATATATATATATATATATATATATATATATATATATATATATATATATATATATATATATATATATTGTTACGGGTACGGTAGAATTATGTTTATTTACAGGGCGAGGTTGATGGTCAGGGAATGATGGCGTCGGTAGGCTCGACCAGTTCACGTCCTCTTCTTCTCCTTCCCGCTCGGCTCATACCCGTTTCATTCCCCGGTTCCCAGACGAAGCCCGCTGGGCGAGTCCGAATCACTTAGCATGTGTAGAGTGAAACCGCTTAAGACGGGCAACATGTACCAGCTGGGTCCGGCTTGACCGACGGCCAGCTGACGTCAAGCGCGCCACCACGTACGTCAAATCGCTCAAGCGATCAACGATGACGAACGGGCCCGTGTACTGGGGTAAAAACTTTTCGCATAAGCCACGTTTACGTTGCGGGGTCCACAACCACACGAAGTCCCCTTTACAGTACGAGACAGCCTGATGGTGGCTGTCATAGCGTTCTTTCGATCGCTGCTGCGATGCGACAGTACGAAGGCGAGCAATCCGCCGGGCTTCTTCGGCAAGACACAGCGTTCTGGCGACAGAGTAGTCGCTATGAAAGTCAAACGGTAGTATCGTGTCAATGCAGCTTAGCGGTGGACGTGCGTAAAGGAGGTAAAATGGACTGTAATCGGTCGTCTCATGCTTTGCAGTATTGTAAGCATAGGTGATGAAGGGGAGAACATCATCCCAGTCTTTGTGGTCGGAAGATACGTACATGGCCAACATGTTAGTCAGAGTTCTGTTCGTACGCTCTACAAGCCCATTCGTCTGAGGGTGATAAGGCGATGAATGGCGGAACTGCGAATTGCACAGACGAACCAGTTCTTCTACGGCGTCCGCGACGAACTGACGACCACGATCACTAATGATCACACGGGGAGGACCATGTCGAAGAATAATAAATCGAAGCAAAAACATTGCAACGCACGCAGCTGTCGAAGATGGTATGGCCGCCGTTTCTGCGTAGCGGGTCAGATGGTCGACACATACTATCACCCATCGATTCTCGTTAGATGATCGTGGAAATGGGCCTAAAAGATCAATACCCACTTGTTCAAATGGTAGACGAGGCGGTGACAGTGGTTGGAGAAGACCTGGTGGAGAAGTCGAAGGGCGCCTGTAGCGTTGACACTGTTCGCAACTTGCGACATAGTGCTTGACGGTGTCTCGCATTCTGGGCCAGTAAAAGCGCTCCTGTATCCGGTTCAAAGTTCTGATGAACCCGAAGTGACCAGCGGTCGCATCGTCGTGCATGGCTCTCAGTATTTCTAATCGCAGACTCTGTGGCACGACCAGAAGAAAGCGTGCGCCTTTAGCCGAATAATTCGTCTTGTAAAGCAAGCCGTCACGGACACAAAAGCGACCGGTGGCTCCAGGACGCGTTGCAGCGACGAATAGTGGTTCCAAAGCAATATCATTTTTTTGTTCTGTCTTGAAAGTCGTCGAGTCTGGGAATGTGGCAGAAATGGGGGCAAAGCAGTCATCAAAACTGTCTTCGTCACACTCGGTCGTCGTCAGAGGAAGGCGGGAGAGACAGTCTGCATCGGCGTGGTGACGTCCAGACTTGTACGAGATGACGAAGTCGTACTCCTGTAGTCGAAGAGCCCAACGTGCAAGTCGTCCACTTGGGTCACGGAGATTCACCAGCCAGCATAAAGCGTGGTGGTCGGTGACGATTGTGAACGGGCGTCCGTAGATATAGGGTCGAAATTTGTGTACCGCGAAAACAGCTGCCAAGCATTCTTGTTCTGTCACGGTATAGTTGCGCTCAGCCCTACTGAAAGAGCGGCTAGCATAAGCCACGACGTGTTCAGCCCCTTGATGACGCTGCACTAGTACGGCACCGATGCCGATGCCACTAGCATCGGCGTGCACTTCTGTCGGCGAAGACGCATCGAAGTGACGCAATATAGGCCCCGACGTTAGGAGAAACTTTAGCTGGCGGAACGCCTCGTCGCAAGCCGAAGTCCACTTGAAAGGCACGTCTTTTTGGAGAAGACATGTTAGGGGATGCACCACGTCTGCGAACCTTGGAACGAATCGACGAAAATACGAGCATAAGCCCAAGAAGCTCCTCAGCTCCCGCACGGACTTAGGTGGTTCGAAAGAGCTGACGGCCTCGATCTTTCGTGGGTCTGGCCTCACACCGTTTTTGTCCACGAGATGCCCAAGTACTAACGTCTCCGTTTCACCGAAACGACATTTCTTTGAGTTTAGGATCAAGCCGGCCTTTTCTACGCAATCCAAAACGAGACTGAGGCGTCTGTTATGCTCGTTCAGTGTGCTGCCAAAAATCATCACATCATCGAGGTAGCACAAACAAATTTCCCATTTAAGTCCACGAAGTATAGTGTCCATAAATCGTTCGAACGTTGCTGGCGCATTACAAAGGCCGAACGGCATAACATTAAATTCATAAAGGCCGTCGGGCGTCACGAAGGCCGTTTTCTCCTTGTCGTTTGGGTGCATGGGTATCTGCCAATACCCTGATCGCAAATCCAGCGACGAAAAGTAGGCAGCGGAATGTAGGCAGTCGATGACATCATCAATTCTAGGAAGCGGATACACATCCTTTTTGGTGACCGAGTTTAGTTTTCTGTAATCAACACAGAACCGCCACGATCCATCCTTCTTCTTTACCAAGATCACTGGTGCTGCCCACGGACTAGATGACTCTTTCACAACGCCCTTTCGTAACATATCAGTCACCTGTTCTGCTATAACTGTCCTTTCTGTCGAAGACACGCGGTATGGCTTTTGACGAATCGGGTGTGCAGATCCGGTGTCAATTCTGTGGTGAGCACGAGAACGTGGTAGTGAAGCCTCCGTGTCCCCTTGTGTGAAATCGAAGACAGAAAGTTGTGTCAGAAGGACTCGTGCAAGAGCGTGGCGTTCATGTGAGGGCAGCGACTTGCTGATCATCCGTAAGACCTGTTCTTCAGAACTGCTTCGGTGGGGCTCCGGCGCGGACAACCGGCGGCTGGATGCGTCAGATGGAGCCACGCCCTTTCTCTGGAAAACCCGGCGAGGATGTGGATGAATGGCTTACCCACTATAAGCGTGTAAGCAAGTGCAACGGCTGGAACCCCACGGCTCAGCTGGAGCATGTTGTTCTCTTCCTGACAGACACTGCACTGGTGTGGTTTGAAAACCACGAAGAATCATTAACAACCTGGGAGCGCTTCGCTACTGAAATCGCAGAGTGCTTCGGAGATTCTACCACGAAGAGGAAGCGGGCGGAGCAGACATTGCTTCAGCGTGCTCAAGTGCCAGGTGAGACCTGTACCACGTACATAGAGGCGATCCTGAAGTTGTGTAAGACGGTGAATCCTCGAATGTCCGAAGAGAACAAAGTTGGGAACCTTCTCAAAGGTATTGCCGAGGATGTATACAACTACTTGATTGCCAAGGAGAGTCTCGCCTCGGTCGCTGATGTCATGAAGCATTGCCGCACATTTGAAACCCTAAAGCTACGCCGCATCACGCCCAAGTTCGGCAGGTTAGCAAATGTGGCGACTGTAGCAAGCATTGAGGACAGCTACAGTTTTCAATTTGACATTGCAGCAATTGTGAGGCAAATTGTCCGCGAAGAACTGGAACGACACAGGAAATCGGCGGATGTCGAACAGCCTGGTTGCGATTCTAACCAACACCACGAACCTGCATCGGCTGTATCCGCAGTGTCGGCCATGTCAGGCGGCGCAGACTTTCGAGTCGACCAGGTGCGACAGCACCGAAGTTCCTTGCCCAATGACATGACGCACGACCAACGCACTGGTAGGGATACTACCACGAATCGGCACTCAGAAGACCGTGTTTTCTACACGCAGCGTCCCAGAGCTTATCCTGAAGCCTACAACGTCGGTCGCCCATCGCCTGTATGCTACAGCTGTGGTGCCGTAGGTCACATCTCTCGTTTTTGTCGCCGACGACGCCAGGCAAGATACGGCCCACCACCGACTTGGCCTAACCTTGAACAAGGAATTTATGACAATCATTGGCCGACAGAACTTAGGGAAGTAAACACCACAGGCTCGCCACCCAGGAATACCTTCCGTCATTACAACAGAAGGAGTGACTCGCCAGCTTCCGACCGTAGCCTGACGCCACCGACCAGACGCCAACGCCGTTCACCGTCACCACGGCGACGTTCTACGTCACCATCATCGTCGGGAAACTAGCCGGCGCGGCCGATGGAGGTAAGGTCGCCGGCCAGTCTCCGTCTCTGCGAACTACTCCTCTTCCTATTGTGATGGTCAAGAACAAAGTGTGTGTGTTAATTGATAGTGTACCTGTCACTGCGTTAGTCGATACTGGTGCTACGGTTTCCGTCATGAGTGTGACTTTCAAAGAAAGGCTTGGTCGGAAAGTTATGTTCCCGTGGAATGGTGGTGTGACATTTCGTGGTGTCAGCGGAGAGTGTCTTGTTCCCCTTGGTATTTGTGTTGCAAGTGTTTTATTCGGCGAAGAAGATCTCATCACGGAATTTCTTGTTCTACCACGGTGCACTCATGATGTGATGAGATCTTCTTCGCCGAATAAAACACTTGCAACACAAATACCAAGGGGAACAAGACACTCTCCGCTGACACCACGAAATGTCACGAAATGTAAGGATTGTGTCAAGCATCGAAGAGGGCTCACGTCCGTATAGGAGAAAGAAAGGTGAAAACCCAGTAGTGGCTTGTGTGGCCGTGTTATATGCATACGTCACGAACGGAAGCACTAAGTCCCAGTTGGAATGGTCGGATGATATGTACATGGAGAGCATATCACCGAGAGTGCGGTTAAAGCGCTCCGTCAAACCGTTCGTCTGCGGGTGATAGGTCGTAGTGGAGCGATGAATAATATTGCACTCAGTGAGAAGCTCCTGTACGACTTGCGAAAGAAAGACACGCCCTCGATCGCTAAGCAGCTCACGTGGCGCGCCATGGCGAAGGACGAAGCTGCGCAAGATGAACAAGGCAACATCACGAGCTGCAGCGGCTGGCAGAGCGGCGGTTTCGGCATAACGGGTAAGATGGTCAACGGCTACAATAATCCATCGGTTTCCAGCAGGTGTGCAAGGAAGAGGGCCGTAGAGGTCTATGCCAATCCTATCAAACGGGCGAGCTGGACACGGCAAAGGTTGCAATTCGCCAGACGCATGACAAGTTGTTTTCCGCCGCTGACACTCAGTGCAAGAACGTATGTACTTGCGAACGTATGTGCACGTACTTCCACGCAGACCCACAAAGCGCCCACGCTGGCGTTTTGAAAACGTGGTACAGGTCTCACCTGGCACTTGAGCACGCTGAAGCAATGTCTGCTCCGCCCGCTTCCTCTTCGTGGTAGAATCTCCGAAGCACTCTGCGATTTCAGTAGCGAAGCGCTCCCAGGTTGTTAATGATTCTTCGTGGTTTTCAAACCACACCAGTGCAGGGTCTGTCAGGAAGAGAACAACATGCTCCAGCTGAGCCGTGGGGTTCCAGCCGTTGCACTTGCTTACACGCTTATAGTGGGTAAGCCATTCCTCCACATCCTCGCCGGGTTTTCCAGAGAAAGGGCGTGGCTCCATCTGACGCATCCAGCCGCCGGTTGTCCGCGCCGGAGGAGTCGGAGACGACTGTTGGTCACCGTTGTTGGACATCGGTAGCGTCCCCGGTAGTGTCGGAGGTAGTCGAGCGAGGCGTCGGCTTCGGCGTAGACCTAGCGGCAGCGGCTCCGTCGTCTCGATCGAAGTACCCCGCACCTCCACCACAAAACTGTTACGGGTACGGTAGAATTATGTTTATTTACAGGGCGAGGTTGATGGTCAGGGAATGATGGCGTCGGTAGGCTCGACCAGTTCACGTCCTCTTCTTCTCCTTCCCGCTCGGCTCATACCCGTTTCATTATATATATATATATATATATATATATATATATATATATATATATATATATATATATATATATATATATATATATATATATGTATATATCCTTTGCAGACTACAGGAAAGCTTCCTTGTTAAATGTTTCTCCTAAGGGCAGACACTACTCTTGTTTTATTGTTAAGAAAAATAGCGCCCTGACTCACGGCGCACGTTTGTGCCAGATACGGAAGCCCAAGAGTTGTAGCTTTCCTGCTTCCATTTATGCGACGGCACCACAACTGACATTAGGCAGGTGGCGCCGCTTTCTCCTTTGCGCAGTAATTCATGCGCCTTCAGTGGCATGTCATTCTTCTAGGGCTTTGGCACCGCAGACCGTAGGTGGTACGAACACAACAAGCATATAAACATAAGATGTGCCGTTTCCACGCGCAGGCGCACAGGATAGAAGGTGTACCCGTTTGCGTCGCTTTAGCGAGACGTTGCCATCTGCACAATCACATGCTCCAAAAAAAACAGCGCCCCCCTCCGTTAGAAAATCAGGCAACGCGATGAATGGAAACAATTAGAGGCGACACTAATCTTTCACTGAGGTTTGTGGTAGTGACACACGCAGTCGGCTTTAGTGTGCCTTAGTGTATTCCCCGGGTTAACTTTGTGTTTCGCCGCGCTGCCGAAGCAGATCGCAGAGGCTACGTAAAAAGAAGCTCAGAGCAGAGATCTTCTCCGCCAGGTGCCGCAAGGAGCAACAGGGTAGCTGCTTGGGCTGGTTGGTACTGCATTCTTTAAAGGAACCCTTTTTTGTGCGCAAAACGTTTGAGGAAAAAACTGGAGATAGGACAGTGCGCTCTGTCCTATCTCCAGTTTTTTCCTCAAACGTTTTGCGCACAAAAAAGGGTTCCTTTAAAGCCGCAAGGAGCCCAGCTGCTCACAAGAAAACCGCCTGCTCTTTCAATGCATTAATTACCCTCACCGTTAAGTGATTCTTACCTTTAGTAAACTTACGCTAGGATATCATGTGTATGCATTATTACTCTTAACATGAACCGGGACCGCGGATTTCGTAGCCGTCTTATTTTTCAGTATACTTCATCAGAATACTCGATAAAACCGAAGGTAATTGCTCGACCGGACCAGCTTGGAAAAAGAGAATGTCATTCGATGCTCGCGCCACTAAAAGCAGATGGTGCTGAGACGCGTTAACTGCTTCTCTAGAGAGAGCTTTTATTCCATCATCGCGAAATATTTAAGCGAGGTCTTCGTAGAAAGTGTGTTGTTTTAACATTTTTTTCGTGCTGCGGGCGCAGCGCATCCGCATGGTTCAGATATACTCACATTCTGAAAGCGTGGGTGTTTAGCTCATTCTATGTTCAAACCATCTATGGTCGGGTACATCTTTAGAAGGTGGCGGTATATCCTTGTCGAGGGTGGATGCGCACATGCCTTCACCAATGAGCGCGTGGTCTAGAGTGACGTCATAAGTCGAACGATCGGTGACCTCACCATCGGAGAAAATAGCCGAGTACCACTTCTTCGCCGAGGCAATCGGCTGCCGCGCTTCAGCCTTCTGGTTGGGGCCTCTCCTGCTTCTTAAGTTGCGTTTGACTATAAAACTAAAACTGAAGGACCTAAAAATATGGGCGAGATTCTACGACTTCATGGTGGTACTGAAGCGGAAAATAAAACGACGACACTAGGTTCAAAAAGCCAATAGAACGAGCGCTCGTCCGGTTGGGCTCCCTTTAATAGGGTCACCTTATTTTGCGCTGGAGTACCACCATTAGGTCACAGGTTAGGAGCACGATACCTAATTAAGTAGGTGTGGCGACACACCTTTTCCATATATGAATATCATTGCGCTGCCTCAGAAAATGCACTTTCTGTGATTAGCTTGGTCACGCAGTAAATCCTTTGAAGGATTACGGAATGTCATTTCACGAACAGTATTGTATGCTACAGGTATAGGATAACATCGAAAATAATGTTCAGAACTATGCGTAATGAATACATAATTTCATATTCAGAGTACACAGAATAAACAATGGTATTGTTCAATGTATTGGCTCGAGTCGGAAATCAAACAAAATACACGGAACAAGTCACAGCACAGGCAAGATTTGGGGGTAAGAGATATGAGTAAACGGAGATCAAATCTGGCTAAAAATTAGAACATAAGAACGAGTCAGAAACAGATCAAGTAACTTATAATATACGCATGATCATGACTTATGCTTGTGACGGAAGTTGTTTTTTACTAAAAAACGTTTTCGGTCTCTTTCTTTATGCTATAACAAACGTCTATTCCTTCCCATTCATTGCACTCGAGAAACGTTGAGACCCATGAAGCTCTCACTTGACCGCAGGTGTTGAAGTTTAGGCGAGTTGGTTCGTGGTACTTGAACTGGCATAGCATATTACGGGAAAGAAGAAACGGCCGAGCACACCGACACAAGAGGACAGAGCGCTAACTCGCTAACTTCCAACTGAGCTTTATTGTAAAATGCACCAAATATGTAGACTTGCGCAAGCATACAAAAAAGAGCCTAACGCAACGCCAAGATTAGACACACCTAAGATTCATAGACGGTTCGAGTGATTAAGGAAGGCCACTTCATGTTCAGATAAAGCCAACGAAGGGGCGCTGGTACATCTGGTGCCAGCTCCTGCTATACAATGCGCTTCTATTATTTCTCGAGTGATTTGTGACGGGTGCTTTTTTACCACTTCACATTGATCAAACATAGGGGAACATCCACAATCGCGGCAGTGAATTCTAATGTGGCCCTGGATTGCTTTGTGCTCCTTTAGGTGCTATTTTAGCCTTTCATTACGGCCGCGCCCCGTTTGGCCGATATACCTCTTACCACATGAGAGTGGTATCGAGTAAACAAAACCTACTTCACATGGCACAAACCGAGTTGGGCTTGGTTGAGCAAACAGTGGCGCGTGATTTGAGGTGTCTGGCTGCTTTGCAAAGCCGCTGTAACTTATCCGGCGCTGAAAACACCACTTTCACGCTCACTTTTTCATCTTTTTCATCTTTTTCAGTCGGTGGGAAATGTAATGCACGTAGGGTAAAACTACGGGTCTTTTTCGGTCGTTAGGTTCGGGCTGAGCCTCGGAGTTGCAGTCTTTCTTTATATTTTTATTAGCTTTTCAGCTATGGATGCCAGTAGGATAGCTTGGTGCCCAGCACGCAAAAGCCTTTCAGCTTGAGCTGCAAAGCTGCGCTGTATGACATGATGACATGATTTCCTAAGGGGGTTGATGAGACAAAGATTTGTGATGCTTCGCTTAACTAACTTGGAATGGGAAGAGTCATAGGGTGAAAGAGGTTTTCCAGTTTTAGGTTCATATAGCCAGCGAAGTGAAAGGAGGTCAAGTGAAAGAATCAAATTCCAATCTAGAAACCGTAAGCTGTTGTCAATTGGCATCTCATGAGTCAAAAAAGCGGTTTAAAACATTCTTTAAAAGCCATTACAATACCGTCGGTTAGTTGCAGGTAGGCAGCGTCGCTGCAGTCGATGAAAATCAAAAAGTCGCCTACGTAACGACATACTTTGGGGACCATATTTTGGCCCAGCATGCTCATCAGCAATCGTTCACGATATGCAAGGTATATGTCCCTAAGGATTGGAGCGAGGCATGACCCGATGCAGACACCACTATTCTGTATGTATGTACGATCATTAAAAGATGGAAAAGTCGACTTGATGTAAAAAGTGCCTGTCGCATGTCACAGTACCTGTGACAGTACCTGTCACACCAAGGCAGGATATTCGCCAGTCAATATCGTTACCATTGTGCTTATTGCACCAGTTTTATTAGTCGGTGATATAGCACTCGAATCAGTCGGTGGCGGAGAAGCACCGTTGGTACATGTGGAAGCTACACTAGTCCGACAACGATCCACGACACGCTAACACGTAAGGAAAGGCAAAGAACGCAAATTCGTCTAGGGCGACTCCCCGATGCTAACGCTGCCAGTGTTTCTCGCTGGTATCGAGACGCTTTAGCCATGACTCCGAGATTGCGCACAATCTCGGAGGCGATGGTTTAAATGCGTCGTCGCCGTATTGTTCCCTATGGGCAGTAGTAAATGTCATGACACATTACTTCATGTCGCGGCTCAAAGACGGCGGCCGCGCCCCGCCTCGCCTAGCCCCGGACACAGAGAGCGCCGTGCGAGAGATATACGGCACGTTTGTGGAGTGTTGTGCATGTACTTCGGTGGTTTAGTCGTGTGTGCGCCGGGTGCTTGTCGTCGAGAACCGAGACGTCGTTGGTTCGATTCCCGGAGGCGGTACTTTTTCTTATAGTTTCTGTCTTTCTGATCCATTAGGGTCCATTATAGCAACGTCATATCTGTGACGGATATACGTCACTGAAGTCTTGGTGGAATCTGGCACTAAACACTTTCGTGTTAAAAGCGCGAACCTCCACCGCAAAACTCTGGCCTCGAAACCTCCACTATGCCACACGCTGCACGCCACTACTATAAGGTCGCAGGCAGCACGCGCATTCCAGAGTTTTGAGAGAGGCCTTTCACGCGTTCAGCGCTAAATGGCTTGTTCATGCCGGCGCATGCGTGTACTGGGCGGTCAGCAGTATGCGACAAGCAAGATAAGGAAAAGTTCGAAGTCCGTCCCCGCCCCCTGGTGCGAGGACAGCGAGGGGACGAAGCTCAACTGTTTGCTGCTTCGTTGTCTCCCGGCTCGTAGCAAAGGCAGCAAGAGTCGCGTCCCGAAAATGGCGCATGCCCTTTTTAATCCTGTCTTTTTTTTTTCATCCAATGCAAGAGGCGCTATTATTGCAGTCAAGCGTATACGGCATAGAAATGATGCTTTAAAATAATTTTAGTCGCAATCCGAGGACGCAAAATTAATACCGAAGGTTGATGAAAAGCAACCCATATCTATTTTCGCTTCGTTGTGGAGCTGAACAATTATATCGTAATATATGCCGACATAATGGAAGCATTACCGCGGCGCCAGGTAATTCTTTTCGGTACAGTTTAATTTCCGTTTATTGCCTATTGACCGCGAGCAGAGCACCGCGTGACCGGCCAAGTTGGCATTCGCAGAAAGGAATAGCAACGCACAATAAAATAATCGTGTTATTCTTGTCCTAAGTTCTTATTACATACACCTCGTACCTTATGAAGGCCACATCTCGTTCTGGCGTGAGCATTTACGCTCGCATACGTAAACGTCTTCTTGAAAATTAGGCGAAACTTGGCAGTCCCTCATTCACAAACACATTCACACGCGCACGTATAACGACTCCACCCCACAAGCGTCGTGTGTATACTGTGAGCCTGAATGTGAGTGAATGAGCTTGTGCCAAGTTGCGTTTATTTTAAAGATCACATATTACCAACTAGCCGAATAGCAAGTTCTCGTAAACTTCATGTCATCTGGTAACAACTTCAGTAAACAGTGCTTCCTGAGTGTCCACTCAGCTAACAAATGAGCACTGCTAAAGCTGGCACAGAGTTCTGGCTGTTTTTATTTATTTATTTATTTATTTATTTATTTATTTATTTATTATTTATAATATACTGCAGACACTTAGGTCTATGAAGATGATGGGTAGTTTCAATGTCACATGTTTAATGCAGAAAGGGACATAAAATTGTTTTAGATTGGAATCCGTTATAATTCCTTCTTGGAATTATTGGAAGCAACCTTTACAAGCTATCATTGATTCAAGCATAGTTTGCAGCTTCGCTGGTGAATGATGTTTAATTGCCGACGTGAGCGTGAAAGAACTATCCTCGCGGGATCTTCCAGAACAAAGGAAGCAACGGCTACACAATAACTGTATGTTACGTTTCACATTGAGCAACGTTTTATTGCTGGACGAGGGAAAAAGATTCTTAAGTTTTTATTGCAATGTTATCGCAAGCTTTTTATAAAGAAATTGCAATGTACTGAACTGCTCGAGCTTAATCACGTGCTACGATAAATAACATGAATACAAGCTGCAAACAAAGAACAGGCCTAACTAGCCTCAAGACTGTATAGGCGATGCGCAAAGCGCCGACGACGCCATCTGCCGCCACGGCTCGGAAGCGCTGACGGGTCCCGGCGAGCAGTGTTCCCGCTATCGTCTGCGCGAGTGCACGGATGGATGTGTTTTCGTCGTGATTTAACGACTCTGTCGGGCCTCAGCGATGTCGAAAAATAACTGCTGCGTTGTCGGCTGCTCAAACACAGACAAAAAATCGCAGGAACGCGCTTCCACAGGTTTCCGGTGCTATTTCATGAGCGAGAGCGACGGCGGCGGTGGATTGCGGCTGTACGACGTAAAAAGTAAGCAATCGCGCTTTCTTTACGGCAGTGTTAGAACGATTACCGTGTTTTTATTTCTCCATTTATGTCGCTACGTATTCAGTGAACGCTACTACGCTTACACTTGGTCGCCTCGCCTGCATTGTAGACGCTACAATGCACGTGAGGTTGTTATTAGTGATAAGACGCGATGCCTAGGCTCTCTTGAAAAACGAATGGCGCGAAGCGCAATGCCAGAGAATGTGGGGAAGGTGACGGCTCCTTCACAAAAGCGCCGTGGAATCACACGTGTGCTGGACGAAATCGGCTGCATTCTACCTATTGATGGCACTGGAATGCGAAAATCGGTGCAGAATGTTCGCTGTGCGCTTCTGCACCGATGATGACAAGTGTATCGTTTATTTTTTCACAAGTTTATCGTGCTGGTTTCAAAGTTTTACCAACGCTGACCCTTCGCGTGGCCGCACCTGTGAAATCTATACGCCGGTGCGACAGCGCTCCCTCAAAATCTACTATATAAACACATGGCACGTAAACGAAGCTACTGTGTCAAGAAAAAACGTTGGTTCACGCGTCAACGCATGCAGGCATTTTTGATCGCGACGTTACACTCTAAGAAAAAAGAGAGTCAAAAGAGGGTCATGGAACCGTGACTCTCTTCGGGTGTCCATCTGACCCCTTTTGGAAGGTACAGGCAGAGGAAAAGAGTTCTCATTTGGGAAGGAGTCACTGGACCCTCCTGAAGCGCGTTTCGATTGGCTTGCGGAAGAGCCGCCGTATACGACATACACACCATACATATCGCACGCTTGCCCTTTGGCGCCGTCGTGGCGCCTTGCTCGGCGACGCAGACGGGGTTGGCGCCGGGGTGGCGCGCCGCTCTCCTCTCTCAGTCGTCTCAGTCATTCTCAGTCTCCTGGTCTATTGGAATGCGTTGCGTGGTTGCGTTGGTTGCGCGTCTTCGGTGGTGTTGACGCCGGCTCCGTGCACGAAGTGACGCTTGGATGGCGGAATATTCATGGAGCTGTGGACACCGACAACGGGCGCCAGTTAACGGTGAGTATACTGCTTTCGTAGGTACTAATTATACAGCCTTAGCTGGGCGTCTGCAGCAGCTCTGCGGAATCTGCCAGCCATTTCCAACAGTAGCCTGTGTCCGCGGGGCTGTTGCGGATGCCCAACTAAAGCTGTCAATTAACGAGTTGCCACCGTTATGCGCGTTGCTGTACAAGCTCCCATAAAGTGAGCGATGCAAACAATAATCGAAGGTCATTTCTTGCTGATCGCACGTCGTGTCTGCATTACTGAAGGTGCAAGATGTCGTTTTGAGGTGCACTTTAGTCTACTCCATAATAACATTTCCATCGACCTTGATTGTGCAGCGTGCTTCCACGCGTGGGAACGTGAAAAAAAAAAAGCCTGTGTACATAACGCTCAGACGCACTATATGTAATGGTTTTTGTTGGCTTAAAGACGGTAGTTTGAGGTGCAGATATAGTACGGTGGCTTCCAGAACGTACGCGGTAGTCATTCAAGTTGGACACGCCTCGCCGGTAAAGTGAAAAAGCTCTAGACTTTCGACGGCGCGCGTTGTTGCGGCCGCCGGCGTGCACTCTTTTCCCTCGTTTCTGTTTGCTGTTTTCGTGGTTTGCATACACTGCGATGACGTTGGGCGCTATAACAGAATCGAGTGAGTGTATATTGTGGGAGTTATGTGCGCTAATTCTAGCATATGACATGTCTGATCTCGACGTAGACGGCGTACGCACGCGCTTGGTGTCGTTCAGGCCCTAGTACTCGCATCTGTTTATCTGAGTATTTAAGGATGGGTTACGTTTGTAAAACATGCGGTCAATAACCGCTCACGGCATGCCCCTGGCTGCCGGAGGATGTGCTTTGTTGTTTTGTTGTTAGCCTTTATTATGTCTGTGTGAACCACTTGTTGTGTAGGTTTTGCAAACCTTTACTGCGATTTCATTTTCTCATCATATCACGTTCTGCTTTTCAGATACCGTTTTTCATGGTGCTCACGCTGGACAGGAGCGACAACCTAGCAAGCCACAAGTCTGATGCCTCAAGCCGTCACCACTTTTTGATTTATTCTTAATCACAAGGAATAAATACGGAAACATGATGGCGATTTCTGCTGTTCATTTAGCACCATATGACACTGTGCACATCACAGTCACACATTTTAGTTGGCTATACTCATAGAAGCATGTAAATGAGGAATACCCAAACTTCTTAATTGGAAATTACAGACCATCTTTTCGCGCTTTCTATATAACTTTGCTGGAAAATATGTGTTGTTTTGACGAGTTTTATTAAAATAATGCTAAAACTGAACAATTCTTTTTTTTGCAGTCGCTGGGCAGAACGGCAAGTATTATTGGACTTGCTTAAAATGAATACTCCACTATTTTCAACAGTAGTCGCGCAAAAGTAGAGCAAGGATCAAATGAGTAGCTTAAAATACTTGTGGAGTCGCTTGATGCTTCGGTGTGGGTCCCTTGACTCCCCTAGGAGCGTTACCGGCAAGAGTCGTCTGACTCCCTATAAGTGGTAACGTGATCCTCCGGATGAGAGTCTTTCCACTCATCCTAGAGGGTCAGGGGACTCTCCTAGAGCGAGCCGACCCTGACCCACCAAGAGAATCACCGTGACTATTTCAAGAGAGTCCTATACGTGGCAAGTCAGAACTCTCCGAAAAGAGTCACGCATACTCTTTTTTTTCTTAGAGTGTATAACGAAGGCGGTGTACTTACGATGAGCTCCACTTCGTAGGGAAGCTTGTTGACGCTTGTCTGTGGCAAACACTTGGCGCGTATGGTGACGTACATTGTCGTCCCACACAGCTTTGACATCGGAAACGTGTCCACTATTATAAAGTGCGGCTCCTTTGCGCACACTATCGCCGCAAAAGTAATTATCTGGGACGCGCACAAGCGGCAAATCGCACGCGCGCAAATGAAGCGTCTGCTACGTGACCCACCAGCGGTTCCAACGGCCGCCGCTACGCGGCTTTCAGTGGCGTCCCTATAGGCGCTACGCATCGTGGATATAGATTGACACTCATCATTTGGCAAATTTAGCCCCATTATTAAGTGATAATTTGACGGGCGTCGAGAAGCAACACATGCGAAGACTTTTTATCTAAAAAGAGACAGGGCGTGCAAACACGGACACACGTACATTGTTTGCACGCCCTGTCTCTTTTTAGAATGAATACGTACCAACTAGCTCAGCTCTCTGTTATTCTAAACTTTTTATCGTTTCAGCGGCCGAACATTCGTGGGAAAATTGATGAAGCGGAAATTAACGGCACAATGCTGCCTCCATTTTTATAGCTTGACCACTGAGTGACTAATGACTAGAGGCCGGATTTTTAGGCATGAAAAAAACTCGTTTTAGGCGCCGAAAATTGGCAGGCGAAACAACGCTTCAGGCTTCCAATATCGTAAATATAGGCACAATAAGCTTTGAAATAAATGCAAATAATTTCAAACGAAGACGTGCGTGACCTCTCTCTATGGCAGGAAAACAAAGATGTTATTGCTTATTGCACAAAGGCGCCAACAGTTGAACGTAGCCGTGCAATTCTGCTTTGTTGCGAACGCTTCGCAGAGCACGGTCTCTCCCATGTTCTACAGGGCGAGTCATGCGTCCACTATGGAATCAACACACTGCTCGATGTCGCTTCGGCATGGTTGAGAAGGACAGAACAGGAGCAGACAGCCAGATCGCTAAAAGACCAGATGGGAGGCATTCTTCCTATGGACCTGGTCGAATCGCGTACAGCCAAAATCTCCCCTGGCAGGGAACCACTGGCGTAGCCAGGGTGGGGGAGGGGTGTTCAGGGTTCAACCCCTCCCCCTCCCCGAAACATTTCAGTTTTGCGTGTGTGTATATACACGCACACACACAAAGGCATGCGCGAACATACATAATGTATGGTTGAACCCCCCCCCCCCCCCCGCCCGAAAAAATTTCTCGCTGCGCTACTGCAGTGAACACCTTAAAAAGAAAATTACAAACAAAACAAAGGCTGCATGCACATGACATTTTTCTTTCTTTCTTGCTCGTCACTCTCCTTTCCGCTGACGGCTCTCCGCGGTTTCGCATTCGCCAACCGCTCGGGCCATGCCAGCCCGGTGGCTCACTCTCGCAGGCGTGTCCCATTTCACTGCTGGGTCATTCCACGCCAAACGTCCCAGACATTGCGCTCGACCCTCTCCAATTGTATTGTAAAAAATTGTGGACGTTCGTATCAGTGCACTATTTGCCCTCCGAAAGTATTTTTTGGGAAAAAAATTTTTCTTGTCTGTTACAGTGATTTGAATTTTGCCGTAGTGGGTAAAACATAGGTTGTGAAAAAATACTCTAAAAAATACAATACTTTACGGAACGCCTTAAATATTTGCTGTTTACTTGAAAAGGAATGGCACTATCTTATTATGACCCATTGACGACCACTAATTTGTCTCACGATGTGCTTTGTGGTGAAGCAATGCTTCAAATCTGCGCCCACTTTGATAATTTTTAAAAATTCTACGAATAATACAGACGAAATAGGACTATATCACACGGCTGGATAGTTGGCAGTAAGCGTGTCAAAAAAGTATTGAAGTCGATGACCGAGTAGTTTCGAAGTGGAAGGGGCGCAAACATTGAAAAATGTGTGAAATGCTCCACGTTCAGGCACATGTAGAGTGGTGATGCAGTCCAAGTAAAAATGTACGCTTGGTCTCGTTGGGAAGAGTAAACAAAGGAAATTTATTTGTGAAAGTTTGATCGGAGTGTTTTTTTGTTTTTGGCCAGAAACAAAAATTTATGTTGAGCGTTCGCGGCGTGCCTGGACGCGGGCCCCCTAAGTCCGCTTCACTGCGCCGCCACCGTTCCTTGGGGCAAGGGAAGTATGGAGCGCCCACGCGGGTGGCACGATCGTGTGCTGCTGTGAGTTTTCACGTTGCTGAAAACTTGCAAACAGTGTATATGGCTGGCAGAATGTTTCGGAAGGGCACTAAAGGCTGCCGGTTAGTAGTCGGAGCAGAGCACGATTTCATTGCCACGTCACTGCATGCACACGTACGACAGGCGCAGAGCTTGGGTTGTGTTTTCGATCTCTGCGGAGGTCGCAGTTCTTACTTCCGTTGCCGACGTATGGTCTTCGCCACTTGAAATGCCTGTGTTGCTGAGTAGGTGGTGAGCCCGGCATTAAGAGTGGTCAGTGATGATGGCACGAAAAGGTGAAACGTGCGCGTACCTTTGAGGGAGATTGTAGACTCAAACCTTGCTGAGAGCTCAACTTTCTGCCACGCTGCATGCGATGCTTTCATCTTAGTAATCGCCTTGCGATTACTAAGCGAAGGCGATAGACATTTAAAAGGACGAAGCCGCCTTCGTCCTTTTGTATATTTATCGCTTTCGGTTTCCGTTGTACAGGCTCTCCGTCTAAAATATGACACGATAGCAGTATACTCACCATTCGCAATGTTTATCTTACGCGCTGCCAAGGGATGCGGCCGAAAGACGAACCTTCGAGTGCCTTTGCTTCGGTGATCCTTTGCCGAACCTTTGCTCCGGTGATCCTTAGAACCTTTGCTCCGGTGATCGCGTCGCTCGGAGTTCACCTCTGCCGAAGATCCGAGCGTAAGAATACGTAGCACCATTCGGCTCCGAGGCACGAATGGCGCGAGTCACGTTCAAGCGAGCTGAGCTGCCCATAAAAAAGAATTATAAGTGTATTCCCGGTGCCTGTTAGCCACTTTTGTTATATAATAATGTATTTTAAACGAACCATCACTCGTTTTCCCTGACACTTCGTCGGCGGCACTGCGGAAAGCCGAAGAATGCGTGTCGAAACGTGAAAACTCACAGCAGCACACGATTGTGCCACCCGCGTGGGCGCTCCATACTTCCCTTGCCCCAAGGAACGGTGGCGGCGCAGAGAAGCGGACTTACGGGCCCGCGCCCAGGCACGCCGCGAGCGCTCAACATAAATTGTTGTTTCTCGCCAAAAACAAAAAACACTCCGATGAAACTTTCACAAATAAATCTCCTTTGTTTACTCTACCCAACGAGACCAAGCGTGCATTTTTACTTGGACTGCATCACCACTCTACATGTGCCTGAACGTGGAGCATTTCACACATTTTTCAATGTTTGCGCCCCTTCCACTTCGAAACTACTCGGTCATCGACTTCAATACTCTTTTGACACGCTTACTGCCAACTATCCAGCCATGTGATATAGTCCTATTTTGTCTGTATTATTCGTAGAATTTTTAAAAAATAATCAAAATGGGCGCAGAATTGCAGCATTGCTTCACCACAAAACACATCGTGAGACAAAGTAGTGGTCGTCAGTGGGTGATAATAAGATAGTGCCATTCCTTTTCAAGTAAACAGCAGATATTTAAGGCGTTCCGTAAAGTATTGTATTTTTTAGAGTATTTTTTCACAACCTATGTTTCACCCACTACGGCAAAATTCAAATCACTGTAACAGACAAGAGAATTCTTTTTTTCCAAAAAATCCTTTCCGATGGCAAATAGTGCACTGATACGAACGTCCACAATTTTTTACAATACAATTGGAGAGGGTCGAGCGCAATGTCTGGGACGTTTGGCGTGGAATGACCCTGCTGCTAGCGGTTAT
The DNA here is from genome assembly GCF_013339695.2 of Rhipicephalus sanguineus. Taxonomy (NCBI): domain Eukaryota; kingdom Metazoa; phylum Arthropoda; class Arachnida; order Ixodida; family Ixodidae; genus Rhipicephalus; species Rhipicephalus sanguineus. Next base: position 134,346,759 of record NC_051184.2, on the reverse strand, counting down.
GCCCGGAAGTTGGTTGAACTAGAGGACTAGGTTGAACCTTATAGTTGCCAACAATTCATGTTGCGCGATAACATGAATAACGGTCTGAAACAGCACCCGGGAGCGAAACTTGAGGCTAAATAGCGTTCTTATAAGCGCCGATTTTGAAAATAGCCATTTATAGGCATTTGTAAGCATTTCGGCGTGAACGCCAAAAATACAGATTTATAGGCACTATAAAACACCATGAAAGCCCTTCTGAACATCTAATTCATGCTCATATATAAACTGGCGCGATAGGAGAGAGAGAGAGACATAACTTTATTTGTGTCCTTGCTGGGGTCAAGGGAGGCGGGGGCCGCGAGACTAGCCCCACCGGAGCCCCCCTTCCTCAGGCGGCGGCCAGACCTTGGGTCTTGGCGGCGTCTGCGCAAGGAACAAATAGACATTTGCCTAAAAACTGGTCTCTGCTAATGACTTGTCGCGCCGTTTACCAATTAACCTGTTCAAAGTCATGACCTATTGCAGTACAAAACAGCCCGACACAAAAGTGAAAATGGTTAGCACGCACGCCATGAATTTTTAGAGTGCTACTTAGTGCTTTGGAGGCTCTGGACTAAGAGAATATATATATATATATATATATATATATATATATATATATATATATATATATATATATATATATATATATATATATATATATATATATATTGCCGCGTGCGTTTCTTATTATCACTTTTTGCTGTATTCGGTTTTCGCCCACAAAGGCTGTCAGCAAACCGCGCCTCATTGTTCGAGAAGCTTCGGCATTATTGTAGATAATTTTGTTAAGATTGCGCGCAAGACGCGAACACTCGAGCTTATTCTAGAGATTGCGCGGCAACCAGCGATAACGCTGGAATATTCTACGGCACATGCACAAATGCCGACGCGCTTCACCGCTTTTCAGTTGATCGACGGTCGATGCGCTGTTCGTCACTATCAGTGCATACCGTGTGTATTGCTGTAAATTAACTTCCCGCTTCCCGGCCACAAGTTCGGCCAAATAAAGAGTTTCATCTTGGACGCGTCGCCTGCGGTCTGCGTCTACGTCACGACCACGTGACATCTGGTGTAGGTGCTGTTCGTTCATGTACCGGACGCCCCCGTCAAGCCGTGAACCCAGCCCACAGCGCGGAGAAGACATCGACGCCAACCACAAGTGAGCTAGCCGAAGGCAACAAGGTCTAGCACCGGAGTACGGGCCTCTACCCGACAAGACTCGGAAGACCAAGGCCAGGACCACGACTGCGGCAACGATGACAGCCAGCCCGTGATCGTGATGCAGCAGCCAGGGGAGCCGCCGATCTTTCGGGGATCATCATGTGAGGATCCAGAAACGTGGCTCGAGTCGTACGAGAAGACTGCGGCCTTGAACAACTGGGACCTCAGCGACAAGTTACGCTATGTGTACTTCGCTTTGGAAAACAGCGCCAGGACGTGGTTCGAGAACAGGGTGTCTACCCTGACAACGTGGGACATCTTCCGGACCAGCTTCCTCGCAGCGTTCACAAGCGTCGTGCGAAAAGAAAGGGCCGCCGCAGACACGGGTCCAGCTCCCGAACGAAAAAGGGACAATCTTCGCGGAAGAAATGACCAGACTCTTCCGCCACACCACCCTAACATGACCGAGGAGAAGAAGGTCCGTTTCCTCATACGAGGAGTAAGGAAAGAGCTCTTCGCTGGGCTCATGCGGAACCCACCCGAGAAAGTCCAGGAATTTGTCTCCGAGGCCACAATCGAGAGCACGTTCCAAATGTGCACCGGCAATACAACCGCTGCTTGATCCAAGACAGTTGAGCGGGTCAAGCTATCGGCTCCGACGATCTGCGGGAGACCATAAGGGCCGTAGTGCGCGAAAAACTTCGTCGAATGTTCCCGTCGTGCCAGGCTCAAGTTGCCTCGATCGCAGAGGAAATCCAGCAGTCGTTGGGCGTCCCTGAGGCAGCGCAGCCGCAGCTGCAAGCAATGAGCTACGCTGCTGCAGCCCGACGCAACGCCCCCCCCTCCTCGCCCACGTCAAGACTACGCGCCGCCCCAGCAGTTCCACAGCGAGGCACCACCGCCGCCAACACCGACGTCATACCGCTCGCCAGCCGGTCAGCCATACACGCAGAGGAAGACCGACGTTTGGCGTGGCTCTAACAACCGCCCGCTCTGCTACCACTGCGGGGAGGCCGGCCACACGTACCGCCGCTGCCAGAACCGACAGATGGGCCTACGCGGATTCGCCATCAACGCGCCGCGCCCGCAGCCAGGCGAACGGCCCCGCGACATCGACTACTATCTCACCGGAACACAGTGACAAGAACGACGACCTTCCCGCTCGCCGTCGCCACGCCGCTACATGTCACCGCACCGCCGGCAGTACACTGGACCAAACCGGGGCCGGTCGCCTAGCCCGTATCCGGAAAAATAAGGGCAGCAACCGATGGAGTTGCGGTTGCTGTACGACGAACAACCGAAGTTCCTCCGCTGCCGAGGACGAAGCCGCTACGAAACCTTCAGAACACGACACGAACCAGAGAGCCTCCTGACGACGAAATCCCGCGGACCGATAAGACCCGACGACGCAACGTGGAAGCAGCGGAACAAACCGACACAACCGTGACCCGACACCGCGACCCAACCGCAACGCAAGACGACAAACTGGCGACCTCAACGTTCTCATCGACGGCCACAACGTCAGCGCTCTCGTCGATACTGGAGCCGACTATTGCGTCATCAGTGGGCCTTTCGCCATAAAGTTGAAGAAAATGAAGACTGCTTGGGAAGGCCCCGAAATCAGTACCGCTGAAGGCCATCTAATAACGCCGTCTGGAGTCTGCACAGCAAAAGTCACAATCAATAATCGCACGTATCCTGCGAGTTTCGTAATCTTGCAACACTGCTCCATGGACGTCATACTTGGCGTGGACTTCTTAAACCATCACGGCGCCGTCATCGACTTAAGAACCGAGTCGATAACCCTAGCTGAAGACATCTAAGGTGTCATCGAGAGCGATCAGCGTTTGCTGCTAGACCGTGACATTTGCGTCGCAAAGGACATTGTTCGGTTGCATGAAGGAAAACGAAGCGTGATGCTAACGAAATTCAGCCAAGAATACAGACACCTAAGCAGGGGCATGACGATTGCGTACAGCGAAAAAATCTTGGTTGTCAGCGATGCGTTTGCCTTTCGCGATTCTGACGAAGCTACGACGACTACCCCAGCACCTGAGCCACTCTTCTACGTAAACCCAAGTCTTCCCGCTCGCCAACAGCAACAGCTTCGGTGCCTTCTGCAGAAATACAAGCACTGTTTCTCGTCGTCATCGCGGGTCCAACAAACGCCCCTTGCTAACCACCGCATTATAACAGAAGAAAATGCTCGACCACTCCGTCAGAGTCCCTACCGGGTTTCGACGCGGGAACGGGAGGCCGTTAAGAAACAAGTCGACGAAATGCTACGCGGCATCATCCAGCCGTCCAACAGCCCATGGGCGTCTCCCGTGGTGTTAGTGAAGAAGGATGGGACCCTACGTTTCTGCGTCGATTATCGTCGCCTGAACAAAGCCACGAAGAAGGACGTGTACCCTCTCACACGGATAGAAGACGCCCTCGATCGACTCCACAACGCGAAGTACTTTTCGTCGATGGACCTCAGGACCGGCTACTGGCAAATCGAAGTCGACGAGAGAGAGCAAGAAAACACTGCCTTTATAACACCGGACGGCCTGTTCGAGTTCAAGATCATGCCTTTTGGTCTTTGCTCGGCACCTGCGACTTTCCAACGCGTTATGGATACAGTGCTGGCTGGCTTGAAGTGACAGACGTGTCTTGTGTACTTGGACGACGTCATTGTGTTTGCCTCAAACCTCGACGAACACCTGCGGTGCCTTGACGCTGTACTTCAAGCAATCAAGACCTCCGGGCTCAGCCTGAAGCCAGAAAAGTGCCGTTTCGCGTACGAGGAGCTCCTGTTCTTGGGCCACGTCATTAGCAAATCTGGAGTTCGCCCTGACCCCCAGAAAACAGCTGCCATCGCTGCCTTCCCGCCGACAAGAAGGCCGTACGCCCATTTCTCGGCTTGTGCGCCTATTACAGACGCTTCGTCAAGGAATTTTCACGGATCGCCGAGCCACTAACTCACCTCACGAAGAACGACGTGGAGCTCAAGTGGGCAACGGCGCAAGTCGAGGCATTTCAAGAAATGAAACGCAGCCTGCAGACGCCTCCGAATCTTGCGCATTTCGACGAATACGCCGATACAGAAATCCACACGGACGCAAGCAGCGTTGGACACGGCGCGGCCCTTGTGCAGAAGGCCGATGGACTGGAAAGGGTCATCAGTTATGCTAGCCGGTCCCTATCCAAAGCAGAAGGTAACTATTCCACAACGGAAAAGGAGTGTCTTGCCATCATCTGGGCTACGTCTAAGTTCCGCCCCTACCTGTACGGCAGGCCCTTTAAAGTTGTGAGCGACCACCACGCCTTGTGTTGGCTAGCCAACTTGAAGGACCCTTCAGATCGCGTCGCACGGTGGAGCCTAAGAGTTCAAGAATTGCACATTACCGTCGTTTACAAGTCGGGAAGGAAACACTCCGACGTCGACTGCCAGTCTCGTGCCCCCGTCGACGCACCGCCGCAGGACAACCACGATAATGACTACATCTTGGGAACCATAAGTGCCGACGACTTCGCTAAACGACAGCAAACCGACCCGGAACTCAGGGGCCTTGTGGAATACCTCAAGGGCAGGACCGCCGTTGTTCCGAAAGTACTCAGGCTGGGATTGGCGTCATTTTTCTTGAAGAACGACGTCCTCGTAAAGAAGAACTTCTCTCCGGCCCAGGCCAACAATCTTATTGTTGTACCTTAGGCACTGCGACCAGAAGTTCTGCAGGCCCTGCACGACGACCCGACGGCTGGCCACATCGGCTTTTCCCGCACGCTCGCGAGGATACAGAAAAAATACTACTGGCCACGCCTTCCTGCCGACGTCGCCCACTACGTTAAGACTTGCCGAGATTGCCAGCGACGGAAGACACCGCCGACTAGGCCAGCGGGACTTCTGCAGCCAGTCGAGCCACCTCACCGGCCGTTCCAGGAAATCGGGATGGACCTTCTGGGGCCGTTGCCGACGTCGACTCCGGTAACAAGTGGATCGTAGTAGCAACTGACTACCTCACCCGCTACGCCGAGACAAAGTCCTTGCCCAAAGGCAGTGGCGCCGAGGTAGCCAAGTTCTTTGTAGAGAACATCGTATTGCGTCATGGCTCCCCAGAGGTCCTCATCACAGGCAGAGGTACCGCCTTTACTGCGGACCTAACTCAGGCGATCTTCAAATACAGCGAGACGAGCCGCCGCCGCACCACCGCCTACCACCCGCAGACCAATAGTCTCACCGAGCGTCTAAATAAGACCATCGCCGACATGCTGGCCATGTACGTCGACGTTGAGCACAAGACGCGGGACGCCATCCTTCGGTACGTGACCTTCGCTTACAACACGGCCGTCCAAGAAACGACACAGATGACGCCGTAGAAGTTGGTCTACGGAAGGAGCCCGGCGACGACGCTCGACGCCTTGCTACCCAACGTCACCGACGAAGAAAATCTCGACGCCGCCGCTTACTTACAACGTGCCGGAGAAGCTCGACAGCTCGCCCGCCTGCGCATCAAGACCCGGCAGCACACCGACAGCCCTCGCTACAATCTCCGACGACGCTTCGTGGAGTACCAGCCCGGCGACCGAGTCTGGGTCTGGACGCCAAAACGCCGACGCGGACTGAGCGAGAAGCTTCTTCGACGATACTTCGGACCATACAGGGTACTTCGACTTCTCGGCGCACTCGAGTACGAGGATGTCACCGACGGTTCCCCGAACTCTCAGAGGCGCCGAGCTCGACCCGAGGTCGTTCATGTGGTGCGCCTTAAACCGTACTATGCTCGTTAACGCACCTGAGAACTGTAATGTTTGCTTGCTTTATTATTTTTATTAGTATTGCATGTATTCATGTTCTGTTTTTAAGCATCGGGACGATGCTTTTTCAGAGGGGGGCATTGCCACGTGCGTTTCTTATTATCACTTTTGCTGTATTCGGTTTTCGCCCCCAAAGACTGTCATCAACGCTCAGCGCAAACCGCGCCTCATTGTTCGAGAAGCTTCGCGATTATTGTAGATCATTTTGTTAAGATTGTTATATATATATATATATATATATATATATATATATATATATATATATATATATATATATATACTACATATATATATATATATGTGTACTACATATATGTACATATATATATATATATATATATATATATATATATATATATATATATATATATATATATATATATATATATAGAGTCCCGGTTGTGGGGAATTGTCCTCCAATACATTGGACAACTCGTTGTCGTCTCCTCCAGCCCCAGCACCAACGATTTTCCGCTGAAAACTAATTTTTTTTAGTTCTTTCAACATCTACTTGCGCCCTCTCTCAAGTGTGGCCAAAATCAATGCAGCGGTGCGCCTGGAATACTAGTACTAAATGGCAGCGGCCAGCAGTGGTGTGTTCTACGGCCGCACTTGTCAAACTACGTAATTTGGCTTGCATTTCTGAAGTTTGTTTGCTTGTTTATCATTCCTAAGTACCTTATAATTTTTAAGGTACCTTTTAGGTACGTTATTTTCGCCGTGTTATTTGATCCTTATGTCCAATATATTAGACATCAGGACCAAGTCAAGGCCTGGTGTCTAATATATTGGACATTGCACCACCTACAAACCCCAACTTTGACTAAGCTAGCTTTAACAGTTTTTGTCTACGTGATTTATTGGAGCTATACTGAACTTTCTGAAAAAATTTATGCACCTATCATCAACCCGGGACTCAGCAGGATATAGGTCGGACGTTGTGCCGTCACCAAGTAGGGTGGGCCCCCGGCGCTGTGCTCCTTTAGACAAACTGTTCACTGTGTGGCGTCGTCTGCCGCCAACAGCAGTCACGCGCTCACCCAAGTCACGAAGCAAAAAAAATCGACGCCGTTTTTTTTTTGCGCTCTGCAGTTTCTTGGCAAGTGGTTCAGAAATTTGGTGGAAGGCGAAGCATACGGCGTCAAAGAAGCAATAACCCATTCGGTGTCGCATGCGCAGGCAGGCGGTCGCGCTGCTTGGAATAGAGAGAGAAACGCGCGATGAATGTTAACATACAGCACTTGTCGAAAAATTCTATATAACGTGTGCGAGACTTTCATTTCACTATAATGCATCAGCTATGGTAACATGATCAGTTATGTGAAAGTACAAAGGCTTAAATGACGTATTGCTATCAAGTGGTGATTCTACACTGTGATGATATCGTACAACGCCGAACATGTACGGTACTCGTGCTTGGCTGATGCGAAGGCAGAGAATCAGCAATTACAGTAAACGGTTTTGAGTTTGAGTTTATTCAATAGAATACAAGACAGTACAAAATCGATCTAATAAAAACGGGGGTCCCAAAGTAAAAACTGTCAGGGAGGCCACCTGTGAATACATGTATATAAAAATGTAGAAGAAAGGCTGGCAACTAAGCATAACAGAGCAAGCGAATAAAACAAGAAGAACGTAATGGAAATTATTATTCAGACTTATGATAGTTCAAAATATACATGCAACTAAAAGTACATAAGTAGAAAACAGGAGATAACTAATTCAATGAGGATGACTATAACATAACGCATACATATCACCAACACAGTTTGTCACGTCATGACTTATACATGCCAATATGTATACGGTATTCGAAATGGTCAATATTTAATTCAGCGAGGAACATAAATGTCATGCATTTATAACCCAGAGGTAGAGAATGCAGGAAATAGAGGGGCGCTTACTATGTGCAGTTTGCTACCTTACAACCTAGGAAGAAACCTGAGTGGGTAAACAGGTGAATAGGCATTAAATGTGGCGCTTGCGGAGGGGAATTCTGAATACTTTGCAGGGCTTGCACTATAAACACCAAAAAATCGAGTTTGTAACTGTATAACAGAATGCTGCTAGTATTTCACAATTACTCATGCTTAAAATGCGTAGTACATCGGAGAAGCGAGATGAATTTAGCTCCTTCCTTTACAAACTGGCATGTGGCAGTTTAACATACGATTCCACTTCTCTCCCGTTTCCTATTTGCTGACGCACGCGTTTCCCTAAAGATAATGGGAGCGCGGACCTAAAGCACACATGTGCCTGCTTTATTCATCTTCGTATACCCTCAGATCTATTACGACATAATAGAGGGGAGAGGGTGGTTACAAGAAAAAAATTCACCGACGATTACCACACTACCTAATGCGAATTCTGAGCGCAGATTCGTGCCGGGGCAAGGCCATCTGTGCTTGAAGTTTTGGCTTTTCGCAAGGTATTCACTACGCCTTAAATCATAATTTTTGTGAAGGAGGACAGCACTCACTACGCCATTATTCGTCTTTCTGGGGATAAGCGAGGTACCCGCTACACATTTGTGAGGTATTATGTGCGCTTTGTTTATGCTGCATGTGACTGATGACGATGAAGACTTATGGCTGAGCACTTTGCAGTAGGTTGGAAGCATTAAACCACACACGCCTTGCGCAATTAGCATTGTGTGATGACTGGTTGTTATTTTACTCTTCTGCCACGCTCTATTACATAGGTTAACGCGATTCCTTGCCCGACATGACGCTTGTATAGGGTCTTTTCGCAGATGAGTTTCAAGCATCAGCGTGGTTCAGTGGCAGAACGCTCGACTTCCACGTAGAGGGCCCGGGTTCAAGGCCCATTTGATACTGTGTATTTTTTCTCATTTATTTTTTCATGGCTATCAGTTGCTTTTTCATATCTATGGGTTACGCCACCGACGGCGACGGCGACGGCAATGCCGCTCAACGCAGGAACGGGCGCCTACCAGCTGCGCTCTAAAACGGGTATAGACTATTGAACCGGAGTTAATAAGGCGTAACAAAGTGTGTACAAAAAATTGGCCGCGTATCTGCGTGCTTCGCTGCAAATGTCGTGTAAAGACGATAGAAGAGGCGCTGTGTGAGATATGGACGCCATCTGGCAATACGTCGGGAAACATGAGTGCTGTGTTGCGTGCTGGTAGTCCCGGCGCAGCAGCAGGCGAAGACCGGCGGTGACCAACGCGACCGGCGGGGACGCCAGCCAGCCCGAAAACGCGGTTTGGAGAGACGCGCTGAAGCAGAGAAACGTCCGCACTCAACGAGTACTCTCCACACACTCTTTTATTTACACGTCGCCTGGGTAAAACAGGAACGCCAGAGCGGCGCCCACAACCGGCAGCCTGAAGGCCGCCCACAACGCTGCTTTTTCATTTTTTAAATATTTTTTTTCACCTTCTTGGCCTTCTCAAAACTAAAGTTTTTCAACACCAACCCATGGCATTCGTACAGTGCAATACAGAACCGAAACCGAAACACAACAATGAGCTCGTGCGAAGGGCACGGAGGAAGGCAAATTTCAGCGCAGTCGCATTTTCAGCTTTGTTGAAACAGCGCTCACTAGACGACGACGAAGTAAAAGAAGGCACACGACAGGCAGCGCCTGTCCTGTGCCTTCTTTTACTTCGTCGTCGTCTAGTGAGCGCTGTTTCAACAAAGATGAACGCATACCAACTCGCTCAAGCTTCCATTCTTATGCATTTTCAGCGCAGCTTAAGAAACTAGGGTCCTTAAAATTACGTATATATGCATTTTCTATTAAAGGAACGCGCCACCTAATACTTACCTAGTGATGTTGCACCTCAGATATGCATGATATTTACTTTTTGATCGACAACGTTCACAAGTATGTACAGCCATACCAGTTCAAGACGGCTGGCCATTGGGCAAGTGGTTCAACTTTGGCCGAGTGGCTGAATCGAGGGACGTGCCGACAAACAGAAAGACAGACAGACAGAAAGACAGACCAAAATTTCTGCCTTTAAGTTCCCCAAGAAAGACTATCGTCTTTAAAAATTCAGCAGATCCCACGCCTTGTGGGAATCGGCTTCATGCGAAGCAGTCAGCGAGTAGTTCTATGCTGCATTTCTTGGCTTTGAGCCAAGCGTTAGGAAGTGCATCGACGTGTTTTCGACGTGTTTTTTGTAAGTGTAGTAGTGTGCACATCGTGGGGTTACTAATCACGTCACCAACACTGCCGTTTAAAAGGTAACTTATGGTCACGTTAGAGCACAGACGTCAGTATCATCGAAACCAAATGCACTTTTCGGTGCGATGATGTGAATAGCATACGTAACTTTCGTTAGAGTATTCCTCATGGGTTAGAGTATTCCTCAGGCTTGAATTTATAGCTTGCTGAATCACAGGAATACAAATGTAATGTTTATTAGACTGCTATAAAAGCGGAGCCAGTACTGGAAACACAGATGTAAGCCTGACATGAAGTCTGTGTCGTAGCAGTATATATGTAGTGTCACTGATTTGGCATAAAATTAGATAGCCAGCACCATAACTACGATTGACGTTGTACCAACATTACTATTGCATAGGGTGATTTTCCAAAACAGTTGCTATACCTGGCGTGACCCTGGGGCAGAATACCTGACAACCACGCGGAATGCTAGGGTTCCATCTCTGCTGGGAACCTAACTTTTACCCTTTGGATCCGTGGGGCAACGCTGCCGATGTCCGTTTTTCTTAATGCTCTCACATTTAGATTGCCAATGTCTGCTCTCCACGTTCCTGGGTAGATATAAACTGTCAATCAACTGTGGCGCGTACCCGTACATTGCGGCCCATGGTGATCGGTTATGTGCCAGACATGTCTAGAGAAAATCGTTTGACGACGTACACGACAGGATTGTCGCATTATTGATGTCATGACCAGACAGTAATATTAGTCAAATTCTCTTACCCACCCATGCCAATTTTGGTCTACGCTAATTGAAGCAGGTTATCACGAGAGCACCCAGACGTAGGCGGCTAGATAAGATAGATAGATAGATAGATAGATAGATAGATAGATAGATAGATAGATAGATAGATAGATAGATAGATAGATAGATAGATAGATAGATAGATAGATAGATAGATAGATAGATAGATAGATAGATAGATAGATAGAAACGCTCAAAGTGCTTCGGGTTTGCTAAGAAATTCTTTGAATTTAAACCAAATGGTACCTAGATATGCAATGTTGACATTGCGTTCGTGGATACAGCTTGGAGAATGTGAAGAAAAAAATGTCTTTACATTTATACAGTGTTAGCTATGACGTTTTTGAATAGTTGGTGATCAGCAATGGTTACTGTTGGGGTGGGAATGTGTCCCTATGCAGTACCCTTGTGATATCAGCATAATGACGTCGATATAATGGACGGATATAAATAACTGGTCCTCCCAGTTATTTGTAGTGATGAGTAAGTCCTCGTAATAATGGGAGACGTGGACGATGTCGCTGAGGAGTCTCCGAATGAGCTTTGCGAACACAGCCGGAGCCATCTTTATGCCGAACGGCATGTGCTTGAGCTGGTAAAGCCCGCTCGACATTGAGAACGTCTTCTTTCCCTTGGATTGCTCGTCTAGGGGCACTTGCCAATACCCCTTTGAGAGGTCCACCTTCGAAAATATCATCCGGTCTCCCACTTGAGCGATCAGGCAGTCCGCTCGCGGAGTCGGTTCCGCGTCAACGATCAGCGGCTCGTTGAGCCGCCGGAAGTCCACGCAAAACGGGTTCGAGCAGTCGGGCTTCTTGACCATCACGGTCGGGGCGTTGTACGGACAGTAAGAGCTCCCAATCGCGCCCATCTGAAGCACCGTAGAGACCTCTGTTCCCACTTCCTGTCTTACCGCGAGGGAAGCGCATACTGTCGCAAATGAACTAGCGCTTTCATTCTCGTGGCTAACTTACAAACAGCCCAGTGTGTGACACCTGGTCGCTCTGAAAATACATATTTGTGTCGGGCAAATAATGCTTCTCACTACGTCGCCTGCACCGCATTCAGCTTGTCGGAATGGGCGACGTCGCGGTAGTCTCCCCGCTCCTCCCAAGGCCACAATGGCCCACCTTGCCACCGGCTGTTGTCGCCACCATCAATCAGCGTCCATGGTTGCGGTTTCTTTGTGTTGTATGGGTTCCCTGGCACATTCGCATGAAATGTCATCGCACTCGTAGTCGACCTCGCCTTTTCTTTCTGTGATTCTGTACGGTATCTTCCATTCCATACTAGCTTGTTGTGCTCGGAAGGCAGCAGTAGGAGCCCTTGGTCACCAGGGCGCAAAACCTTGACCTTCGCTCCGCGATTATAGTCTCCTACTTGGTCAAGGGCCTCATGGGCCATCTGACACGTCGTTTTGAGCCTCTTCTGAGATACTTGAAATACTCTCTATCTCCAACGACACTCTCTCTGAGGTCGACAACATACTGGTAGGCCATCTCCACGTCCTCCTCCCATCGTGACCCTCTCTATAGCTCCCCGAGCATGTGGAGCGGGCCCCACAAATTCCGCCCTTGCAGCAACTCGAACGTGGAGAACCTGGTGCTGGCCTGTGGGACCTCTTTGTAGGCGTATAGCAGGGGCTCGATGAAGCGGTCCCAATCCTTGGGCTGTTCCGTACACATGCGCCGCAGCATCTTCTACAACGTCCCATTAAACTTCTCTACCAGACGACGGAGTCGTCGTCTGAAGCCGCAACGAAAGTAGGCGTCCCACCTTCGACATGAGTTCCGAGGTGAAGTTTGATCCCCGGTCGCTCAACATCTCTTATGGTACACCTACCGGGAGAAGATATTCAGAAGGGCCTTGGCCACTCACTCAGTTTCCAAACTGTGCAGGGCAATCGCTTCCGGAAAGCGGGTGGCATAGTCGACCAGTGTCAAGATGTAGTACCTGTTACCCTTTCGGGTTGTTGGTTTCAAAGGGCGAAGGATATCAATAGCGACCTTGAGAAATGGCGTGTCACCAAGTGGCATCTTTTCAAGGGGTACCTCCCTCGCTCATTTGTGGCTGGTCGTCTTCTGGCAAATGTCGCAGGAGGCGACAATGTTTTCAACATCTCTATGCATACCCGGCCAGTATGAAGTCCGCACTCTTTCTCTTCCCGACGTGGCCTGCCATGATCCCGCAGTAAGCAAGGTGGAAGTTCTGGTGACGATGCTGTCTCGAAACAGTCAGTTGCACTGCATTTCACCCCGACTAGGTCACGTATTCCCTATACAGGAGCCCATCCCTCAGCCGGATAGCTAGCGATCCGTCCTGGCATTTCCCGCTCCTTCCCTCTATCTGCATCCGAAAAAGCTGTTGCAAGGTGTCATCTCCCTGCTGGTCTTCCTTCAGCTTATCGGGGGTGATTTAGACCAGGGTGGACGGCATTCGCAAACTCTGCACTGCCTGGAAGGTCTGCCATTGGGTCTGGCGGCGTGTTGTCACTACCGGCTGGGTTTGTACCCCTGGTGGCTCCACCTGGTTGTGCGGCCTCGGTGTCGCGTTGGTGTCTTCTCACGCGTAAGCCTCACTCCAAGCACCGTCCAGCTCGGCCGGGGCGCGGGCGCCCTCGATAATCCCCAGTATGAGGTTGAAGAAAGGGTTTTCCTTGCATGCAGCCAAGGCCTCCACTCTGTAGTAGAGCGTATCAATATGGATTCGGGCCTCCGGTAACGTCCTCATCGAACGGTCTACGAGGTAGACCACCCAGCACCGGCCTGTCCTCGTCAACCGAGATGCCTCGGTTGACGAGGACGATGTTAGAGCAGGTGTCCCTCACGACCTTCACGTTCTTCCCTTTGACGCGGTCCTTGACGACAGGTAGACCACCCGTGACGTGCGCAATGTGCAAAGTTCACGACGGGCACGCGCTGCCCATCCTCCAATTCGAGGTATCCGTCTTCGAGGCCGAGACGTTCCTCGCGTTGAGCGGCTGGTTGCTTATGTTTCTGTGACCATTCGTGCATTGATATGCCAGGTGTCCCGTTAGTGCGCATAGATAACAGCGGAGCGCCCTTCCGCTGCTGTGTTGTCGCCTGCCTCGACCCCTTTCGGGATTGTCCGCGGCTTGGTTTCCTTGTTTCCCTTCCAGTCTGCCAAAATTGATCATCTCTCGGGCGCTCACACATTCGTCGGCCCTCTGGAGGAGATCCCCAACGTCCGTGCTATATTTGTTTCCTTGAGGAACAACGGCAACGCCGGTTTGCAAATTTCCAGGACTGTTCCGCCAAGATATGATTCTTGACTCCTTCGTATGACCGACGTGCCTCTGAGAGCTGCACCCATCTCTCCCAGTAGTTTTCTAGCCGCGCGAAAAACTGGGCTGGCGACTCCTCGTCCTGGGGTGCCTACGTCATCAATTTGTCTCGGAAGCCTTCCTCCGTATGGCGAAAACAAAGTAGGAGGGCCCGTTTAACCTATTCTACACCAACGCCTCCAATGCTGGATAAGGACCAAGCGTTGTTGGGTCTTGATAAATCAATGTTGAAGTCACCGGTAGTGATGAGAGGCCTGGTACTCTCAGCATATTTATTGTAGGAAGTATTGACGCGGTTTTTGCGTAATACACGTGGTGCACGCTGCGGGCCACGTGGACGAGTGGGTGGAAGTTCAGCGTCTTCCAGAGGTGTTCAGTCTTCATTTTCCTCACTTTTCTTGCGTGCGCCGCGGTGGTGTAGCGGTTAAGGCGCTCGGCTGCTGACCCGAAGGTCTCGGGTTCGATCCCGGCCGCGGAGGTCGCAATTCGATGGAGGCAGAATGCTGAATGCCCGTGTTGTGTGCGACCTCGGTGCACCTTCAAGAACACCCGATGGTCAAAATTTGCGGAGCCCATCGCTACGGCGTCTCTCATATCAAATCGTCGTTTTCGGACATAAAGCCCCAACAATTAATATTATTATCACTTTCCTTGCGTGTCAATGTGCGTGTTCGCCGTTACTGTGTTGGTTGAGACTCTGTATCACCGGTGGCACATACCCGCATAATATTAACTCTGGTTTACGGGTATGTGCCACACGTGAGCGAGAGAAAGGGTTTCATGGCGTACGCGACAGGTATTTTGCGTTATTCATGTCACGACCAGTGAATCGTGTTCGTCATACACTGATCCCCTGCTATGCCAATTTTGCTATATTGCAAGTTATGGAGACGACCAGGAGAGTGCCCAGACGTAAGCGGCTATATAGAAAGATAGATTGATAGATACGTAGATAGAAACGGCCAAAGTGCCTGAGGTTCGCTAAGGAATGCTTCGCATTTAAAAAAAACGCCAGGCCTGCGCGGAAAGCGCAGCACAGTCACAGCGAAAGCTGGAAGAGTGTCAGTTCTAGAGCCCGTTATAAGCTCTCTTGTGGCTACTAATAAAAGTACAATAGCAACGTACCCATTACGGTACAAATCACAATTTTTGTGAAGTTGGGAAGCACCCACAACGACATTATACGTCATTCTGCTGAGAAGCGAGGTCATTCTGCTGATGCGACGGCTGATGACGAGGAAGAATTATGACTGAGCCCTTTGTAACGGATTGGCAGCTTTAAACGACCCACTAGTTCCGTAATTCGCATTGCGTGACGCCCGGTCGTTATTTAACTCTCTCACCACGCTTTATAACATATGTTAACGTGAGAAAGAAAGACAGAGGGAAATAAGTTTATTGGGACCTTGAGGAAATGGACCATGGGAGGCTTATGGGCTTCCTTGGTAACCAATAGAAGTGCCCTTGCGAGGAACCCACTGCGCTATAAATCATAATTTTTGTGAAGTGAGGAAGCAGCCACTATTCAATTTTTCGTTGTTGTGCGGAGAACCGTGTAACCCCCTAAACACTTCTAAGGCATTATGCGCACTTTGTTGTGCTGTGGCTGATGACGATGAAGAATTATGGCAGAGTCCTTTTAATGGGTTGGAAGCATTCAACAAGCTACTCGTTGCGCAATTCGCATTGTGTGACGCCTGGTTACAGAATTTGCGTTGTGTCACGCCCGATTGTTATTTACTCTTCTAGCACGTTATATTACATATGTTAATGTGGTTACTTCCCGAGATGAAGCCTGTATACGGTCTTTTTGCTTAGCAGTTTCAAGCACCGGCATGGCTCTGAGGTAGAGCACTCGGCACCCACTCAGAGGGCCGAGGTTCGAACCTCGTTCCATCCTGGAAACTTTTCTGGTTTTCCTATATCGTTTTTCGCGCGATAGTGGTTGCGGACACCGGCGGCGGCGGCGGCGGCGAACAGCTAGGGCGCCAAAAACGGCCCTTGTTGTGATCTCATAACAGCTTCCGCTGTGAAAAAAGAAGCATTAGTTTGGCGCACTATAGGGCTGCGGTTATGTGGATAAGTGAAAACATGCTTGCATGTTACACCTGTGAAACCACATACGCCTGGCTTGTTGCGCAGTCTCTTCGAAGTCTGTGTACATTCCTGCAAAAACAAGTACACAAAATAAACTTTTGAGGAGACTTGCGCTTCGCCGTCAAGATTAGAACGCGATAGCGTTCTACTCTTGACGGCGCTTTTGCTTTAATACGCAGCTGCAGTCGTTGCCGCAATAGTTGCCGCCCCCGCGGGGGGGGGGGGGGGCGCACAACAGAGACGGAATAAGGAAGAAGAAAACGACTACACAAGCGCACACTCGATACTGGAAGTTTACTGAAATAACAACAAATATATCCTTTATACATTGGGTACTTGGTAAGGTTTGCTCGCCTATGAAACATAATACAGAATGATTCTCCACGCAAGAGAAATTCCTGTGAACGCACATGCGCTTCTGTTGTTCCCGCCCCCCCCCCCCCTCCCTTCTCGTTTTCGCTTTGACGCATATGCCTGCACAGCAAGCAACGGAAGACTTGACGCTCTTTTCGGAACGCCTACTTTCAAATCAGATATCCGTCACAGGCGCCGATCCCAAAAAGACATCCCCTCGACTTCTTGTCAACAGGACGCCCGTGCCAGTGAGTTCCCTCAACGCGTCGACAAGAGACCTAAAAAAAAAGAAAAAACCAATACAGAATCCCAGCACTTTTTGAACATATTCGCCTCGCACTGCCATTACGTTTTTTTTTCATGATTTAGCAGCTTGCGCGGCGCACGGGCTTAACAGAAAATCGATGAATGTAAAAAATCAGAGCACGGCGATCAGCAAATACTTTTCAAACTTTTCTGTTGATTTTTTTTTTTTTTTGACGCGTGCTTCTTGTTCTCCTTTGCTTTATTTTTCCCGTCTGCTTACAGGTTCTCTGATCTCTCGCAGATTCGATGCTGTCATAGTATTGATGGCGGCAGTTCCCAAAGGGAAACATCGGTGCCCTCGAAGCTATCGCCAAAATTTGTTGATTTATTTGTTTATTTATCTATATTTAACGAAACAACGTCTTGGGCGTTTGACTGATGGTGATCGCTGACGAGTTCGAAACGTCCTTAATGCTCTAGATTGCGGGGCGTTCGGCATTACTCCCCTTATCGTACACAAACCGTGAGTGTACGGGCGTTCCGAAATCAACGGTACAGGAAGACGCGCTTTTTTTTAGGGGCGAAGCTCCTTAAGGCGGCACCCGTTCGTCCCTCGTAGTCGTCGTGGTCGTAGTAGTGAGTAACAAGTCTTACGCTTTGACCTCCAAGGTGGTGCCGGTGGGAGATTTCTCCTGTGCGTTGTTGAACAATAAAAAATTCGCAGCGTGCGCGTTAACTAAAAGCCGAATTCTTCTGTCTCTCATTCCCGATTAGCAGCCATTGGCATGTTCCAGTAGGAAACGTTAGTAGAAGTAGAAGTGTAAGTGTTGGCTAAAAGCCGACTTCTTCTGTCTCTCATTGCCATTAGCAGCCATTGTTTACCTCCAAGGTAGTGCCTGGTGAGATTTCTCCTGTGCGTGATTAAACAATAAAAATTTTGTTCAAAACGCCGTTGATTGATGAAATAAACCAACGAAAGACGCCAGATGTTTTGTAAAAGCAGAACGAAAGAACGCCAGATGTTTTTCTTAAAGTGTAGTAGTAGCAGTTGCATGTAGCCACCTCGCCCGATCGTCAACGGGCGAGATGGACCGGCAACGGCGCGAGGACCCTGCCGTACGAGAGTTAAATCACACTAAAAGACATACTTTGCGGGCGATACACTCTAGTGAGCTTTCAACTTTTCGTCTTAGTGTACATGATAAAGAAATTATTTCTACGAAAAACGCAAGGCACACCTTGAGCAATATGTTTGGTTTGGGACGCTAAATGGAACCATGAGGCGATGCGAAGCCGGAGCACTTGCACGATCGCGTTCCGTTGGCTTTCGTTGGGCATGCTACCGACCTCGCGTCGTGGAACGCGCGTCCTGTCTTCCCTCTAGCCTTGCCTTTAATTCGCACAGGGCGAGCGGGGAATGCGGTCGCTCTTGGCGCTCTTTCGCTCGGGAGCGGACTTCTTCCTTGCATTTCACCGATCACAAGTGATAATGAAGGGACCACGTAAACCAACAGTACAATGAAAGTTTGATGTTTAATATATACACGATGTTTCACACTCTTTATATTATGTACTGGGCGCATTTCACGGAAGAGTTTCACGGTTTACAGATGATTCCCTCCGTAGCTTCGCCCCACTCATCATCATTCACCCCGTGGATATGCTGTGATTTTTTTTTTATCGCGATGAGACCGTAAGCGCCCTTACTCCGTCAAGTGAGAGTGACGGGCGTTCCCGGAGGCGTTATTTCCTTCTCCATGCTCTAAGATAAGACTAAAGCTATTCACTTGCGGCGAAGATCGTCACCGCCAATCCCCGAACACTCAAGCGCCCTCGGCGAGGCGATCACGAAGACGTTTCGCACTTCACTGCTGCGAAATGTAGCAAAGAGCACTAAGACGCGGTAATTTTACGAACCGGCGAAAACGCCATGGCCGACAGACTTCGTCCAGCAGGCGTTGCCGAACATCCGCTATGATATTCGCCACAGTAGTATTGCGACGTTCATGGGTAAAATACAGCACAAACCAGACGATTAACACAAGGAAGACACGGGACAGAGTGCTGTTGATCAAGAAAACATTAAAGCCCTTACCACAAACACGTGCGCCACTGCGTAAACTTTTGCAGAACATAAAATTCATCCCCTACGTGATGACAAAAATTCAAGTTCTTTTTTTGTTAATAAGATCGAAGGAGCGCTTACGCACAACGAACCTGCCTTGTCAATTTCCCGAGCCTCAATTATTTTAATGTTATTGAAGTATTGCGACGCCATTAGTACCGTATCATAAAAGAGGCCTTCAATGAATTACACGCCCCAGACTTAGGAAGGAGATCTGTATTCTGAGACACAATTATTTCAAGCCGTTTGGTACAGAGGGTTCTCTGATAAGCGTGCACGAAGTTTCGCCGCAGAACTCCACTGAGTAACCTAAGTTTATTGCGGGATGTAATGCTGCGGCGCTGTACGTCTGCGCGCCTTGTCGTGGCAAAAAAAAATATATATACGAACCACACCAATTGCTTCTGACAAAGAAACAGCTACACTAATGAGGGAAAAAATATAAGCACGCGCTTGACACGTGCTATTCACATAACGAAACCAGTGCTTTACGCATACCAGGTTTGTCTACGTGCAGCGCATCGCCCTACTAATAATATGCCGGACATCATGCATACTCATATCCAAAACATGCGCTCAACCTAGAACCGTCTACAAGGTCAGCGTTAACCCTCGCCGCGCAAGTGCTCCTTGTCAGCAGTGAGGCGCCGTGCCACTTTTTCATTAACTGATGCTAGAGCGTACTCGAACAGGGGAGTGCTCGGAACGGCCGCAGCACCACTGTACAGAAAGTGAAGCCCAAACAGGGTCAACCCGCTTGTGGCGCGGCGATTGGTAGTCTGCAATGTCTCCGTCAAAGCGGTGCGGGTAGAAAACCTGCTTCCCACTCAAGAGGCCCGAGTTCGAATCGCAGCTGCAGAAGGCTGGTTTTTCTTCTCAATGTCACCTTTTATAACTGCGTTGGTTTTCCTTGGTCTCTTAAAACTTGATTCTGCTAAAACGTATTGCTGCAAAAAGTAACGTAAAATGTGAAATTTCGTTTCGAGTCTCGTAGTCGCAAAAATCTTGGAGGCCATACTTTATGTTTTTGTTGAATCCCGGGTGGTGGCGCTGCCGATAATTACGCTCACTGTCGAATTTATTCTAACGTAAAAGGTTTAAACTGCGCCAAGAAGACGGGACGGAAAAAGGAACACATACACACACACAGACACACAAGCGCAGCACTGATTTTATTTTGAGGAAAGCAGGTGAATATATACTTCCTCAGAAATAACGAGAACAAGGTACAAACGCGATGATACAGGTGAAATCTGCAACAAAGAAGCGTGCGCATCACGTACAGGGCAGTGATTTGCTGTGTCCGTCTAAGAAATTAATTTCTTCCCTTGAGAGCGATAGCGAGGGAGAGCTTACGCAGCTCTCTGCCCGTTTTGTGATAAAATACGCTTCAACGACTTCTCTTTCTCTCCGGGAATGAGCCTTCGATAAGAATTTCGTCTTATTCAGATGAGGCAAACAGCTCTTGCTATCACACATTTTACAAAGTAATGCGAGATTGCTGCCCGTGCCAGTGCGCAAAGATCTGTTGTGTTCCTCGTTGAAACGTCGGCCGGTTTGGCCTATGTATAAGCGCCCGCAAGAAAGGGGTATCTCATAAATAGTGTTAGAAACACAACTGGTGAACTTGACCTGATGGTTTTTCTTCCATGCCGTCCCGTGTTCTTCGCGCAGTTTCAACCTTTTACGTTACCATGAACCGACTAGCCCAACAACATGTATTGCTTCAGTAAATTTCTTCTATTTCACTTCACATTTCACGTTACATTTCGTAGCAATACGCAGCAACTGACTCTAGTTTTAAGAAACAAAGGAAAACCAATACCGCTGTAACAAGTGGCACTAAATATAAAAGCCCGCCATCTAGAGCTGCGATTCGAATTCGGGTCTTTTGAGTGTGAAGCGGGCATTCTACCAGTGCACCACTTTGGTGAAGCTGCCCACAACTCTTAAACGACGACATATTGCAGACTACCTATCGCAGCGCCGCAAGCGGCTTGACACTGTTTGGGCTTCACTTTTAGAAACTCCTTCCGATCACTCCTCTGTTCTAGTACACTCTGCTGATACTAAAGATGTTTAGCTCTTTGTGTGGGATAACTTAGAACACATACTGTGCCGTCCCATTTGTGTTACTGTGCCTTATGTCCAACTTGCGCCAACGCCAACGCAAGCACGAGTGGGAACCACCAACATTTTCTGAAGAGCACCAGCACGGGTTCTTGTTCACCGTATATCAATTTTACTTTTAGCAGAAAACGAATAGCATTGCCGGCCCTGACGCAATTTTGCTTTACGCCATAGGAACATGCACAATTAGAATTTGCCTGAAGTGGCAGACGTAAACGCTAGAAGCTTTTTTCCTGTATAGGAGGGACGGGTTTTGGTTTCGCATAGCCATACACCGCTTCGCTGTCAACCACAGCACGATAGCGTACATTCCGTCCTCACCAGAAAACTAACTGTTCACGGAACAACTCTGCACATTTGAGAATTTCCCTACAGAGGGTTTTGTTCCAATTAACCCGTGCATAAAGCCTTACACACGAGCTTAAAAGCCACATAAACGTTGCCTGTCACATATGTGTTTGCCAGTGTTCCGGGCAGTTTCCAATCTCGGAAGCCCATTCGCACGTTCTTCCTTGTTGGATTGACTCGTAGCAGATCGATAAGCGTCCGCATGAACTTGCATGGGAAGGGCATCGAGCATTGTACCCCTCCTCCCTCCGCCCGAGAGACTGAAGCAGTCTGCGGAGCACACCACGACACACGTTCCAACCGGACGGTTGCAGGGCTGCCAGCTCGTACCAGACGCAGCTGAGCGACACGTATCAGGGCGTTTCTAGAATTTTTTTTTGTCTTCCTCGTTTTTTTTTCCCCACGACTTGGGCAACCACGCCCGTCGAAACAGACTCTACTTCTCGCGAGGTCGTTGGCGTTTGCAGAGACAAAGAGCGTCGGACTCACGGCAATGGGACCGTAACCGATGATCGATGAGCGTGGAGCTCCGCACGCTATATTTAAAACTGTGCAGCGTGCTGTAAGCCTGCAGCACAATGCCTATGCAGTATGCACGTGGTATTTGTAAATATTTGGAGAGTGTTTTTAGTGGCTAGATCACGGAGTGACACTCTTGTTTGTGACGCTCTTCCTAGTACTCGAGAGGAAGTGCTTGCAAGCGTTTCCTGTCGAGCACTTACTTTCGCTTTTCCGAATATTAAAAAAAAGTATTGTAAAGCATGAGAATGGTACGAAATCAATGGTTCTTGGCCTGGCGAGCTTTGGCCATCAAATGGCCCTTGCGCCATAAAACACCATACATAATCATCATGAAATCAATTTTTCTGGTTCAAGTAAAGCGTTGCAAATCAGTTTGCGGAATCCCGCAAGGTGGCGGAAGGGTTAAGAAAAGGAAAATAGGCAACCACCCGTTTGTAGCACGAAGCCACAAGGAAATCCAAGCGGATTTCTCAGAAATAAAGCTTTATTTCTGAGAAATCCGTATGGATTTCCTTGTGGCTTCTTGCTACAAACGGGTGGTTTATCTATTTTCCCTTTCTTAAGTTAAGTGTTGTATTGTATATATGATATCGTAGCAAGCGTTTACTTCAGGTAAGCGTCCATTAACTATCAGGATAATTAATGGAAATTATTTTAATGTGTTCACTGAAACAGCAGATAGTTTTCTTGTGAGCAGATTAGAGCAGATTGGATCACTGCGGCACCTGGGCAAGCAGATCTCAGGCACGGACGTCTTTCTACGTGGCCTCTGAGATCCGCTTCAGCAGCGCGACGAAACACAATGTTAACCCAATGTATACACGAATGCACACGAACGCCGACGTGCAAGTGCCACTACACACTACAAAGCAGTGTGCGTTAATAACGTGTGTATACCTGTCTGGGTGTTAATTGCGATTTTTAATTACATCGTGCTGCAAAATCCGAAGCGTAGCGGTTTCATTCGGATGATGGGAAAATACAAAGAGAGAGAGAGAGAGAGACAGGCAGAAAAACGTTCATTGAGGAATGGCTAGTGAGTGAAGAGAAAAAAAATTTAATGCGCCGCCCTTCATGAATTCGGTGCTCTTCAAATGGAAATTGATTAAGAAAGCCTAAGACGATCGAACTAGATATGCACCCTCTCATAAAAGAGCACTTAAAAACAAAATCGTTGATACTTTTTTGCGTAAATCAATGTTGTTTGCTTCCTCCTTTTTTTTTTTTACGGAGCATTTTGGCTGCGTAGTAGCAGACGTTAGCCAGCTAACGTTTCGTGTATTTTATGGCCCAGTAAAATCAGACTTAAGCGGCAACTCATATTCAAATACGCGAGACTGGTTGATAATACGCCTCACCTCGTCACATTCGCCTAAATGTCACTGGACTAGCCGTGCATGAGGCTATGTCGACAAGTGATTGGACCTGAACGCCTCTATCATTTACGGCGAGCCTGCCTCGGCTACTGTGACACGACCGACTATGATCTCAGGGTAGATCATAACAGATGCAAGAAAACGCTGTTTCAAATCATACACAACACAGGCTTTATAAACCATATAAATACACACATAGACAACACACATAGACATCAAGTATTGGGGAATAAGGGCAAGAGTGGGCTGCATTAGAAGAAAGGATCCGGAATAAACGTGCCATTAGATAGAAAACGTTCCTTGGAGAAAGTAATTCTACTGCGCGCTTCTGGCGATATGAAAGTTTAAGAACGTACGTTGTTGTTCTTTCTTTTTGTTCGTTTTGTATTTGATAAAATTCAGCTTCCCCCAAACAGCACGTCACAAGGAAACGCAGCAAAATGCCGCCCCTGCGGTGACTGTTTTCAATGAAGCATATACAAGGTAACAAAAAACCTTTCGCAAGTATTCGAGCCTATAGCGGAAGATCTTATAAAAGTGTCGAAAACTGAACTGTTAAGCTAAGGAGAAAGAACAAAACATTCACACCAATTGAAACCAAACGAGGTGAAGTAAAGCCCCAGGCACTCATGAAATTGTAATTGGCTTTTTTGTTCGTTTTTTCATAATATCAAGCAATGTTCGTTTGTTCTTCATTTGCGAAGTGGCAGCGTCCCTTCCTGCTGGAAGAGAACGACTCCAGAATCTCCTGTAATCCTTGGCAGATTTTTTATGGATCGAGAAATATAGATTTTTTTTTTCGCCCGCTGAGCTATCGTTGCTGCTGTAGCTCTTCGAGGCTTGCGCAGCGAGAGAACTTTACCAAAAGACCGGGAAACACTTTCGAGTAGCTTATCTTTACATGCAGCGGACGATAAGCCACCATTGGCGCAGTTCATGGTGGTGGTCCCTCTTCCTGGATTTGCGCAAGCCTTCCAGCTGCACTAGACTACACAGCTGCTTTTTCTTCTTTTTTAGATAAAACTTTGTTCAGTTGAGTGCGGCGTCTTTGTTTTTTGGGAGAACTAACTTGATGAAACCAAATGACCTTTATTAGCCGTTATATTTTGCGAACATTCTGCATTCTCACTTAAGTGTGTTTAGTTACGTGGCTTTTGTGTACTGCTTAAGATTTGTACTCGCTGTTGCACCGGAAATATCGAAATGAGAACAACCGATGTACAGAGGGAGAGATGTGTGCTAAAACCCTCTCACGTTATTCCTTGGCGATAATAAATGCAAGCAGTAGATTCCTTTTGGTCGTTGGAAAGGGCTCTTAGCGCCTGTTGTAAAAGCCAATCTCTTCTTGGTGAAGCCTTTCATGTCCGGGATCCACGGTAACGCTTGTAGGCATCATAAACAGGTATGCGCCAGAGATATTGTGTAAATCCCACTACTCACCACTGGTCCACTAAAAATGAAAGCAACAGTCAGCCCAACCAACGGGTATGTGGCACACAAATCTGTGCGGCCTATCAGGAAACTATCATCGTCATATGCGCGCATGTGCCACAGAAATTCGGTAAAGGAGCTGATGCGAGAAAATTCAGACGTGCGTTTTATACTTTCTCGGGCTTTTCCCGCCGCGTTTACCCGCAAGACAGAACCGTTCCGCTACGCCGCCCAGCTGGTGAGACTGGCCGTCTGGCGCGGGTCATTACGCGACCAAAGGGCGTTTCAGCGCTCCTCTTCCTCGGCGTCTTTTCTTTTAGCATCTGCTTTCGGTCTCTTCTCAATGACGCAAACTTGCACACAGAGCAAAGGCGAAAAGTAAAAGGCCCCATCGAACGCCAACCAACAGTGGCGGATGACAGTGGCGTAGCCAGGGGGGGGGGGCACACCAAGCCCGTGCCCCCCCCCCCCCCCGACATTTTTTGCCACGGCATAAAGAGCTCAAAATGACACTCGATCACATTTGCCTGCCCGACCCCTACTTCAGGACAAGGAGGTCTCCCCCCCTAAAAATTTCTGGCTACGCCACTGGCCGATGACGACGAAGAATTACGGCTGAGCCCTTTGTAATGGGTTGGAAACTTTAAACGATTCACTAGTTACAGAAATCGCATTGTTTGACACGCGGTCGTTATTTCACTATCCTACAACGCTTTATTACATTCATTAAGCTAAGACATCTGCACTTTGTGGATGCTGTGGCGGATCACGATGAAGAATTCCAGCTGAGCCTTTTGTAATAGGTTGGAAGCATTCAACAACCCACTCATTACGCAATTCGCATTGTGTGACGCCTGGTTGTGATTTTATCTACTCTTAAACCACGCTATATTACATACGTTAACGTCGTTCCTTCCTGAGATGAAGCCTGTGTAGGGTCTTTTTGCGAAGGACATTCGAGCACCGGCATGGCCCTGCAGTGGAATGCTGGATTTCCACGGAAAAGGCGCACATTCGAAGCCCGTTCCATCCTGGATATGTTTTGCTCATTTCGTTTCTTTTTTTTATTTCGTGCGATAGTGGTTGCGGAAACCGGCTGCGGCGGCGGCGGACAACTACTGCGCCAAAAACGCCCGTTGTGTTGATCCCATAACAGCTCTCGCTGTAAAAAACTCCCAGGGTCCCTTATGCATTCAGTTAAGACGACTCGAAGGCGAAAGCCACATTATTTTTTCTCTCAGCCGATGTACTTATGCTGCCCCGCCAACTTGCGAAAGCTTTCTGCGCCGAAGGTAGTTTTGCACTGCCTCCAAGATCGTAGGCGCCTCACCTTGTTTTGCATTGCCTCCGTGATCGCACCACCTTTGGCTGAGCTGTCATGACGTCATCATGTGAAATTACGTCATTGTGACGTCACGATGACCTAAAAAATCATGGCGATCTGTGCCGTCATCGTGAAGTCATATGGTGACGTCATCTCGTGATGATGATTTTTTTGCATCACTCGTCCCTGACGTCGCAGGACGCGAGACGCCGTCGCCGACGGTCAAATTTCGCGTTTGATGAGGCATCTAAGGCTTTCGCGATAACATTTAGCTGAAGATCGTGGTATGGTTGTTAAACTTTCCGGCTAAACGTCGGCTGCTTGATTGGATTTCTTTTTTCTTTTTCTTTTTTCGAGCATAATACGCAAGTTATCTCACTAGCGCGGGTTGTGTTGTGCTCGTTATTGCTGTAGGCTCTTAGCAGAAAGAAAAGTAAACCAGTCATGAAGTAATATGACTACCAACGCGCTCCTACAGACTATATTTTGACTAATTCGAAAATTTTATTTGGCGGTTATGACATGCAGCAGTTTTTGTAGCAGCTCCAAAGCATAAGTTACGATGCATGCAGTACTTGTTTTAGTTTTATCGGATGCCGTGTATCGTAACCATCAAAAAACAACGAGAAAATTGTTATCGGGAAGTTCCCTTAGTTAATTTTTTTTCTTTTTCGTTCATGAAACTAGTTGTGTAAGCACGGAAGACTATCGATCTACGTCCTAGATTCCTTAATTTCATTACTCACGTCTTTCTGATGCGTTGGGAGTTAACTAGCTTATGGATCCTTATTCTTTTCTGTTATCTCAACGATTGCTTTCAGGACTACTTTGCATATACGCACTACCACCTGCAGAAAATGTCGGTATAAATTTTTCTCGCAGTTTAGCTGTGGTTCACTGCTGTGAACGAACTGTCTCTTTCTAGCCGCATTCTCTGTCGTCAAGCTTGCCTACTCGAATTTCTTAGGCGGTTAAAATAACAATGTCTGGGGTTTTACGTGTCAAAACCACGATACAATTACGAGGCGCACCGTAGTGCTTTCCGGTAATTTCGACCCTCTGTTGTTCTCTAACGTGCACTGATGTCGCACATTAAGTACACGTGCCTTTAGCATTTCGCCTACATGGAAATGCGACCGCCGTGGACGGGATCGAACCGCTACCTTTGGGTCAGCAGCCGAGCACCGTAACCACTGTCCACCGCGACGGACTATTTGCTGGGTTGGTTTGGAATGATTTTGGGGAGCGTGTGAGAATTCTCCTTGGGGGTGTTGGAGGGGAGTAGAAATGCCTGTGCACACTTTTTAGAAACAGCGCGCCAAGCTAAAACTACGAAGAAAACAAAAACTTCCTTTCAGCTATTTGTTAGCGCGGGTATTCTTACCTGAAACTGAGCACTGTGAGGGGCCGGTACGACTTATGGCTTCGGGGATCCGCCATCGGACGTCCCCAAAAATCGTTTATCCAAAGCGACGACGACGAAGACGACGCGTGCCGTCTACTCTCGCCTGTGACGTCGGAGTTACCCACCACGGCCACCATATCGTCGTGCACGAAATCGCCATCCAGCGAGTTCACGTAACACAGCACAGCCAGTACACCGGCACAAAAGGCGGGCACCCACGCAGTCAAACACCACCTCCGTCTCACACCGCAGTCGACGCACGTCGGTACTTTGGCGGCGTAGACTCCAGCGTCGTACCGCTTTTGTGCGCGTTGCTGCTGCGGTTGTTGGCGTCGTTGGCTGTGAGATGACGATCGCCGCTGCCGCAGCTCTTGGTCCTCGACTGGCACTGTACTTGAACTGGCTACTCGTAGTTTCGTAGGATGTTCAATGTAAGAGCGCGTCCTCGCGACCATAGAAGCGCACGCGGCGCTTAGCGATCCCGCCAACACGCGCACCATGTTAGCAGAGCACTTTGCTTTACCACGACGTGCTTTGTGCACTGTGTCCTAATGGCTGCAGGCTTTCCGGATGTCGTTCGGATGATTCGAAAGCCCCGTAGTGGTGGACACACCTGCAGGTGACTCCAGGTGGGTGTGAAGCAGAGACGAGTGCGCACCTCCGCTCAGCCAGCCTCCAACAGCCATCGTAGAAATCCACGCAATGAACGAAGTTCGGTACACTCAAAACAAGTACGCTGACATTGCAGTACCGGTCCATGCGATACTCTTGAACCGGGCTAACGCAGTCGGGGAAGTACACACACACGCACAAGAAAAACCGAAACTGTAGTGGGACGACTCGGCACTTTCCAGAGCACGTGTAGTGTAGGACGGCTTACTCCCGGCCGCCGGAGTGCATTGAAGAGTATGTCCACTCACGACCGCCGTCTTGTTCAACGCTCTCGGTGATACAGCGCGGTAATGCTCGGTGAATCCGTTCCGGAAACGCGATTGTCGGGCAGTAAAGCAAACGAGTAGTGGGAGACGTCGCCGATGGTCTGTTTACGCTTGCGGATGCGAGCGCCGGCCTCATGCTCAGTAAACCGACTGCGCGAACTGCGGCTTGAGTAGTAGTTTATAAGAAACGAAGGGAAAAAAGAAACGTACAGTTATTTGAATAGTACTAGTACATCCTTGGGAGTACTGAGTCCCTCTGGTCGTCTAGACATCACATTATGCGCCCAGAAAGTGCCGCGATCACTTAGTGACGCTCGCACCAGGGTGCGAGTTCATGAGAAGCTACATATTCATGATTCGTGATCCATCTTAACTCCGAACTCCGATATGTTACCAGCCTTCCGGACTGTGATACCCCGAAATTTTAATAAGACGAGTTCGGCTCAGCGTTCGCTTAAAGATTCATAGAGAGCAGGGAGTACACAGCGTGACAGAGCGAAAATTAGATTCACGCGCGCACGTCACCATGCGCGAAGAGCACGTGCGCCGCCCAAGCGACCCGACCAGCACTGGCGCAAGGACGCAGAGGAAGTGGCTCGCCCTGCGAAACGAGGGAGACCCCATGGTGCTGCTCCGCGCATGCCCAGTGGAGTGACTGGCGCTGGCGAATCGCTCGCGTTTGAATGGCCCCGCGGGCGAGCGATGCCATCTCCCGGCTGGCGCAGAAGTCGGGGGTTGGAGGTGCCGTAAAAACTCGCCTTTAGGATGCACAAATTTGAGGCGCTGGTACGTAGATCTCGTACGAAGTAAGGGGTGTGCGAATAGTCTAAACTTCAAATATTCAATAGTTCGATTCAATTCGATTCAGAATGTCCTTTTACTGTTCGAAATACTCGATCACCACAAAACTTGGTCAGAAGTACTAAAATCAGCACAAAGAATTACATACCTGTGGTAAATGTCGCCAAATTTCCCTCTGTTGCGCTTTTGCAAATATTGCAGGATTCGATTGGAATGGCAAGAGGGTGATACTGTGTGTGAGGTCGAGCACGTGCTTCCAATAGAGCGCCTAAATTACACTAAATGAAAAAAGGAAAGAAGTGTTAATTTCAAGGGCTCGTTTTCTTTGTTATACACGATATTAATGAGAACTAACAGACAATAATGCCAAGGAAAGTATAGGGGATGTTTTTAGTAGTAAATGTAAGGTAAATGTGAAGAAAGAAAAGTGGACGAAAAGATAGCTTGCCGCGGGCAGGGACCGAACCTGCGACCTTCGAATAACGCGTCCGATGCTCTACCAACTGAGCTACCGCGGCGGCCATCCCCCCGTCCACTTTATAGGGTATATATGTACATTTAAACGTGGGAGCGTCAGTCAGCGCCGCCAGTAGCCATGACGGCGAGTGTGGAACACTCTTTTTCTGCCTGTTGGCGTCACGTAGCACGTGAACTTATTACGAGCTGGCAGCTGACCAATAATCCCTCGCATACCACCTGAAAGCACCAAGTCTGCCAGAACGAGGCCCTCGCTATGAATGAAGGAAAGAAGTGTTAATTTCAAGGGCTCGTTTTCTTTGTTATACACGATATTAATGAGAACTAACAGACAATAATGCCAAGGAAAGTATAGGGGATGTTTTTAGTAGTAAATGTAAGGTAAATGTGAAGAAAGAAAAGTGGACGAAAAGATAGCTTGCCGCGGGCAGGGACCGAACCTGCGACCTTCGAATAACGCGTCCGATGCTCTACCAACTGAGCTACCGCGGCGGCCATCCCCCCGTCCACTTTATAGGGTATATATGTACATTTAAACGTGGGAGCGTCAGTCAGCGCCGCCAGTAGCCATGACGGCGAGTGTGGAACACTCTTTTTCTGCCTGTTGGCGTCACGTAGCACGTGAACTTATTACGAGCTGGCAGCTGACCAATAATATATGTACATATGTACATTTATATATATGTACATTTAAACGCTCCCACGTTTAAATGTACATATATACCCTATAAAGTGGACGGGGGGATGGCCGCCGCGGTAGCTCAGTTGGTAGAGCATCGGACGCGTTATTCGAAGGTCGCAGGTTCGGTCCCTGCCCGCGGCAAGCTATCTTTTCGTCCACTTTTCTTTCTTCACATTTACCTTACATTTACTACTAAAAACATCCCCTATACTTTCCTTGGCATTATTGTCTGTTAGTTCTCATTACTAAATGAAAAAGAAACACTAAAGCAAGTGGGGAGCAATTGCACAATTTAGCAGAAATCTGCAAGAATAAGGAAAGCCAGCCTATTCTACGACGGCGTGCCTGCAATGAACGTCGTGCCGATCAGTTGTATTTTCTCGTCCCATTTGCGAAAAAATACTTATAGGATTAAACTATGGCGACAGGATTAGCACATCGGCACTAGCGTTTTATAACGAGCTGTTGTTTTCGTTGTCTGGTTAAACGGTGACATGCGCAACTGCGTCGCTGCTTCCCTATCAAATCTACCAGCTATCCATTTTTATGACAACAATAAATAACAGCATTTGTGGTACTCTCAAGCACTAGTGTTGTATAATTGATAAATTTCCTGCATATTATTTGTCGTACAACAAACTTCCTTTTCATGGATCCTAGGGATCGGCTCACACGGGAGATAATAGAAGCCGAAGCTACAAAAGAATTAGGACACTTGTGTGTAAGCTCGTCATCGATTTCCTTCTCGGAAAAGGAGATGAAGTTCCTTGGTTTAAGAACACGTGCAAGATGAGTTGTGCTTTCTCGCGTATGTATAAAATGGGTGCGATTGGCATGAAATAAACAGTTTAGCGCCTACCTATCTCTACGTCTGTGTCCTGTCCCTTTCTTTTATGTGCCGCGCTAATACACGCTACGTTCCTTTTCATGCTTGGTTGATAAAAAAAAATTACCGTAGCTTGCACTAAGACGCGCGAGGCTAGGTCACAGCAGAGCCGGTGGGCTCTAAACTGGTCCTGGCTTGGCTAGGCTTTTACCCTGTCACCTATCTCTATCCTACCCTTGCTTATACTATACTATACACGGCCATGCTTGGTCTCGCCAAGAATTTCTATCTTTCTCTATCTTTATTTCTCTTCTTTCTCCATCTCTGTAGTCGCTCTATCGCCCATCAAAATTATTGCATCCCACGCCGGAGAAAATGGGCGCACGTGTTCTAGGGGCGAAGCAGAGACTTGTTCATTCTTCGATAAGAATGAACCAATACCAACTAGCTCGCCTTTCCGTTTTGCCTCAAGCAGAAGAGGACAATGAAAAAGAGAGCGCGTGCTGGTCCATGATGACGATAATTTCCCATCTACGACACACGGTCAACTCCGAGCATGACAGCTCTGCTGTAAAAAAACTGTTTTTTTTTTTTAGCGCAAGTAAGTATTTAGTCAGTACTCTTGTTCGAAGATATTCGAAAAATATTCGATTACATTCGCACTTGGTTCGCTTCGAAGTTGAAAAAACAGATATTCGCACAGCCCGTAGTTCGAAGGCTTCCTCATGGTCTCCTCATGGTGGCGCCACCTTCCAGAAGGCGGAGAACTTGGGGAGCCAAGTGTGCCACAAAAACTCGATCGCTGGATGCACAAATTTTGGGAGTGCTCGCTACACATGCGCTGATGCTGCGTTTGCGTTAGGGGAATACCTGGGAGGGCGCCAGCATGTGAAACTCTCTCGCGGCTGGCGCAGCAGTCCGTGTCAATGGTACCGTTGTATTTCGCTCGCTGGATGCGCGGTCTTCGAAGCGCCGGCTGCTCGGCTCTAATGTAACTAGGCTGCCGGGGCGAAAACGAGGAAGGTGTGTGCCGAGGAGAGTATCGGAAAAATGAAAGAAATTGGATGAACAGCGAATAAAAGAATGAAGAAGAACGCTGTTCATAAATTCAGTAATATAACGAACGTATTGCTATGAGAACTAATTATGGGCGAAGCACGGCTTATTTTTCTGCTTTGTATGTTTGGAGCTCATTACCATCCTATATCCAACACTGTTCTTACAGAGGTGTGATTAAACAGCTACTGACTTATTACCTACTAAATTCCTAGGTTTATATCCATTTCTTAAAGAATATTTTTTCGCCTGTGGTTTTTGTTTCTCTTTATTGATTTTCTCTTGTATTACAACGCAAGTTTTCCCGTAATATTGTTGTTATTGCTATCAACTTAATTTTTTTCTTGGGGACGTTTGAACGGAGGGCCCCTAGAGCATATTTCTGTCAAACCTTGTTCGGTGTATTTTATTTCTGTATAGTGGTTTGTACTAAGATACTAAATAAAAGTGATTTGATTTTAATAGTACAATCTTTGTTCCCAACTTCAACAGGACGAAGCGAGGTTATAAATAAAAATGCGAATAACGTTCTTCATAGTCGGGATGCTCAAAAAATAGTTGGGGGGAAAAAAGATTCATTTTAATAACATGCACGTACAAGTATTTCTTCCCGTTCGACCTGCAAAACTTGCCGATATAAATTGGGGGAGGGGCATATACTTCGAGAAGCTGGCTTTTCAGCTCTATCCTCTGTGACCTGCTTGACAAAAAAACGGGGGGAAGCTAGAGATGAAGGAGATCAGCGCGCAGTAAAAAACGCAAATTGAATTGGGGAGAACAAAAAAGCAATAATAAATAAAAGAAGGAGAATATAAACTAAGAAGGAGGACGGACTGTTCAAGCACAAAGAGTAAAAACGGAAGAAAAAAAAACGGTCATAAACTTGAACGTGGACAATTACGTGCAAAGCCAGCAGAACAGGTAAAAGAAACGGTGCAATAAGAGCATTCACCAAGCACGAGGTGTACGTGTGAGCTGCTGTAATTTCTTTTTAACACGAAAGTGTTTTATGCCGGGGCCCACCAAGACTTCAGTGACGTATTTCCGTCACGGAAATGACGTCGAAAAAATATACACAATCAAATGGCAAAGAAAAAAAGGTACCGTCAACGGGCATCGAACCCATGACCGCTCGGTCCGCAACAACAGATGCCGGGCACGCTATCCACTGCGCCACGGTCACAGACTCTGGAGGCTTTACGAACGCGCCTTTTATATCTACCACTCTCCCGATCGGCTGGGTGGTGTTGACATCTGGGAGTGGTAAGGTAAAGTAATTCGTCATTGATGTGGCCTCCGCGACTAGCACCTGCAACGCGTTTACGCGTCCGTCCCATTCGGCGCGTTTTCAATAAAAGTTGAATTTTGTCAATGCCTTAACACGCCGCGAGGTGGCGACCTTTGGCCAAGCGTCGTAAAAGCGTCGGCCTCGCTCAGCATCACGCTAATAGAAACCAAAAATAGCTCTGCGACGCACGCCTGCCTCAACTGGCGGTAACAGCGCGTTCCATGCTCACGCGCTCGCCCCGAGAAAAATCGCGGCCGGGCTACCGGGGCGACACGACGCGCTTTGCGTTTGCCTCTAGTCCGGCCGTGGTGTTCAATCACATTTTAACATGCCGCGGGATGGCGACCAAGTTCTGCGACCAATATGCGACGCTCTTCTGGCTATCACACCTCGTTCTCTGATTACGCTTTCACCGTTAACTACTACAGCTACCACAAGGGTTTCTTTAATCATTTAACATGGACGTTAGTCGTCGGGATGGAGACGTACCACCAATCATCAAAGTGGGTGCATACACGTTAAACGACGCCATTAGCTGCCAGACATCAATATACATTGTGCAAGCTCTCTTATATCAATGTACAGTAAGCATTCAGCTACTTCTGTAAGGGCACGCTTTACTTTCGTGTTATTCCGATTCCTATGACGGAGGGATCAACCGTGTTTTTTTACCTGACTGTGTTTAGCCTTTCCCGTGAAAGAGAGATAAATGGGGCGAGCGAAATGCCTCGGCTAACCCCGGCAACTCGTTCATTACGGAGCAGGCACAAAGAACGCTGATGTCCAGGAAGAAATAAGGTTGTCAGCAAGGAAGAAGAGTGGGTTAATTAAAGCTTCAGATACACGTATATTCGTACGTTGATGGCATTTCTCCGCCTCCGCTGAACAGCGGTTCGGTGCTCGACTGCTGACCCGAAGGTTCGGTAGTAGCCTCGGAGGTCGCGTTTCGATGGAGGCGAAACGCGAGAGGCCGTGCACTGTGCTATGCCACTGCACGTTAAAGAACACCGGATAGTCGAACGTTCGGCTAGGCTGTCACTATACGTGCCTCATAATAGTGTCGTTTTTTGGCACGTAAAACTCCGTACATTATTATTATTACTAGTTACGCTTCCTTTACCCTGACTGCACCATATTCGGCGTCATCTTAATAAAAGAACGTACGACACAACTAAACTCAAGTTTGCCGTATTGTTTGCTTTTATATAATCACACTGCATACAACGAAGCTACCCACATTTCTTTCACCAAGAGGCATTCGAACCTGTGTGCTCTCTAACGAAACGTTTTTTTTACGACTACGCGAGAAAAAAAACAGACAAAAACCACAGCGTATTACTGCGCCTCTGCTTGTAATATATCGTGCAGATGAATCGGTTCTCGAATTTTTCTCCTTCCAAGGTATATATATATTTATATATATATATATATATATATAATATGAAAGACCAGTGTCGTACACGCAAATTCCGACTCGGTTGAAATCGAGAAACGAGAACAAATTACCGGAACGCGAGAAATAACCGAAAGAAAAATGGTAACCAGGCTCATATCTAAATTCTTGCTCCGTGAGGAGATGACCGAATCGGAAGCAATTTGCCTCCGGCTTGAGGTGAGCCAGCTGTATGAGTTATCTTCTTGCCTTTCAAAAACAAAAAGAATGTTTTCCATATCCGGGTGTTAGTGCATAGTTGTTTTGTTTCATTATCTTTCTTTCTTTTTTTAGGAGTCACCAGTTCGCGCGAACAAATAAAGAAACCGGTAATAGTTGTACTATGATGCCAAACGTCCCAGCCATTCTGGCGACCCTCTCAAATGTACTCCAAAAAATTTGTGCTGATGTCTTGCATTAAAACAGTGAATTGCTAGAATACTTAGGGGATGATGATGATGAAATAAAGTTTTATTTGCGAAAACCGTGTCCCCGAGCTCTTAAGCGTGGGGTCACTCTAGGTGGGAGGGTCCCTTAGTCCAGGAATCCTCTGGCCGCGATCGCCTCCCGGGCCCTGGCGACGAGTCCACGTTGGTCGTCTAGGTCCCGTGCGGAGATCTTGGCCTCCCACGTCTCGGCGAGGAGGTTGTTGCGTGCGGTCGTCGCGGGCTTCTTATCGGCATCTTGGGGGCGCCACGGGCACTCGAGTGTGAGGTGTGCCAGTGTGTCGGGAACGTCGCAGGTCGGGCAGTGGTATGCATGAAGCGTCGGGTAGATGCGGAAAAAAATTTTTTGCCTTTTGAATTTCGCATTATGGTCGTCTGAATGGTGTTTGTCAAAACATTCATTCTGAAAGTACTGTTTCTTGTATCAACGCCAAATTTGGTTCACATGTTAAGCAAGAAAGATAGCTTAAGGCGTTTCAGGCTAATAAAAATTTCTGTAATTTTCTCCCATACACACCTCCACAAATTTCGCAAAAATCCGCTATGTTTGCATTTTTGTCTGCGTAACTTCGCACTATGGATCATTTCAGTATACTATGCTTACTCTACGGAACATATAATTTTTGTTAAAAATATTTTCCGACGAATCAAGATTGTAAATCGTACGAAAATAAATCGCGAATTTCTGAAAATGTGCATTTTACACCGCATTCAGGCGCATTTTACATCATGTGGTGATCCAATTAAAAATCTGCTCTGTAATATAAAGAAAGCACTTAGATTCGTCTTTTCGTTTGGCGAGTTTCATCATTACAATTTTTGTTTTAAGAAACAACATGTTTGAAGTTCTCCTGTGACGGCGATTTTCCCATTTGCCTTTGTGGCGGCTTCCGCGCAAGTCATGCATACACTCGCTCTTCACGCTATTTCTGCACAATATACGCTATCCGCCTCGTGCGCTGCTGCTTTCAGTTGTACTGGTGGCGCCACCAACGGCGAACGGTGGCGAAAGGTGGGTATGCGCGGCTCATAGAAGCTGTGGGCAAAGCGCCCGTTACTCGCCGTTTTTTTATTCATTTTTCATTCTGGTTTGATATTTGTACTGCCGACGCTGCTCCACTAGACAAACATGCCGTTTGATACGTCGATTGTTTTATATCATTTGTTTTAAAATGACAGGCCCGTTTTTTATGCGCGCGCGCGATGCACTGCGTACGTTTCTTACGTGCATGTGTCCAAGTTGTTTGCGTGATCTGTTAACACAGGTGAAATAAAAACTGTTGCAGTACAAAACAGCATTCTTGTTTTATTGAACACCGCAAACAGTACAACAACAATGAATATTACGGCTGTATGCCTGCTTAAGAAACGCGCAAAAGACACGCGTTTTCATCTTCGCCCGACACTCGTAGCACTCAACTAGGCCAAGAAAACCGAAATCTAACTTGCTG
This sequence comes from Rhipicephalus sanguineus, assembly GCF_013339695.2. Classification (NCBI taxonomy): domain Eukaryota; kingdom Metazoa; phylum Arthropoda; class Arachnida; order Ixodida; family Ixodidae; genus Rhipicephalus; species Rhipicephalus sanguineus. The sequence continues at coordinate 134,309,773 of NC_051184.2, read as the reverse complement.
AACGTTTTAACAGCCGTCACACAGCTGAATAACAATGCGTGAAAGTACTTTAGCAAATGACCAACAAACATTCACACAGCGTTTTTTGTTTGTTCACAGACCGTGTTAACATATGAGAAAGCTCTAACTGCATTGTAATCACATATTTCGGAATATCTAATCACTTTCACCATTGAAGCCACAATCCTATAACACATGCGCTTTAAACTGAGCATGGTACAACTCAGACTTATATAGGGAGTGCGCACGCGTGGCATTACTCAGATTTATATAGGAAATGCGCACGCGTGTAATGTATCTCGTATGCTAGATTCTCTTTGGTACGTGCAACTCAACATAAAATGCGATTCTAGAAGTAATGTTCGTGGAGTAGCGAGCATATAGAAGGGCAACTACTTACAGCTTCACTTACCTTTGCAAAAACGGTATTCCGATTGCAATTCAATATAAACCGACGCAACAACGATAACAACACACGTGTTGCACACAGGCGTACCAGGTTGACGCGCGAAGCCAAGCGCGGTATTTTAAGTGTAGCACAATCGTGCGCGTACAGTACGCTAGAATATTCTGGCACAATGTCGAAAAGCTTGCAGTCACTTAAGCGGTTCCCACGATGTAGCACCAGTTGACGTCCTCACGTCATCGAACTGCTGCGACGCCGAGAACTACACACACAGCTGACTTGGTAAAACGCGGTCTTGCAGGAGGCCGTCTTGTCTAGCAACCAACAGACAAATGTCCACAACTGAGGCGTCTGAAACATTGGCGTTGATGAGATGGCAGCTGAACGAAATCAGGGCTCATCGTCCGACGTGCGGCCACCGCCTTAACACAATATTAACGTTGCAACGTTCAAGGAAGACGCGACGAAAGCGACGAGCCCAACCGGTACCGGTCTCGACGGGTGCGCTACTGCACAGTGCAGAGCGCGCGCTCTCACGGCCACCGAAAGAAATAAAAGAAAGTGGAGAGAGGATCACCTTGGAGCATGCCATATCCGTGGAAGCAAGAGGAAGTGTTGCGTCGTCGGTGTGGCGTATTGTCGAGAGATGGCGCTAGTTTGTTTTTGCGCAACGGAATCGCAAACTTCATTCAAAATGCATGGGATCCTATGGGGGGTTGGGAGAGGGTACAACCGCCTGAGCCGAGCGGTGGCGCCACCATACCGATGCACGAGGCGGGTGGAAGCAGACAGCCTGTTTCCGGATGTTTGTGTCGTCTGGCCGGTGTGCATATTACACGTTCGTGTTTTCAGCGAGTAGTTTTTGCCTTGCATGAGAAGTATGTAGGAGGATGTGCCGCTCTGCTGCTATGGTCAAACGCTGTGACTTTTAGCCGTGAGCGTTAGCGTGCAAAATAAAGGCCACCCTGTCCAAGCATGGCAATTCCCACAGACGTGTCTAGCCAGCACTCGAGGGGATCACATCATGCCGCTTCTCGCTTCAGAAATGTAGATAAGTGCCATGCACAACGTTGCTGAGACTCGGCGAACAGGCTGAATGATTGCGTATTGAGATTCATTTTATCTAATATAAACTGACTGAATCACAAAACAGGCGAGAAGAATGCATAGTTTGCATGCAAATAGGCGAGAGATTATGCATAGTCAGAGTCTGATGAATAGTTTAAAGACTACTCCCTCTTTATTTCAGTATCCGCACTTGGCCCCTGCAGTTTGGGCCCAAGAGATTGCCACAAATTGACCCTAAGGAAGCAGCAGTGCTTACTGAAAGTTGACGAGCAGCCACACATTGAAAGGCGACTTTTTGCCCTGCGTACAAAACATATCGAATGCCTCTCCAGGATCTGCGGTCATCATTACCAGCTGTATCTGAAAAAAATATGGATCCCTAATGGCTTCTAAATGCTGTTTGAACCTGTTCTCTGAGAATGACAAGAATCGCCGTGGAGCAATATTGATCACAGTTTCCTTCGCCGAATTATATCCATCGCTGGTCCTCGTACCAGACGAGAAGTTTTGCCAGTGCCGTAGTCGTTGGTGTTATGCAATAAAGAAAAATGAACCCGAGTTTCGAGACTACGATGGAGACACTCATAAAGGTGACACGGACTTTTTTGTTGGACAGTAAGGTACAGTATCTTTCAGCAATAAGCCGTGCTCTGCCAGAGCTCCAAGGAAGAGGCAGCCAAAAAGCATTAACAAGCGAAATGTGCCGGACGTTGGAAACCAAATTAAACGGTCTAGCGTAGAGCGACACGAAGACCAGGCCATGTGTACCAACGATGGCTCGTCACACCAGGCCTTTGTGGATGTGGAAGAAAGCCTGCATGTAAGTGATTAAGTTCTTTTGGTGGTGAAAAAGGTCCGTGAAGAAACGACAAGGAAAAGAAGCTGCACATTTTGATGTTGGCACCACAGTCCTGGTCGCGTAAAAAAATAATGAGCTTCTTTAAACACCTCAAACGCAAGTACGCCAAGCGCAGAAACGCAAATCAGATTTCGGAGCACTGGGCACTACACGTAAGAAGAAAGGGCGGCGCATCAGTGAAGAAGTGAGGAAATCCGTGGAAGAATTTTATCAAAATGATGCTGTGTGGTACTGTCTTCCAGGAAAGAAGGATATGTTCCGGAGACATCAGAAACGTCTGCTACTTCTAAACCTCGAATAAATGCATTCTGAGTGGAAAAAACATTGAGGCATGAAATGTGGATTTTCCACGTTTGCGAGCCTGCGCCCTGCGCAGTGTGTACATACTAGCCGGGGGAAACGAAACCCACAGTGTCTGTGTATGCATGTTTCATCAAAACACTAAGTTCATTCTGCACGCCAGTGGCCTGAAGCGAAACTACTATGAACTGTTACAAACAACAGTTTGTAACAACATCAGCTTTGAAGACTGCATGTTTCACAAGTGCTGCAAATGTCCGGGTACAGGTGAAACATTGCTACGTACCGCTCCTGCCCTTGCTTCTTATCTCGTAGAAAACATCCAAGTTTGACAGTGGATTTCTGGTACACCTGAAGCAATTATCTTGACGCCAGACGAATTCTGCGAAAAATTTCTGGACATGTTGACTTAACTTCAGGTACATCATTACGTTATCTGGAAGCAAGCACAGTATTTACGTGACCTGAAAGCTATTGTAGCAAAAAAATGCAGTTATTATTCTCATGGAATTTGCTGAAAACTATTCATTCCCAGTGCAAGACGCATCTCAGTCCTACCATTGGAACAGAGCACAGGCCACAATACAACCCACCGCAGCGTACTAACGGTCGCAAGACGACAGCCGTAATAACATTGCTGTAATACGTTACGCTCTGATATTTCACTGCCTCGAACGCGAAAGCGTTGCTGTGCACACTTTCCAAGTGGAGTTGCTGAACGAAATAAAAAAAAGGAACTGCCACAAACCATAAAAGTTCACTAATTTTCAGATGGCGCCTTGGCTCAATATAATAACAGGAATAATGTTCCAAACCTGCGTCACCATGAAAAGACTGATATTTCAGCGACATAGAACTTCATTACCTCATCTCATGGCAGGAGTGTGTGCGACGGCATCGGTGGTACAGTCAACCGATTGGCATCGGAGGCCAGCCTTCAAAGGCCGTACATAAATCAGACCACGACACCGGAGAGGCTTTATTTATGGGCGCAACATAACATCAAGGGAATAAAAGTAGTCTGAGTACCAAAATGTGAGGTTAAGGAATGACGAAATCAGCTCACTAGGAAATTAAGCGCTTCGCATCGAGGGCATGTAAAGATTGTATTATTTTCAGCCGTCTTCAACCTCCAGTGTTCGCCGCGTTCACATCTGTGTCAACAAAACAAGCAGCGAAAGTGTTCCACAGGCAATCTGACTGACATCACTGAAGGAGCAGCAACTTGCAATGGCGCCTAGAGAGGAATGCCTATACCATGACTGCCATTTTTAACGTGGTTGCGGTAGAAAGCTCTTTTCGCAGAAACTCCGCCGTCGGCGTCGGTGACGGCGTCGTTTGTGAGCGAAAAATCGTCCATGACCGAAAAATTCAGAAATATGCATATAAACTATAAACCACTTCGGCCCCATTGAGGATCGAACCCGGGTCGCTTGCGGGGCAAGCAGGTGTCCTACCACAAAGCCACCATGTTACTTGCAACTGCTTCGAAAAAAAAAAAAACACTACATAAATGCCATGTAGTGGAAGGAGTCCCCTTAACGCATTTTGTTCGGCAGGTGTTACGACGAAAATGAGTCCATTCGGCGATTTGTAGGCGCATTGGCGAGGCCACGGTGTTAGAAGTATAGGTGGACCGACGGCGCCTCCGGAAGCGGCGAACTTTTGTCCGCAGGGCCCTAGATGGCGCTACACTACTGGTGGCTCAAGAGCGGTATCAGGCGTGGTCGCTTCGGAGCCGCGACCGCCCCTCGAAATGAATAAAAAAACTGTGCGTTCGCGCTATAACGAGCGCAAAAATAAATAAATAAATAATAGCTTCGAATAAATCGAAATTTGGACGATACAGCCGCTACCTGTTGAATATGTTGAATTTGCCACCGCGAAGGTTGGCGGTGGCAAATTCAACATATGCTTTCCTCATTCGGACAATTAAAGATATGACAGTGACGTCACGCTGAAATATGACAAAAATTAGTTCTATTTGTAGAAGTATAGTTTAGATAGTTAGAAAAAATACCGCATTAGCCGTAGTATTACAACAGAAAATGCACAGTGTCTTTGCTGTCGCGAACATTCGAAGTAATTTGCGGTCGTTGATCGCGGATAAAAAAATGTGTCACGAATACGACTGTTTAGCTGGTCGTGCATAAAATACTGAATTTTAGCGAATGCCAGCAGCTAAGTTTGAGGCACCGACGAAGGATATGAAAAAGCACCCTGGTTTGGCACTGCGAGAAGGGGAGACATTATGAATGGTGGATATATGTTTCCGATTCTTCTCTGTTGCCAACTGAGGAATATATTTCATTGTTTATGTCTCGCATAGTCACCCGAAGACAGCGTTACTACTTCGTCTTTCAAGGAACACGTCGATCGCGGTGTGCGGAGTCTTTACGAGCGTAGCCTGTCAACCGCGATGGTACACCGATTACGGTACTCGGCTGCTGACCGAAGTTCCCTAGTTCGATCCCAGCCGCGGCGGTCGCATTTTGATGGAGGCGGCGTGCTAGAGACCCGTGTACTCTACGATGTCAGTGCATGTTAAATAACACCACATTGCCGAAATTTGTGGAGCTCTGCTACGGCGTCCCTCATAATCATAACGTGGTTTCAGCACGTAAAACCCCATATATTCTCATTGTTAACAAGCGTAGCTTTCGCACAGAGAGAGAAAGACTGCAAACGCACGTAGGTGTTAAAAAAAAAACGGGCCAACTCACGGCGTGAATGAACTCAAGACGATGAACTCAAAACGAACTCAATACTTCGTCGGCACGGCGTCATTAGCCAGAGCCGCCTTTCGTGATGTGCTCACAAGAACGTGCCCTTTGTACACTGCTTCCCACGTCTTCGTTATGTACCTCGGCTCGAAGTGCTTCTCGCACACGTAATCAGTCGACTGCAGCACGCGGTCCTTGCGCGGAATCGCATGGCGCCAAGCATTCAGGCGTTCCGCATCTCAGGGTGCAGAAAAATCGACTTTTCAGTGCAGGTCTTGTACACAGAGTTGCACCGCGGCACAAAACACTTTTTGCCCATTTCACGGCTTTCTCACTCGAATAGCATGACCTGCCATCGCACAACAAGAATTAAACGAGGAAGCAATGTGGCCACAACTGCTTCGTCACCGTGGCTTGGTCGGAAGAGAGGCCGGCGCGCGCCGCTGTGAGCCTCTTGACTGCTCCTGCCACCTCGCGGCGTGACGGCGCGGAGGAACCGAAGTTCGACGCAGCGAGCGCACGGCGCCGGTGCTGCGTCGTTCCACCTGTACTTCTAACACCGTGGGCGAGGCCATCAAACTACGTTTTTTGCGCGACGCTATGCTTCGAAAAAAGCCGGGATAGTGCAGCCATCGCCGCTGAAAACGCACACCAACTTGCAAACAGCTCCAAAAATGGACAACTATGTCCATCTAGAGGAAAACATATCAAGCAAACAGCAAACATTAGATAATGTGCTGCTTCTGTGAGTCATTGTGAAAAACATGTCTCGACTCTAGCCCAGGGAAGTGCTTTAGATCGAAAACCTGCACCATTACTATAGATACATCGCGCGCGCGCGCGCGTGTGTGTGTAAAACAACACACATTATTAAGTATGCACTTAATGGTTTAAGTGCGAACTACGAGCCGAATTTCGCTATCGCGTTCAACTCTTAAAGGCAAAGCTTAAAGGGACACTAAAGGCAAATATTAAGACGACGTTGATTGTTGAAACAGCGGTCCAGAAACCTCGTAGTGCTACTTTTGTGCTGAGGAAGTGCTTAGTTTGAAATAAAATCACGTTTTAGTGGTCCGCATCGCGTTAGCGCACTTCAAATCACCCGCATGAAAGCGGTCTTTCGCACGTCACTGTTGCCGCGCCCAACGTTGCCCGCTTTTACTGCGCGGCGGCGTGCACTGGCGGCGTGCACCATTCTGGCATCCGGTAACATCACATGCATGCGGCATTTTGTCGAACTTTTGTCAGAGCGACTTTCACGAGCGTGCAAAACACACGCGGCAGTACGCGATAGCGAAACTACCACTGAGACGCGACGACGTGAGCGAAGCAGGGCGCCGGGCGAAGCGCAGTTCGGCAAAAAACGGAACCTTTGAACCACGCGCGCCGTTCACCATGGCAACGCCAAAGAGGTTCTCTTTTCCATGAATCAAACAGAAACGAACACGCAGCATTTTATTACGTCTCTTGATGCACGGTAGGTTTTTTTTTAGTGCAGCTAGTTTGATTACGAGGGATTAATTGTAGTCGAACTCTCTCACGTCATCGGGATCATTTCCAAGATGTCCCGCTCGTGGCGCTCATCGTGTGATACATTAAGCTTAATTTCTCGGTAAGTAGGGCACTGTTGTTGATAATATTGCCGTTTTAGACGTCATATATTGAGCTTTCCCTCTGACACAAATTGTCATTTGCCTTTAGTGTCCCTTTAAGGGTCCCCCAAGTTTTGTCAAAGACCACGAATTCGTACTTCGATCTGGCAACAACACCGCCTTCATTGTACAGCTGTCCCGTGCATTACCGTGATGTCACCTGTAGGCCCAGGGGGCGAGAAACTTGGGCACCTTACTTTAACGACAAAAACGAACTCTTGTACAGAAACGACAGGTGGAAAGGACGCTGGGCCACCGTGAGTAACCCCATCTCTTCGCGAAAGACATGCGCTGGGTGAATGTGGTGAAGGACGAATGCCAACTTTGAGGTTATTTATGCTAAAGGGAAGTGTCTATCAGCTCGGCGAGTCATGGATCCCATCGTGTATATTGTGCAGAAACAGCGTAAAGCGCAAGCGTAAGCATGCCGTGCGTGGAAGCCTCCACAGAGAGAAATGGGAAGCGCGCCGTCGCAGGTGAATTTCAAAAGTTATTTTCTTTCTTAAAAGAAAAATTGCAATGATAAAGTTTGCCAAATAAAAAGAAGAGCTCATGAGCTTTCTCCAGAAGTAAAAAGGTGATTTTTAATTTGACCACCACATTGTGTAAAAAGAATCTGAATGCCGTGCAAAATGCACCTTCTCACAATTTGGAGATTTGTTTTTGTATGATTTACAACCTTGAGTAGTCAAAAAATATTTTAACATAAAGTATATGTTCCGTAGAGTAAGCATAAAGTACTCAAATGATCATCCATAGTGAGAAATCACGTAGAAAAAAATGCAAGCATCGCATATTTTTTAAATTTTGTGGAGGCATGTATGGCAGAAAAATTATATTTTTTATTAGCCTGAAACTTCTTAAACTACCTTTCTTGCTTAACATGCGAACCGAATTTGGTGTTGATAACAGAAAAGAGTACTTTCAGAATAAATGTTTTGAGAAACACCACTCAGACGACATTATTCTAAATTCAAAAGGCTCTCTTGTTACCGAAAAACTTATCTCTCCGAAATGTTCGAGCATTTCACTGTTTTCAATGCAAGACGTCAGCACGAATTTTTGTGAGTACATTTGAGATGGTGATCAAAATGGCTGGGACGTTTGACGTGGATTGACACAGGGATAAAGCGCAGCGTGGGAAATCCGAAAAATGGTCTTGATGAATGCATCGTGACATGTCTAACATTATTTTTCTTTAATGTGTACGTACAACGCCTTGTCATGGCTGAGGCATAGCTGCTGGGCTAGAACGCTTGCGCCTACACTCTAAGAAAAAAGGCGTCTTTGCTACACATGACTCTCACATGTATAATGTTCTTAGGGAGTCACGCTTATTCTCTAAAGAGAATTATACATACGAGAGTCACACGTGCAGCAAACGAATAGTCAAAACACGCCTTTTTTCTTAGGGTGTAGTAAGCAATCTACGCAGAGGAACTGAAACGGCAGTGTTGATGTAAAGCTTAAATAACAAAAATTATAGCATTAGACGCTCACTTTGCTGAGGCAGGCTTCAATGGTCAATGGCTTCAGAACGGCGCAACAAGGAAGACGAAAATACGAAAGATCACACGAACACAAGCGCCGGCTCACAACTGTGTTCGTGTGATCTTTCGTATTTTCGTCTTCCTTGTTGCGCCGTTCTGAAGCCATGCATCTGTACCAACTCGCCCAATTGTCAGTGCTATTCAATGGTCAACCCTGGCGTAGCCAAGAAGAGTTCAATTGCTCCCCCCTCCCCCCGTCGTACGAAATGTTTCAATTTTGCATGTGTATATGTACACGCACTCATACAAACGCACGCATAAACATACATTACGTGTGGTTAAACATCCCCCCCCCCCCCCCACAGGCAGAATAAAGTTTCTGGCTATGCTCCTGGCAACAACCTTCCACGCGGCTGCGAGGAAACGATCTGGCCCATCTTCTCTGCGACTATGCGTGTTTCAGTGCGTCCAGAAAAGAACATCCAAATAACAATCGCCCTTTCTCGGAGGAAAGGGTCCTGACACACTGTCGAAAACCGTCGACAGCGCGGAAGGTTTTGAAAGCGTTGTTACGCGTCTTACGGACAACTGTTCTTAAAGGTATACCTTAATAAGGAGTGTCGTATTCTCCTTTCCTTATTTGTTTTATTTTGTAATATTTATATTTTATTTTATTCCTTTCACCCACTTTCCCCAGCACAGGGTAGCAAGCCGGTCTGCGAAGTGGCTAACCTCCCTGTCTTTCCATCTCTTCCTTCGTTCTTCTTCAGTAAGGCGCGTATATATCATTCTACTGCTTTTGGCCTTCTCATAGAACAAACATATATTGCATATAACATGAACACATTCGATACACTTCGGGCCGGTAATGCATAAGACACACTTATTCAACAACAAATAAAGTGTGTTACACGGAATGCAACAGTTACATACAGAAGTGCTAACTTGATGTGTTAAGCGTTATTTAAGGAAATAGGACTCACAAAGTGTACAATGAAGAAAAGAACGCGTAATGTGCTTTGATTACATTGACGAGTCTACGTGATCATAATTTTGGTAAGCGTGCATGGGAGACTAAGAGAATAGGAACAAAAACAAACGACATTTAGTTCACCTAGGTGCCATAACTCTAAAAACAAAGCGCTGTATAATGATGGCACAGATGGAAAAACAGATGAGCTTACTTCCAGAACAGTCATCATTGGAAGCTGTTTTGTTTTTGTCTTTTTGGTTAGAACACGCAAGGCGAGAGAGAAACGATATAAAAGCTAGACGTTATTCCGGTATTCTGGTCGCTTCTCATGGAAAGGTAAGATAGTCATCATCCGATGTGAATTGAGTGCGGCTTCAGTGTTTGGCTATTGGGAACAGAAAGAACTACACTGCGACAGCGATGGCAAAGTTACAGCCGAAAGCCTGACGTTATAAAAAAAAAAGACGAAAGACAAATAACGGAACCGAGCCTCCATCACGGCGCTGTTAGGAGACGGTCGTCCATGGGAAGCAGATCCGGAAAGCAGCAAACGGCGCTCACAAGGAGGAAAAAGTGAGGAAGCGTGTTGATTTGGCGATGTGAAAGAAGCAACAAAATGGCTGCTGGGACGTTCCGAGTGCTGAGGTTGCCTGCCTCTTCGCCTTTTCTCTCCTCCATGCTTGTCGCACTCCCGCCTCCACTCTTCCGGTAGTCATCGACATGGACTGTTGGAACGATGTGATGGAGTAACGTCCTCCTGAACGCATTTGGCACCAACCCTACGCGCGCTGCCGTGGTCATTAGGGGGGCTGCTAGCAGCTCCCTGATGCGCCGATGCCGCATCGTTCCCGCCAATACCGGTGGTGACGTGCTATGCAGAGGGGAAGGGGGAGGGCACGATACGGCCCTCCTCGCTAAAGGTCCCCGATGGCTGTTGACTGCCGCAGCCATGACGCGAAGTAGATTAGCGTATTCTCTCTGCGGGTAATGCTGTGCCAATTATTAAAGCCCGATCGCAGTTAGACGCGAACGTTGTAGTGTCTGGCTCTCAGTTACTGTGAGAACAATAAGAGGGCAAAGTATGAATAGTTGGCAGTATTGCAGACTTCATATATATTTCGTTATCGCAAAGAAAAAAAAGCGTCGCAGTAATCAGGTAAATCCAAAAATACAGGTCACTGACATTTGAAGGACAAACTAAGCGGGACATAAGTGTAAGTCCCCTATCCATAGGTCGAAAATAATCTAGAGCTCACTCAGTCTCACTCACGAAATATATCTTGCCCATAGCGCTCCCTCGAACTCAGACTCACCAATGTTTTCCTCAGCCGGACTTACTTCGGCTTTTCTCGTTGACTCAGGCCAATACTCGCTAGTAAAGTATTCAAATAAGCATGGGCAAAGATGATTATGTTGTCTAGCTGTTCCGTGGCGAACCTCGCGCCCACGTAGGTTGTACTTACCGCTGGACGCCATTCTGCGAAAACAAAACACGAGCAAGTACAGACATCGGCAGAACACCACTTCGAAAATATTTTCCTTGCTTAACACAAAAAAGTAATTCGATAGAACTTTCTCACTCAGTAGACAACTAATGTTTCCAGTAAATGCGCCATTGGGCATAATTTTACTAGGACCACCTGGATGTTTAACTTATGACAAAACATGTGCAAAAATGCACTTTTTTGCAACTTTGTCGCCAGCTGTACACACCATTTCACGCCATATAGGCTACGTCTCAAATTATTTTTTGTTTACGGTAAAACTTCCTGGTAATCCGTTAATAAAAATATTACATTTCACGGATGGTCAGCTTTCTGTGAAACAATCCTCAATATGGGATTTTTTCATGTCCCCATATTGCCATATTATCCCCATATTGTCCATATTTAAGGCCCCATAAAAAACCCGCGAAAGTGTAAACGTTCGTGAAACTTCACTACGATCGTTCTGTACGTAAAATTTTGTCGTAGCCTAATTTAGAAAAAAGAGATTTTTCGAAAACGCGTTTTACGAGCCATAGTTTCGAGCTTTCCTAAAAACCTCACACGCGGTTTGCGGCACTGAAAAATTTTTTTCGCAAAAAGTATTTTGGCGGGACACTTCTTGCTTTAGATATATAGCCCTCGATTTTTTTCAATGAAATCAGAGATGGTCGAGCGCTAAGGTAGGGACATTTGGCGTGGAATGACCCATATATTATTCCCAATTTCGGGCATTTATTGAACGTGTCAATCAAATCAAGCATTAAATAAAATTGTCTTGGGAAGAATTTGTCAAAAATAACTCGGCATGTGAGCTCAAAGTGAGTAAACATTAGTTGACTCACTGGATTCAGAACCTCAGGCACGAAAACGCTATATTTTATTTTCACGACCACTTGCCTATTAAAGTGGGCAAAATACATGCGCCTTTGCACTCACAGCAGACTTGTGATGCACAACTAAAAGAATGAAAATTGAGTGGCAAACTAAGCAGACCAAGGTGAACTATTACTGATTAACGAGCAGGTAGCTTCACACTCAGGTGCCTCGTGAAACTGTATGCTGTGTCAAGACGCTCTGTCGAACAGGGTGGTGACCCGTGGTTTCAGGAGGCGTTGCCCGTGCTGTTCAGGATCTCAGTGAATTGCATTCAGCAATACGACGATACCTGTGTTCTTCAGTTTTGCTGACACCCCGTCAACCAAACATTCGCGATTGAATCATTATTCGGAAAATTGCAGAGTGTAATTTCTCCGCACAAAGCACTACTGCCAAGAAATTCAACTCCAGCACTTGTCAAATGAATGCCACAGTAAAACCGTCGGACTGCCGAGGGGGGGCCGGGCCCCTCCTTAAAAAGTGGAGAGGGGCCGGCCACCCCCGGGCCCCCCTGACTTTGAGCTCTGTGCTGAGCTTGATGAGAAGTGAATCAATAATCTTCATCTAGCCACTTGAGGTGCTTCGTACAGAGTTGTGTGCACAACTTGTTTTTGCTTGTTGTGCCGACTAGTCGCTAAGAAAGAGCAAGGTGCATTGAATTTTAGATTATTTGCAACTCCAGTCCCGTATATATGTCCTCATTTAACTTGCTTTTGCAGTGTACTGTGGCACATTCTCACTTTGCTGAAGGCACTACCATGTTCGACGAGTCGTTCGACGCGCCGATTTCTGCAAGCCACGACAAAAGTATAATTTTTTTGCACGAAATGAATATAACCGAAAACGAAATTGCCCAATATTTGTAGCGTGATATTGTATTTTATGTATGCAAAAACAGAACATAAATTACTTCAGCGTAATTATGTATTTATTACAATTTAACACGGATTAATTATTACATGACAATATTTTACAGCGAAAGCTGTTATGAGATCATTTCACCGGCCGTTTTTGGCGCCGTAGTTGTCCGCCGCCGCCGCCGCCGCCGCCGCCGCCGGTGTCCGTAACCAGTACCGCTCGAAATAAGAAAAAAAAAAATCACAGCATATCCACGGAGTGAATGATGATGGGTGGGCGAAACTGCGGAGGTTCATCGGTAAACCGTGAATCTTCCGTGAATTCTGCCCGGTACATCATCACCGACGTGAGATCGGGCGCGTTTGTACTAAAGGTTCGATGAGTTATGACGAGTTGCAGCTCACTCTAATTTTACATGTACGCTGTGAATTTTCATTGTTCAGAAAACCATTGCTTTAGAAAACATCTGCCGTCTTTCGTTAAGCAGCTGGCGTCTTTTCGTTTTGCTTTAGAAACATCTGGCGTTCTTTCGTTTCGCTTTTAGAAAACATCTGGCGTCTTTCGTTGGTTTATTTCATCAATCAACGGCGTTTTGAACAAAATTTTTATTGTTTAATCACGCACAGGAGAAATCTCACCAGGCACTACCTTGGAGGTAAACAATGGCTGCTAATGGGAATGAGAGACAGAAGAAGTCGGCTTTTAGCTAACACTTACACATCTACTTCTACTAACGTTTCCTACTGGAACATGCCAATGGCTGCTAATGGGGAATGAAAGACAGAAGAATTCGGCTTTTAGTTAACGCGCACGCTGCGAATTTTTTATTGTTCAACAACGCACAGGAAAAATCTCCCACCGGCACCACCTTGGAGGTCAAGATCTGGTACTAGCGTTACGACTGGTTACGCACTACGACTACGACAACTACAAGGGACGAACGGGTGCCGCCTTAAGGAGCTTCGCCCCTAAAAACTAAATAAGAAAAAATTACAGGATGGAACGAGGTTCGAACCTGGGCCCTCTGCGTGGGAGCCCAGTATTGAACCTCTGAGCCATGCCGGTGTTTGAAACTGCTTTGCAGAAAGGTCCTATACAGGCTTCATGTCGGGAAGGAACCACATTAGCATGTGTAATATAGCGGGGTAGAAGAGTAAAATAAGCACCAAGCGTCGCACAACGCGAATTCTGTAACCAGGCGTCACACAATGCGAATTGCGCAACGAGTAGGTTGTTGAATGCTTCCAACCCATTACGAAGGGCTCTGCCATAATTCTTCATCGTCATCGGGCACAGCATCAACAAAGTGCACATAATGCCTTACATGCGTTTAGCAGGTACCAACGCTCTCCGTAGAACGAAGAAAAATGGCACAGTGCCTGCTGCCCTACTCCTCAAAAATTACAATGATTTATAGCGTAGTGGGTTCCTCGCAAGTGCACTTGTATTGGTTGCCAAGGAAGCCCATAAGCGCATGATCCACTTCCTCGGGGTCTCAGTAAAGTTCCTCGCCCCCCCCCCCCCCCGTCTCTCTCCCACATCAACATGGTGGGAGAGGGAAATAGTGACCGGGCGTCACCCAATGCAAATTACATAACTGGTGGGCCGTTTAGAGATTACAACCCATTACAAAGGGCTGAGCCATAATTCTTCATCGTCATCAGTCGTCGCGTCAACAAAGTGCACCTAATGCCTTACAGACGTGTAGCTGGTAGCTCGCTTCTCCGCAGAATGACGAATAATGGCTTAGTAGGTGCTTCCCAACTTCTCAAAAATTGTGATTTATGGCGTAGTGGGTACCTTTCTAGTGTACTTGTATTGTAGCCCCAAGAGAGCTTAACGGGCTCTAGAAACGCCGCTCTTCCAGCTTTCGCTGTGACTGTGCTGCGGTTTCAGCGCAGGCCTGGCGATATTTTGTTGCAATAGAATCTCTTGGGCCTTCAAATAACGTTGTGTAAATCTGACACATTTACAGCCATTTGATCACAGGTAGCGCCTGAAAGGGCTGCGCGCGTCACTGGGAACACCACAGGAGACAATTCACTTATATGAATGTTAATAGGCATTTTTCTTGATTTTCATAGAGATTATTTATCCTGTGTATAATAAAACTCTTAGTGAATAGAAACAATAATCTATATATAAACGGATTCTAGCATTCCTTAGTAATTTCTTCATTTTCTGCTCGTGATCATGTTCGCACAGGGATTGGTCTTCGTCATCGATTTTGTGCCTCCAGTGTGGCAACCTCGAAGCGTATTCGGGGAGCAATAAAGGGCGGACTATCCGTGGTGTCAAACTATACATTTGGATGGATAACTGTAGCTGTAAGTCAAGTGCTCCAGGGACGTTGTTATATTTCTTAAAAATTGTCAAATTAAGAAAAAGAAGAGACGCTATAGCGAACAGTAACGCTATAGTGGGGCATCCTCTCAAGCACCATCTTGCGGGTCTGTCCCTACCGTGCATTGCTCGTGGACGCCGCTCGTGCTCGAGCTCCGTGAATTGAGTCGTTGGTTGAGCTACCGGATGACCCTTACGCCAGCGTCCAAAAACCGCCTTTAAAAGTGGTCGAGGCGCTGAGAATACGCGCCAAGCGCAGAGGCGCCTTTCAGTTGCGAGCAACCCTTCGGTATTATTGCAATAATGATTTCAGGCGACTGCGGTTTCAAGCGCCAAGTCGTCAGGGACCGCCAGATCATTCGTCACGTTGTACATATGGGGCGAGGTTTCTAGCCCTTCGGTATTTTTTATTCACGTTTACGTCGTCTCGGAAAGGCGCTCCATACACCCATAAATGTTCAGAAGTTGCAAGCGAGCCTCACTCACTTTGCTATCCGTGAGTGAGCCAATCGTGCCAGTGTTAGAGACATGGGCCTGCTTGAGGAAGCGATTTATTCTTGCGTAAGCAGTTGAACGGTGAATGTAACACCCTGGAGCACTTACTTTAGATGCCTTTAAACCCCCGTCAATGTGCGCTGAAGCGGCCAAACTGTACCGGTGAAGGCGACAAATGGACGAGATTCATTTTCTTTTTCTAGCGAGCGACTGCAGGTACGAAACACAATTTTACGGAGAGTATGACTGCACAACATTCTGTGACCTTCTATACTGATCCGATACGCCTAGCTTAGCTCAGACATTCCTAGCTTAGCTTTTGTTTTAAATGCGAAGCATCTCTTAGCGAACCTTTGGCACTTTGAGCATTTCTATCTATCTATCTATCTATCCCTTCGGTCCCATTGAGGATCGAACCCGGGCCGTTTTCGTGGCAAGCAGATGTCTTACCACAAAGCCACGATGTTACTTGCAGCTGCTTCGGGAAAAAACACTACATAAATGCCATGTAGTGGAAGGAGTCTCCTTAACGCATTTTGTTCGGCAGATGTCAACGACGAAAATTAGCCTATTCGGTGATTTGTAGGCGCATTGGCGAGGCCATCAAACTACGTTTTTTGCGCGACGTTATGCTTCGAAAAAGGCCGGGATAGTGCAGCCATCGCCGCTAAAAACCATGCTAAAGACACACACACACAAAATTACAAACACCTCCAAAATGGACAACTATGTCCATCTAGCGGAAACATATCAAACAGCAAACAATATGGCCTCCGAGATGGCAAACGCGCCGCGCGCATGCCATCTCGGAGGCCATGCTACTGCAGCAGAGCCCTTGCTAATCGATGAGTGCCGGTGCGACATTCATGTCAAGTAGTCGCTCTCATGTCAGGGTTCAGGGGCGTAGCCAGGGGGGGGGGGGGGGTTGGGGAGGTTGAACCCCCCCCCCCCCCCCGAAATTTTTAAGCTTTGCTTGCGTATATACAGGGTGTCCCAGGTATCTTTAGCCAAGGGTTAAAAAATACAATATTAGAGGCAGGCGAGTGAAATGACATACAAATTGCTGACAGCCACCTTGCGCACTACAGACAATTTTAACACGAAAGTGTTTTATGCCGGGGCCCACCAAGACTTTAGTGACGTATTTCCGTCACGGAAATGACGTCGAAAAAATATACACAATCAAATGGCAAAGAAAAAAAGGTACCGTCAACGGGCATCGAACCCATGACCGCTCGGTCCGCAACAACAGATGCCGGGCACGCTATCCACTGCGCCACGGTCACAGACTCTGGAGGCTTTACGAACGCGCCTTTTATATCTACCACTCTCCCGATCGGCTGGGTGGTGTTGACATCTGGGAGTGGTAAGGTAAAGTAATTCGTCATTGATGTGGCCTCCGCGACTAGCACCTGCAACGCGTTTACGCGTCCGTCCCATTCGGCGCGTTTTCAATAAAAGTTGAATTTTGTCAATGCCTTAACACGCCGCGAGGTGGCGACCTTTGGCCAAGCGTCGTAAAAGCGTCGGCCTCGCTCAGCATCACGCTAATAGAAACCAAAAATAGCTCTGCGACGCACGCCTGCCTCAACTGGCGGTAACAGCGCGTTCCATGCTCACGCGCTCGCCCCGAGAAAAATCGCGGCCGGGCTACCGGGGCGACACGACGCGCTTTGCGTTTGCCTCTAGTCCGGCCGTGGTGTTCAATCACATTTTAACATGCCGCGGGATGGCGACCAAGTTCTGCGACCAATATGCGACGCTCTTCTGGCTATCACACCTCGTTCTCTGATTACGCTTTCACCGTTAACTACTACAGCTACCACAAGGGTTTCTTTAATCATTTAACATGGACGTTAGTCGTCGGGATGGAGACGTACCACCAATCATCAAAGTGGGTGCATACACGTTAAACGACGCCATTAGCTGCCAGACATCAATATACATTGTGCAAGCTCTCTTATATCAATGTACAGTAAGCATTCAGCTACTTCTGTAAGGGCACGCTTTACTTTCGTGTTATTCCGATTCCTATGACGGAGGGATCAACCGTGTTTTTTTTGTATTGTTATTAACTAATTTGTTAATTAGGACGATTTAACTAAATGGCTAAATATTGACTTTAGGCAAGAAATGCTGCTTGCAAAGTTCGAGAGCGTCTTCAGAAACCCCAATCGCATCATTTGCGATAAAGAAAGTCTCACGTATACCATTTTTTCGAAGCTGCAAGGAAAGCCCGCGAAATACAAAAAGAACCACGAGACTAGCGCGCTCGCGCGCCGCGAGAATGCTGCCCTCAGCCGTGGTTTGAGCAAACGAAATCAGCTGCGGCCGCGACTCGGCGTCTCCGTTGCAGCGGTAGGCCGATAAGTTAAAGGTGGTTTCTTGGCCCGCGCTCGCTACAACTTGCACCGTCACGCGCGCCAACTGCCTGGCAACGAGCCAAGAAACCACCACCCACTTATAGGCCTACCGCTGCAACGGAGCCGGCGAGTCCCGGCCGCAGCTGATTTCGTTAAATTCAGGTGTTGACACTGCGCTCGCCTAAGCGGCCGGAAAATGTTCGGTCGTCGGTCCGTTGAGCGGTGCGCCATCTAATGGCTTGAGGCGGAGAGCGCCCGCGAGTAGCCGAATCACGGTGGTGCTACGTCATCGCCGCCGCGCTCGCCGTGCCCTCTCCTGTTGCTCTCTCGATTTCGCCCCTCGACGCCGCTTGGCGGATGCACATTATCCAGCAAAATGGCACAGAAAAATGCACGTTATCAGCAGCATGCGCGTTGCTATGGAGACGACTGCCCCGCTTTTCGTAGTGCCCTCCAAGTACAGTATATTCTAGGGACCGTACTCCAAGTCATCTGATAAGAAACCGAACATTATCTGGACGCGCGTGGATTGCGGTTTCCCATGCGTTGGGGGAAGAGTGTCATCACCTGAGTATATTCTTACACCGTGCGTTCGCTCAAACCTCGGCTGAGGGCAGCATTCTCGCGGCGCGCGAGCGCGCTAGTCACGTGGTTCTTTTTGTATTTCGCGGGCTTTCTTTTGCAGCTTGGAAAAAATGGTATACCTAAGACTTTCTTTGTCGCAAATAATGCAGTTGGGGTTTCTGAAGACGCTCTCGAACTTTGCAAGCAGGATTTCTTGCATAAAGTCAATATTTAGCAAATTAGTTAAATCGTCCTAATTAACAAATTAGTTAATTACAAAACAAAAAAATTTTTGTAACGCGCAAGGTGGCTGTCAGCAGTTTGCAACTGATTTCACTCGCCTGCCTCTAATATTGTATTTTTTAACCCTTGGCTAAAGATAGCTGGGACACCCGGTATACACGCACACATATAAACGCACGCACGAACGTACATAAGCTTGGTTGAACCCCCCCCCCCCCCCTCCAAAAAAAATTTCTGGCCACGCCCCTGTCAGGGTTGTCTTGGCGACGCTTACGCTTGGCCTCCGCTTCTCGAGCTCGAAGTGCTGCGTCATTTTGGCGTCATGGACGCCTGTGACCAGCTTCCCGCGCTCGTAGTTGGGGATCCACATCAAGGCGACGACGCCTCATTTCAGCTTCCCTGGCTCTCAGCAAGGCATCTTCATGGCGTTGTTGTCGTTTGACCTCCGCTTTCTTGGCCTGACCACGTCGCGCGCGCGCGCGCGTGTGTGTGTGTTTGTGTGCGCGTGCGTGTGTGTGTAACGACACACATTAATGGGTGTCCACTTAGTGATTAAAGTGCGCACTAGGGGCCGGATTTCGCAATCGCGTTCAACTCTTAAAGGCGAAGCTTAAGGGTCCCCCAATTTTTGTCCTAGTTGGTGTAATCTGTTAACCTCAGCAGAAATGGCACTGTACTGAACAGAGAGAAAGAGATGCAAGGAAAGGCAAGGAGGTTAAACAGACGCACGTCCGGTTTGATACCCTGCACTGGGGGAAGGGATGAAGGGGAGAAAAGAGAGGTGTAGACAACATCACGCGAGCTCTTGAGAATGCACATCTAGTCAACAGGCGGTCACTGAACAACGCCAGGAAAAAAGGCACCTGTCACGCATCACCGTCTATACTTCTGTGTGCTGGGTAGCATAGTGTCATTTCTGCTATAAGATGGACTAAGCATCTAATAAGTTCCTCCCGAAGGTCAAAGCATTGACATCGATATCAAGGCCTCTGGCCTTGTGCTTCAACTCCATCGGGAGCGTTCTAAAAGTAAAAAAATTCGGCAGATCCCACGCGATGTGGGAACCAGTTTCATGCGAAGCAGTCAGCGAGTACGTCTGTGCTGTATTTCATGGCTTTGAGCCAAGGGTTACGAGGTGGATCGACGCGTCTTTGTATGTGTAGTAGCTCTGTGCACATCGTTGGCGTTTAAACAACGCTGGCGTTTAAAGGGTAACTTATGGTGCAACGTAACGTCAGCCCTCACGTTAGAGCACATACGTCAGCATTTTCGAAACTAAATGAACTTTATGGTGCAATTATGTGAATATCATACGTAACAATAATTAATGTATTCCTCCAGGGTAGAGTAATGCTTCAATATAGCTTGCTGATTGACAGGAGTACAAATGTAGGCTTAATCATTATTAGACTGCTATAAAAGCGAAGTTAACACTGGAACCATAGGCGTGCGCACGGTTCCCCATAAGGGGGGGGGGGGGGCAAAGGTTCATCACAGCGCCCCCCCAACCTACTAAGTCAATGTATTGGGCAGATTTTGCGTCCCCCTCTTAGGTGATTAGAGGGGGGCGCAACCACTGAAGAAGAATGTCACAACCCGACAGTCATATTCTTCATATCCCTTTTTGGTCTACACAAAGTTAAGGAGGCGATCGTGAGAGCAGCCAGACGCAGGCGGCTAGATAGATAGATAGATAGATAGATAGATAGATAGATAGATAGATAGATAGATAGATAGATAGATAGATAGATAGATAGATAGATAGATAGATAGATAGATAGATAGATTTTTATTGTTTACTTTATTTGCATCTTCCTCAATGTTTCGCTCACGGACGATTTTTCGCTCACAAGCCCCGGTAGCGACGCCGACACCGGAATTTCTGCGACACGAGCTCTGTAACGCTATCGCGATAAAACGGGCTACAGATGCATGCACTCTGACACCACTTAGGCATCTCGGAGAGGACTGGCCTTCACGTAATTCTACTCCACCTGTAACTATAGTCGCCCCGCCACGGTGGTCTGGTGGTTATGACGCTCGACTGCTGACCCGAAGGTCGCGGGATCGAATCCCGACCGCGGCGGCTGCATTTTCAATGGAGGCAAAAATGTATGGGGCCCGTGTACTTAGATTTAGGTGCACGTTAAAGAACCCCAGGTGGTCGAAAGTTCCGGAGCCCTCCACTAAGCGTCCGTCATAAGCACATCGTGGTTTTGCGACATTAAACCCATAGGCGTGCGCACAAGGAGGGGGAGGGCGGCCGCCTTCTCTAATCACATAAGAGGGGGGCGCAAAATCCACCCCGTTCATTGATCCTTGCAGTCACCTAAGAAGGGGAGGGGGGCGCTGCGATGAACCTTTGCCCCGCCTGATGGGGAACCCTGCACACGCCTATGGTTAAACCCCAGATATTATTAAATGCGAAGCATTTCTTAGCGAACCTTTGGTACTTCGAGCGTATCTATCTATCTATCTATCTATCTATCTATCTATCTATCTATCTATCTATCTATCTATCTATCTATCTATCTATCTATCTATCTATCTATCTATCTATCTATCTATCTGTCTATCTATCTATCTATCTATCTATCTATCTTGTGATGTAAAAACAGCGCAAAATATAGACAAGGACAGAGGAAGAGACGACACCGCGCTGAACTCGCAACTAAACTTTATTGGAAAGTACACGCACATATATCAAGCATTCGACCCGGTCACGTGGCAAACCAAAGGCGTCTGCGCAGCATAGCAAACAAGGTACGAAACATGCCTAATCATTGTGAACATCAACACGTGTGTAACAACCGAGAAAAAGCAAAAAAACCACCTTCATACTCTCCAAAAAACATGCGCAACAGTCCATAACAAACTAATATTCACTTTAACATGGCAGCGCTGAACCCAGGTACCGAACCTCCTTTTCACCAAGGGCCACGGACGGCTTACTTACACACCTTTCCCCCTCCCTTTCAATGAAAAAAGCCTCCATCACTTCCCTAGTGCATTTGTCCCGATGTCCAAACAAACAAGTGGCTTTATCTGCCATAGGTTGGCCGCCACACTCCCTACAATGAGCTGGCAAGTGCAACGCGCCAGCTGCCGTTAATGAGGTCAAGTGTTCCCTTAGTCTCACGTTAATGCACCGCCCGGTTTGTCCTATATAAACCCCCCCGCATAGAAATGCGGGGGGGTTTATATAGGACAACGGAACTGCGTCAACGGATAGAACTGCGTCAACGGAAGTGGCGGTAAACAAGATGGCGACAAGGGGTGGTACCTGCAACCGCGGCGGTTACGCTCACTCACCCCCACAGTGCCAGTTCTCCCATTCGCAGTGCTTCACGTCCGCAAAAACTGGGCATCTTGCACGGGTACGCCGAGTGGGGAGGACGAACAGAGGACAGAAGCAGCAGCCTGGATCAAGCCCATGTTCCACAAAACTTCCACCAACTAGCCCAACTCGCGATTCTGCTCCACAGGCTCTCGTTCCTCCGCGAACAGGCTTGCATTCGTAAGCCCCGCCACGGTGGTCTAGTGGTTATGGCGCTCGGCTGCTGACCCGAAGGTCGTGGGATCGAATCCCGGCCGCGGCGGCTGCATTTTCGATGGACGCGAAAATGTTTGAGGCCCGTGTACCTATATTTAATGCATGTTAAAGAACCCCAGGTGGTCGAAATCTCCGGAGCCCTCCACTACGGCGTCCATCATAATCATATCGTTGTTTTGGGACGCTAAACCCCAGATACTATTGAATTCCATTCGTGAATGTACTTCCTCAATGGTTACAGGACATGTCAAATGTAAGATACGTCGACAAGTTAAGCAGTATTCTTTTCATTTTTTTTAGTTTATACATGAAGAAAATCGGAAGGCAGGCTACGTTGGAGCCGGCTGTGCTATCGTAATGACATTATTATTGAAGAAACACGAACAAGAAAACATGAAAAAAAAAGAGAAGCGTAATCAGAAGCACTATGTACACAGGCGTCCACTGTTAAAGGGAACATCGGAGCGTGTGGCGGCAGCTCGGCGCCACCGCCGGCCGTCGGCTGCAACGAGATTCGCGCAGACGCAGTGAGCACCGTGCCCGGTGCTCTTTCGTCGCGTCAGCGGTTCGCTTCGCGACGATTCGCAGCGCGGAAGCAGACGGCAGCACGCGACGAAACAGCACGACTCACAGCGCGCACTGCGCCTGCGCGAAACTCGTTGCAGCCGCCGGCCGGCGGTGGCGCCGAGCTGCCGCCACACGCTCCGATGTTCCCTTTAACAGTGGACGCCTGTGTACATATGCAATTTCCGGCGTATAAAAACAGGCAGAGACTAAAGGTGGAGTCAAATACATACAAGGTGGTCACAGATTACCACGGTGAATAATACAACCTTTGCATGTCTATTTTTCAGGGATGGCAGAGAAAGTTTCTGGATATTTTTATACGCTCTCCAAGTGACCTCTACCGAAGGTGCTCGCTATCACGCGTACCCCTCCGTGTGGCAGTAGTGGTATCAAGCAGTGCAAGACTGACAGAAGTGTCAATCAAAAACACGTATATCAAAGCAGCGACAATGTCAAACGTTAGCACGGAGAAAGATTGTATCTGTACATGGCCACTCACGGATAACAGCAGTCCAGGAAGCATGGATCCAATTGGTCACGCTAAGGAACTGAAAGCTCGCTTGATCGTGTGCAACACGTCGACAAAACAGCACGGCAGGTTATGAAGGTAATTTATTCACCACCAGCGTGTCTTCCGAGTGGAACAGCCAGTCAGATAGATTAACGCAAGGGCCACACCCTACAACCTCTGACATTGGCGGTCCCTTGTTGCTGGTGATCTCTGAGGGGTTGACCAGCGAAGGTGCAGTAATTCCAAATAAAAAAAGTTTGCCTTCGTAATCTTCATCGATAATTGTTCGATACACGTGTCTTTCCGAGATCTGAGCACGGGGTCACTGGCAAACGCGCAAAAGGCAAGCAAGTGGGGGAGATGGTGTGGACATTGTCGCATCCGATTACTGTGGTGTTTTAAATTTCAGCACTGCCTACTCTGCAGCAGATGATAATCGAACAGTGAAATGCATTTGCATTGTATTCCAATGTACCTGAATTATTTCGTTAATAAGTTGCGTTTAAAAAGTGTTCTTTCGTGAAGGAAATGTAAGCGTAGGTCGGCACCCATAGTCTTAAAAAAACGCTAGGGATGTGGAATAAAGTTTCAAACAAATATTTAATTCGTATAAACTTCTTCAGTCGTTATAAGGCGAGGGCCTCAGATCCTATGTTTCAAAATCACGTTGTGGGGTACAGAGAAATACTACTGCAAACACCTGCCCAACTCCGGCGTCCCTTAAAGGGACATTAAAGGCAAATGTTAAGTCGACGTTTACCGTTGAAACAGCGTTCCACGAACGTCTTAGTGCTTGTTTCGTGCCAACGAAATGCCTATTTTGTATGAAAATCACGTTTTAGTCGTCCACACAGCGTTAGTGCAGTTCAGATCGCGAGCCTGAAAAGTCCTCCTGACGTAGCTTTTGCCTTGCCCAACGTTGCCCGTGTTTACTGCCCGGTAGCCGACGCGGTGGTTTCTTCTCTGAAGAGCACGTTACACAACATTGCATGAACACGGCATTTTGTCGAACTTTCCGTTAAAGCGACTTTCATGAATGAGCGTGCAAGGCACACGCAGCAGTACGCGATTACGAAACTACCAGAGACGCGACCGCGCGAGCGATGCGCAGCCCTGCGAAAACGGAACTTTTGCGCTACCCGAGGCGTTCTCCGCTGTAACGTCAAGTTCATTTTTTTCTGTGAACCAAACAGAAACGCTCAAGCAGCATTTTGTTACGTCTTACAATGTTCACAACGATCTTTTTTTATCATAAGTAGCTTCAATACTACTCATAATTTGTATTCGGGACACTTGACGTCATCGAGCTCGTTCCAAAACGTCCCACTGGTGGCGCATATAGTCCTGTCATTCCTGTCGCTTGACCTGTCAGTTCCGTCGTGGAATTACCCCGGTGCGCGTTTGCGCGTTTTGCTGGGACCAATAAAAGTTTACTCAGTCGCTCGCTCGCTCGCTCGCTCACTCACTCACTCACTCACTCAATCACTCACTCGCTAGCTAGCTAGCTAACTCACTCACTCACTCACTCACTCACTCACTCACTCACTCACTCACTCACTCACTCACTCACTCACTCACTCACTCACTCACTCACTCACTCACTCACTCACTCACTCACTCTCACTCACTCACTCACTCACTCACTCACTCACTCACTCACTCACTCACTCACTCACTCACTCACTCACTCACTCACTCAATCACTAAATATTACGTGAGTGTGCGAGCTGCGCGTCCTAGGCTGATTCACAAGACAGCCTGTGAGTTCTTTCTCTCGAGTAGTCAAAAATTTGCATAAGAGCATGCGGTGTCAGGCTCTAGAGACAGGCCATAGTTGAACAGCGAGTGTAAATTCCACTCACGCAGTTTCGTTGTCTCACAGAGGAACACGGAAATCTATTACTTTTCGTTTGCCTTGGAGGAGAACGTTACCGGCAGCACAAGAGTTCCACATTAATTTGGAACGAAACTTTTGAAGACTGTAGCTGAAAAGGCAACGGAACTTGCGCAGTTTTCTCTTCTTTTTTAGGAAGCCTTAACAAACTACAAGCTAAGTAACGACCGACAAATTGTGCCTGAAGTATCACCCAGTAAAAAATCCGGCAGATCCCACGCACTGTGGGAATCGATGTAATGCGAAGCAGCCAGCAAAGAGCTGCATACATCGCTTTGTTTATTTTTGAGCCAAATGAAATCATTCATGCCATGGCATCTATTTCACCATATATCGCACATTTGCCATGCACGCGTTCATGCACAATATGGTATACACCATGCCAATGAAACGTATATTCTGGTATATACACTGCATGACCTGTCATTTATGTTCATCACGCACTCCTGTCATGCCATACCGATTTTGGTATATATCCAGTTATCTAAACGGCCGGAAGCGCACCATAACAGTGTCATGTAAATCATACCGTACATGACATATATAACATAATTCGCATGTTAAGACCTGTCATTTATGTTCGTCATACAGTCACATCGCACAATACCAATTTTGGTGTATATCAAACGAGCGAAATGGCCGCGAGTCCACCATGAGCGTGGCATGTAAATCATGCCATACGGCCATACATGACATGCATGTCATGGTTTTCAGGTTACCACCTGTCATTTATGTTCGTCATACATTCGCGACACGCAATACCAATTTTGGTGTATATCAAGCTAACGAAACGGCCGCGATCTGACAATGAGCGTGGCATGTAAATCATGCCGTAAATGATATGCATTTCACAATTTTCAAGTTACCGCCTGCCATATATGTTTGTCATACAGTCGCGTCGTGCAATACCAATTTTGGTGTACATCAAGCCCGCGAAACGGCCGCGAATGCACCATGAGTGTGGCATGTAAATCATGACACGTGACATGCATGTCATGGTTTTCATGTTACCACCTGTTATTCACGTTCTTATACAGTCACATCGCGCAATACCAATTTTGGTGCATATCAATCTAGCGAAACGGCCGCGAGCGCACCATGAGCGTGCCATGTAAATCATGTCGTACATGACACACATATCATTATTTTCATGTTACCACCTCTAAGTTACGTTCGTCATACAGTTACATCGCACAATACCAATATTGGTGTATATCAAACGAGCGAAATGACCGCGAGTCCACCATGAGCGTGGCATGTAAATCATGCCATACATGACATGCATGTCATGGTTTTCATGTTACCACCTGTCATTTATGTTCGTCATACATTCGCGTCACGCAATACAATTTTTGGTGTATATCAACTAAGCGAAACGGCCGCGAGTGCGTCACGAGCGTGGCATGTAATTTATGTCGTGCATGACACGCGTGTCATGATTTTTATGTTACCACCTCTAATTTACGTTCGTCATACAGTCGCGTCGTGCAATACCAATTTTGGTGTACATCAAGCCCGCGAAACGGCCGCGAATGCACCATGAGTGTGGCATGTAAATCATGACACGTGACATGCATGTCATGGTTTTCATGTTACCACCTGTTATTCACGTTCTTATACAGTCACATCGCGCAATACCAATTTTGGTGCATATCAATCTAGCGAAACGGCCGCGAGCGCACCATGAGCGTGGCATGTAAATCATGACATACATGACATGCATGTCATGGTTTTCATGTTACCACCTGTTATTCATGTTCTTCATACAGTCACATCGCGCAATACCAATCTTGGTGTATAACAACCTAGCGAAACGGCCGCGAGTGCCTCATGAGCGTGGCATGTAAATCATGACATACATGACATGCATGTCATGGTTTTCATGTTACCACCTGTTATCCATGTTCTTCATACAGTCACATCTCGCAGTACCAATTTTCGTGTATATCAACCTAGCGAAACGGCCGCGAGTGCGTCATAAGCGTGGCATGTAAATCATGACATACATGACATGCATGTCATGGTTTTCATGTTACCACCTGTTATTCATGTTCTTCATACAGTCACATCGCGCAATACCAATTTTGGTGTATATCAGCCTAGCGAAACGGCCGCGAGTGCGTCACGAGCGTGGCATGTAAGTCATGCCGCACATGACATGCGTGTCATGATTTGCATGTTAGGGCTTGTCATTATGTTCGCCATGAACTCTTGTCACGTCGTACCAGTTTTGGTATATATGAAATTAACGGAATGGCCGCAAGAGGCCCAAGGACGTGGAATGTAAATCATGCTGTTCATGACATGCATGTCATGATTTTCATGTTGTGACCTGTCATTTATGTTCTTAATACGGTCATGTAAGTCCATACCAATTTTGGTATACATTCGATTAACGAAACGGCCAGGAGAGCACAAAGTCGTAGGCGGGTAGATAGATAGATAGATAGATAGATAGATAGATAGATAGATAGATAGATAGATAGATAGATAGATAGATAGATAGATAGATAGATAGATAGATAGACACGCTCAAACCAACACCACCTAGACTTCTTCAGGCCTCCGCACTCCGTCGGCCCACTCGCTGACGTCATCGAACCTAGCCCGACCCGAGCAAACTAAACGTTTTCATGCGTGCGCAGTAGAGGGCGCTAGTCGTCGCTTGCCACTCTGTGCACGGTCAAACGGCGCGCGCTGCATGACTGAACATGCTAGTGCTCCACGTGGATTATCTCTTGTGCACAGCGCTGCTCTCGCCGTCGTTTGTGTCATTGTGCTCCTCGCAAGCCTTTATGTGTATATATGCCGTGACTTTTGTGTTTCGCGTGTGTGTGGAACCATGGGCCGGTGCTGTGTTCCGATGTGCAGAGGAAACTACGACGGAGGCGCAAAAGTTCGGTTGTTTTCTTTTCTAAGTGACCCGAAGCGAAGAGCCGAATGGCAACGTGCGGTGCGGCGCGACGATGTGGATGTCGCACAGTTGAAAGACCCCAAGGTAAGCGATATCGTACATATTTATTAGTTTTCATGTGTGCAGAGTGTACACTATACTAGCTGCGATTAAAAGGAGAATCGCCCCTCATGCGTTTGTAGCAGGAGGCTACAAACAGGTGGGGGTAGAAAGCTGAAACCATAGGTTTTCATACGTTTCCTCCATTAGTGCGGGTCCGCTTGTTTGCTGCGTGCGAGTATCTTATGTATCGGCTTCAGAATAGTTCAGTGATTTGCGTGCACCATTTTCGTCGTATGCATGTATGCGAACGCCACTTCAAGCCACAGTATTTGAGGACAACTTCTTCATACACAGACGTTGATGGGAGGACCATCGAAGCACCCATGAAACTCACGAGGCTGACGCCAGACGCATTGCGAACAATTTTTCCTGACTGTCCAGCATACGTGTCTCACAAGCGGAAAACACGCGAAGGTCCTGACGAAAAGAAAAGACGGGTTGAACACGAATTGCTTCAGCATGCCATTCAGCAGTGTAAGGTGACATACGAAACCGAGTCACTGGAAAACAACGTTCTGAACCTTGTTGACATTACGTCTCGCCTGGAACGTATACGACATAAAGTGTTTTGGTTCCCGACCATATGTGATTCATGCGTGATATTGGCTAACGTGGAGATGACATCGCAAGCACCGGAGCTAGTCGTCTCTGTGGCGGTGACCGCAGATTTATGTGCTCGTGTTTTTTTAAGAAATGTTCAGTTGTCTTCTTGCGAACAGCTGTGCGTTCTGAGATTTGTGATTTTCGTGTGCTCGTTGACCTCCTTGACGCTGTGGAAAACTACAGTACCAAAAACACAACCCAGAGACAGGACAAAGTGCAAGAAACATTACACGAAGGTGAAAGGGCTGATACGCTACTGTTTCTTAAAGAGCAGTGTCACCTCTTTACCAGAAAGGCCAACGGTATGAGGTACTCATCAGAGCTTCTTGTTTTTGCTAGTATACTGCACACAATTTAACCGCATGCTTACAAATTTTTCCGCCACAGTGGAAACTCGTACTGCCACACCCTGAGACAGTCAAAAGAGTTTGCGCAACATGCGATGTCAGCCCTGTTAAAGGACAGAGTGAGGAGGGCTTTTTTTAAGGTTCACAAAACATAGAACGAGCATTCTGAAAGAACATGAAAGAAACGTGTTGCTTATGTTAGATGAAATACACCTGCAGCAGTTTTTCGAGTTCGAAGGTGGCTGTTAATCAGGCTCTGCTGCTCATTGCGCCGAGCAAGCTAAAACAGCCCGTGTGTTCATGGTGCAATCGCTTTTGTCGTCATATACGGATGTTCTTCACATTCTTCCTGTGACCAGAATAACGGCAAATGAACTACACGATGTTTTGAAAAGGGTGATTATAAGCCTAGAGAGTGCTGGCCTTCATGTTGTCACGGTAGTACGCCTCATGTATGTTAGCATATCTTTTTATGTGCGTTTGTTTTCCCATGAAGCGTCTGCGCTATTTTTTGATCGAAAAGTGACGTGCAAACCAAACCTGTCATGCTCTGGCAGAGCTTTTGTGCGTGCAGATGAAGTTGTGAGTGTATACTATACGTGCGATGGGGGGAACAAGTGCATAGGCTCTGTATTTAAAAATAAATATTTTATTTTTGTTGCCAGCCAACATTTTTCAAACTTTTTTTTCAGTGTAACACCGCGTCACAACATGCGTATGTAGAAACATGCGAAAAAAACGCCGATCTGCGCCGACCGGGGCTAGCTGTGTCGGGCCAGGTCCGTGACGTCACGCGGGTAGTGCGGAGGCCTGAAGAAGTCTAGGTGGTGTTGCTCAAACTCATGGAAGTTCGCTAAGAAATGCTTCGCATTTAAAAGTTACGTGCATAAATTTGCACATTGATTCATTTCAGTTCCTGTGCGTGTTTTAATATTTAAAAAGATTTTATCAATAGAAGTTTGTTGAGAGAAAGAGAGAAAATGAGGGAGAGGTGAAAAAGCAGGAACTTAATGTCGCTGACGTCTCTAAGCAATGGACATGAAAAACATTACGTGACATAGGGAAGTTGGGGAACTATTGATCGAGGTCGCGTTCCTGTGGGATTAACCATGCGACGGCGCGGTGCCTTGCTGACGTGACTTGTTCGTCTTGTGGCTAGACATGCACGAATGTCATTTGATCGCTTACCGAAATCCACTGGCTGGCTGTCTTACTTTTTCGCATGCACATAAAAGCTTTCGAAATAACGACGTCAAACTTGCACTAAGCAATCACAACAATCAAACGAACCGTACAGTTCGAAGACGCCTTGATAGTTGAAAGGAATTCGCCTGATGCTTGTACTTTGGGAAACAAAAGAAAACCATAACTATTTCGAAATTTCATGTGCTACTATGCAAAGGGCGTGGTGCTGCAGCTAACCATTACTCCGAGAGCGATGGAAGAATTGTTGAATTCTTGTTTATTTTTATTAGACGTGTCACTTTGAGACATAGTATAACCAGGGTCCTTCAGTACTTTTAGTGGTCATGAAGCTTCCGCGAAAGTTTGATATACGCACAGGAGCAGCCGCTATGGGTAAAACCCCTGAAACTTCGCAAAGTAGCGACACTTTCCTCCTCCGCTCGCGTTCCTCCTCGTTCTCCTCTCCTTCGCACTCTCTTTTCGAGCATGGCGCCACCTACCTTGCTCCCGCGTAGCAGACGACGCTTCTCAAAGAGAGCGCGCGCTTGCCAGGCGGCGCGCTCTAAGCATTCGCACTAGCCGTCTAGCTCTTGGTATCCTTTTTTTTTAATTATATTGTCTTTAGGAGATGTTAGGACGCGTTTGTAAAGGACATGCGTAACGTTGAACGTTAATGTCCCGCTCTACATGAAGCCTTCCGAAACTTATACATTGTATACGTCATCCTCGCGAGGCGAATTCGTCGTGCATACCAGTGACGCACTGAGGCTGCCAGTACGCACTAGGGGTAGCCGTTCCGAAGTATCGGTTGGGTAAATATAGCTAACGCCGCTATAAGAGCCTGTATTATGTAGCACTGTACGCTGCAGTATAATAGGGGGCGTATTTGAGGCATTTCTTTCCCACAAAACGATATCCAGCATTTGGTTCGCTTTGTTTTGTTTTTCTTTTTCGCCAAATCTCTGCGTGCTAAGAGGCGTATTCCTGTCCCGAAACAATAACCATCAATCTCGCGTGTCTTTCCTTGCAATATCGCCGGGCGCACCGTACTTCCAGGCACGAATGGCGTGCGTGTTAATAAACAGCACCTTGATAGGAAAGCGGCGAGCGCCGAGTTTTCAAGAAAGGAAGCGCAAACTAGCCAGACGACGGTTGTTGGTGAGGGTCAAGAAGACTCCACAAAGGGTACGGACAGTTTTTAGAGTGCAAGAAACACATGGGCAATGGGTGTTGGCGGTATTATGCTAGTTAAAGAGTGGCGACTAATATTTATTTAGAAAATGACTGTCAATTAAAGCAGCAGCTCGGAGCTTCATTGAAAGAAGAATGCGCCAGAAGGCGTACATCATTTCCAGTCAAGACGGCGTTGGTTAATTCGTTAAGAGATTAGACGCACCAACCATAGTGCGCAAGTGCGCCTCGTAGACGTACCTGACATACGAACTATACTCGCTGCTCAATGAACGAGCAAGCGAAAGAATGAACTAGCCAGCTGCCACCGTAAACGTTACCTTCGCGAGAGCTCCACTCGCGGATAATAATATCATCTGGGGTTTTACGTCCCAATACCACGATATGATTATGAGAGACGGCGTAGTGGAGGGCTCGGGAAATTTTGACTGTCACTGATCCCGTTAATCGGGTTGGCAATCGCCGGGCGGATTCTAAGGGCTGGCGTCAAGGCCCTCCGAAAACGCACCACGAAAGCGCGGACAATTTAGGGTTGGTCCTTTGGTGCGCCAGCGAACGCCGGTGGTGGTCCAAAGACCGAGTCAGAGCCGAGAGTCGATAACACAACGAAAACGAAGTATATTCTCAGTTAAGGCAATACAAATAACACAAACACATGCACACTCGGCTGGTACCAGTTACAACTTCACAATACAATTCAGATGGTGTTTACACAACGGGAGCTAAACAAACAGATCCCACGCTACGAATGCAATCGCATGCATTACAACTATTCAACGACAGTTAAAGTCCTGAATAGATAATGGCGTATCCAGTCCACAATACTTGGACGGTAATCGAATGCTTCTCTTCAAGGAAACACTCACGCCAGCTCCAGCGTTCATCGTCGTAGCTCAACCGTCGTCGTGACTTGTCACGGCTCACACGGTGTCGTCATCGGATTCTTCCAAATCGACGATCGACTGACCGCACGCCATCATAAACACGTCTTCTTTGGCTAACGGAGCCACACATAGCATAACTTCATCATCACCGGGCCGACTGACTCACTCCTGTCTCGACTGTCTCGACATCTTCACTGACTTCTCGACTCCTGTCTCCCTCCTCACTGCACTACTACTGACCGTCGTCGCTTGCACGCTTTTATCCCTTCTCCCCTGGTTTCTAGAAGCGTCGCGAGGGTTCTTTGGCGTGCAGTACAGCTAAGGGTAGAGAAAGGGCGAGAGCTTTCTCGTATGTTCGAATCACGGCGGCGTCGCTCGGTGCTGCGTCCCCCCTTCCTTCTAGAACCATCCAGGCTTTGCCGGGCGTTTGATCGCGTCGTCTGCGCCTGGCTCGATTGGGTGAGGAGGATGCGGCGCGCCGGCGTCTTTTGATGCTTGTTTTTTCGTCTTTTGCGCTTCTTGGGCGAGCGGTTCGCGCCGTTCTGTCTCGTAGCTGTTTGAAAGCGGCCGCGCGCGCGCTTTATAACACGCTAATTTGTGACATTGACCATCTGATGTTCTTTAATGAGCAATGACATCTCACGGCACACTGGCCTCAAGCTATTCGCCTCCATCGAAATGTGACCGCCGCGGTCGGTCGCGACCTTCGGGTCAGCAGCCGAGCACCATAACCTCTGCTCCACCGCGGCGGAAAGCCACTCGCGGATATAAACCTCCACACGAAATGGCACGTAAACCTTCGCGCTGAATAACACGTGTACGTGAGGTTCCTAAACGATGAACGCACCCTGCGACTCGGTTGGGCACGCACGCTTTGCCTACCTACCTTCTATCGCAAGTCCACCGGCGGATCTGTCGACGTACAAGAGCCAGAGAAAGCTCTTTGCTCCAGGAAAAAAAAAAAAAAAAAACAACCGAGCACGCAACAAAAACAAACAGAGAGTACCACTCCTAATGTGAGTTTTCACACTGAAGCTTTGTTTCTTCAAAAGAACTGCGCCGAATCTCTGAAGTTTCGCAATCACATTTTCGATCATCAGTCGGCGTGCCTCCGTAGTCGGCGTGCCATGCTAGGCGCACAAACCAATACCGCAAACTCAAACCAGTAGGCGCATCACGTCAAGCAGAAAACCTAACCATATATTCTTGAAAAAAAAAAAAAAAACACTGAGTACAGACCCCGCAGCAGCAGCAATAAAACGTGTGAGGAATAGCGACGTACTGCACAATTAACTGACACCTGTCTACGGCGTTATAGCACGCAGCTATTAGAGAGTTTTAGTATAGCGGGAAACGCTTAAGTTAGCTTTAGCGTGCGTCTCAACGCTAACGCTAAAACGGAACGCGCTGCGTGTCAACTGGTGGTCTTTTAGTACAGCGGAAGGCATTCCCGCTAACGCTAACGCAAGCACATACGGCGCCATCTAGACATAAAAACACTGCATGCACTGTATAATCCACAAAAACGCCACCAAGTCGAGCTGATTCAATGCCACCGTTGTTGCGTCTCCATGTCGCGTTTGCAGAAGTGTTGAGTCCTGAAGACCACAAACACATTGGTTTCTGTCGACATGCTGCGTTCAAGAATTCTTCAAGACCCCTATTACATGGCCTTTTTAAGCTGGGACGCATCACACATCGCATTCATGCACTGCCGCAAAAGACATGAAGGGAAACGAAGCTTGACATGTCTCGGCTTGACTTGTGGCCGTATCTCGGAAAGAGGCAACTGAAGACAGCGTCGCCATCTCTGCGCTGCTACAGAAAACATGAGCGGACCTTGCAAACAAATCTTGCTAAGCCTTCTGCACCGAAAATCCACTTTGTATCTCTAAAACGGAGCTATTTTATCGGCGGTACACGGTTGGCGAAGCCTCATTACTCAAATCTAAATCAAATACGAACATTATTAGGGAATTAATGAGTTTAATAATCTAGGACGACGGCTACAAAGATTCGAAGTGGATGGCTCTCGCTTCAACAGGCACCGCCATCTTGCCTTACGTACGGGATCTCTTGCGTGCGTTGCGTCGAACGCTATATTCCAGAAATAGCGTTCGTACGTCAGAGCTCGAGCTACGCTTACGTTCTGCTCATGCGCAATTAGGAGCACGCAACGCTAACGCTAACGCTAAATCCTTGCGTTTGCTGTTTTCCGCTATACTAAAACTCGCTATTTTCGCGAACCTCGACGAGTACTTATAGTGGGAGGATAGCAACTTACCTCGCACAGTCGCGTCGAAAGCGTCGGCAGAAAGTTCTATCTTCCGATTCGGTGTAACCAAGACTTCCTTCGCAACTCGTTGCGCTTCCCGGACGGTTTTTGCCTTCGCTTTATTTGTTTCGGCATCCGAAAGCGCAGCAGAAGCCCATGGCAACCAACCGCGACGTCGGTCTTGTGTGCAAGGTATCACAGAGCACAAGGCACGCGGTATGGAAAGTGCATATCCATAGAACACGTGGGCTGAGAACCAGCGAGCCCGCACTTCGAGAGCAAAGATGGCAGTCGCGAGCGACTGTAAACAAACGAACGCGGCGCGCTGTCCCACGTGACGGCACTTGGCCAATGCCGACGCGGCGTCAGCCTCGGAGAGGGCAGAGGAGGGAGAAAAGAGAGGAGGCGCGCTTTTATGCACGTATGTCGCTACTTTACGAAGTTTCAGGGATTTTAGCTATGGGCGCCCTCGCCCGCGTGGGGGCGAGGGCGCCCACGCGGGCGATTGAAATAAGTAAGAAACAGTTAGAGTATTGGTGGCAGGAAATTAGAGAGAAAGGACAAAAATAAATATTGGAAAAAAAATAAGGACATTCTGCCTTAAAGGGCAGATAACGGAGCTGAAAACTTGTTTTATTTTTCTGGAGTAAGATAGTTTTAATTGAAGTAAAGACACTAGGCCAACACTAAGAAAAAGAACAGTAAAGGTTTTTTTTTTATCTAGCCTGGTGGCACACTTGTCACCGCCCCGTTATAAAGGGGACGCTCATAGCATCCATCCATCCATCCATCGGCATTGGAGCGGAGCCGGCGCTGCACTTCTACGGCACGCATCGGAACTGAGAAACGTGAATAAATGTACCCGTGAACGTTGGTTATGTCTTCAGAGCAATATTACCCTCAGGTGCATTCGGGGAAGCTCTAATACGGTGCAATTTAGCGACGAATGAGGCCTTGGAGCACGAAATGCGTCGGCAACAAACGCATGCTGCCTCCGCTGTGCGATATACTACGGCTATAAAAGCATGTTTCTTCCGTTTTCTTAAAGCATCTAGTGCAAGTCTGTGGATGATCCAGAGTCCTTCAAGGGTTCTGGCGGATCTTATTGCCTCGCTGAAGTACAGTGGCTGCAACTCTTGAACGCGCATATGAAATCTTTCAGTCTATGCACCCTGGTGTTTGTATACAAAGGTATCTTAAAATAGCCTCGTATTTATCGAACCAACAGTCAGTTTGAATGAATGAGTGCTTTGAATTTAGCAACTGACGAGCACCAAGGAATACTTCATAAGGCTTTTCCCTGGTTTTGTGTTCTCTTTTGCGTTGGTTTATCACTACGGCACCGTGCCGCGTTCAAAGTTCGGTCGCTCATGCAATACTGTGTAATTTTCGCAGTGCTTCTTTACTGTAATTAAGGCGGAAGCCTTAGATGCCTCATGAAACGCGAAAATTGCTCGTCGGCTTCCCGCGTCGGCGGCGTCAACACGAGTAATGCAATATATCATCATCACATGATGACGTCACCACATGACATCGTCGCTTTGCATTGCCTCCGTGATCGTTTGACCGATCACGGAGGCAGCGCAAAAACAGGCAAGGTGCAGAAACCTTGCAATGCCTCCTATACTGGAGGCAGTGCAAAACCACCTTAGGTGCAGACAGCGTTCGGAGGGGGACGGGGACGGATCAATACATGAACTGAACAAAAAGAAGATGGCTTTAACCATTCGATTAGTCTAAGGCGAAGGCTTAAGGGATCCTGTGAGTTTATTCCGCTCTTCAGTTGCGACTTCCACTACATTATTTTTCTTTTTATCCGCCATTCGTAAGCGTCTCAGTCTTCATCAGGCGTTGCTTACATGTACACTTAGCGTGTCAGAACGAGGCTTGTTTTGCAAGACGGTTAGGAATTCTCCATTGCTTCACCAAATTCTAACTCTATGATACCAGCACTCTCAACTAAATATTTTTTATTTAGTTTAGACGTTTGCTCTGATACACATACACAACACATACCTAGTGTGTATCCTTTACGTTTTTCTTGTGTAGGCCGGCGAGCTGTGGACGTTTTGCACTAGAAAAATACACGCCGGGAGGCCGTCCAAAATCCTCGGCACAGCGAACGGCAAAAGTTTTGGAACATCGGGCTGCGACTTCACCACACCACCTGCGACTAGCCATTGGTGCACGCGAACAAGGCCGTTGTCGTCGAAGTGCTTTTCGCGGACACGCACATATGGGGAGTCAAATGTGAAACCACCGGTTTCTCGTCGTGGTATGGCGCACTTCCACATTTCCCGCTGTTCGCTGTCTCTGGGCGGCCAGAACACCGACACCTTTTCGTCATTTCCCTTGTATTCTGATCGAATACAGGGTACGCAGCAGGTACGTGGCATCCTTTCCGACCCTAAGGAGGAACACACTAGGCACCATACAGGACATAAGGTGAAAACTGCGCGCTTATCAGCCAAGATATTTTGCACTGACACCGGCAGCCGCTTTCGCTGCCGTCTGCCCGATGCCATGGATGGATGGATGGATGCTATGGGCGTCCCCTTTCTAACGGGGCGGTGAAAAGTGTGCAACGAGGCTCGACAAAAATAAACCCTTTACCCTTATTTTTCTTAGTGTTGGCCTGGTGCCTGTACTTCAAATAAATATATCTTACTACAAAAAAAATTAAATTCTCAGCCCAGTTCTTTGCCCTTTACGGCAGAATACAGACTGGACGCAGCGCCGCGCCGCGGCCGCCGCTTGCAGCGCACAAAGGTCCCCCATAGAGTTACGGGGGAACTTACGGCGGAGCTTCATGACCAGTGGAAGTTTTGAAGGACTCTGGTATGACCCATTTTCTCATTTTTTCCATGCTACGTCTCATGGCATTTGGCTGTTGTTTGTGCAACAATTGTAGTGCACGCAATAAAAGTGAATAAGAATATTTGAAATCGAGCGCAGTTTTCTAACAGAGTTCAAACCAAGTATTTTGCATTTTATACCTCCATAAAATACCTCCGCTACGCAATTTGGCTCGCTGTGTTCAATTTCAGTAGGGTACGGATTTGGGCTGGTTGGTGCATGACTTCAAGTAGAAAACAGCGCTACGAGACGGGACGAAGAAAGGGCACAAACACGGCACTGATCAGCGCCGTGTTTGTGCCCTTTCTTCGTCCCGTTTCGTAGCGCTGTTTTCTACTTGATGAGTTCAATTTATTGTGTGTGTTTTATGTCATGACAGTTTTATTACGGATTGACGCCATTGTGCATTTGTACACGCGAAGTCAGAGAACGAGCATAGAATAGCAATCCCTTCTATCCACGGTGTGAAATCGTTTACAGATGGATTTTCGAGGCAAGTTCGCAAGCAACACGAAAAGTATGACGTTCATCAAGTTTCCATAAAGCTTTATGAAACCTGTTCTTCGAAAGAAATTTTCATTGTTATCGAGAGCCCGTTTCAGTTATGTGGTGTGTTTTTATTGCATTTCGCATGCTAAGGTACAGCTCCACTGAAACGCAAAGCCCGTATTTTAGGGGCGAAGCTCCTTAAGGCGGCACCCGTTCGTCCCTCGTAGTCGTCGTGCTCGTAGTAGTGAGTAACAAGTCTTACGCTTTGACCTCCAAGGTGGTGCCGGTGGGAGATTTCTCCTGTGCGTTGTTGAACAAAAAAAAAAAAAAATTCGCAGCGTGCGCGTTAACTAAAAGCCGAATTCTTCTGTCTCTCATTCCCCATTAGCAGCCATTGGCATGTTCCAGTAGGAAACGTTAGTAGAAGTAGAAGTGTAAGTGTTAGCTAAAAGCCGACTTCTTCTGTCTCTCATTGCCATTAGCAGCCATTGTTTACCTCCAAGGTAGTGCCTGGTGAGATTTCTCCTGTGCGTGATTAAACAATAAAAATTTTGTTCAAAACGCCGTTGATTGATGAAATAAACCAACGAAAGACGCCAGATGTTTTGTAAAAGCAGAACGAAAGAACGCCAGATGTTTTTCTTAAAGTGTAGTAGTAGTAGTAGTCCACCTCGCCCGATCGTCAACGGGCGAGGTGGACCGGCAACGGCGCGAGGACCCTGCCGTACGAGAGTTAAATCACACTAAAAGACATACTTTGCGGGCGATACACTCTAGTGAGCTTTCAACTTTTCGTCTTAATGTACATGATAAAGAAATTATTTCTACGAAAAACGCAAGGCACACCTTGAGCAATATGTTTGGTTTTGGGACGCTAAATGGAACCATGAGGCGATGCGAAGCCGGAGCACTTGCACGATCGCGTTCCGTTGGCTTTCGTTGGGCATGCTACCGACCTCGCGTCGTGGAACGCGCGTCCTGTCTTCCCTCTAGCCTTGCCTTTAATTCGCACAGGGCGAGCGGGGAATGCGGTCGCTCTTGGCGCTCTTTCGCTCGGGAGCGGACTTCTTCCTTGCATTTCACCGATCACAAGTGATAATGAAGGGACCACGTAAACCAACAGTACAATAAAAGTTTGATGTTTAATATATACACGATGTTTCACACTCTTTATATTATGTACTGGGCGCATTTCACGGAAGAGTTTCACGGTTTACAGATGATTCCCTCCGTAGCTTCGCCCCACTCATCATCATTCACCCCGTGGATATGCTGTGATTTTTCTTCTTTCTTATTTGCCCTCGTTTGTCCGTGCTTTAATGAGCTCTATTCCCCACCTTCTTGCAGTACACTAAAGTAGTCCAGTTGTACCCGATAATAAATTATGCTAATAGGAGCGATCGGAACGGTATTTTCTGCTAGGTAATTTGGGATCTCGACAGAATAAGAAGCCCACTTATAAAAAAAATCAGAATAAACAGAACTTGTTGAAAATAATGGGAACGTAAAAAGAACAATACTGTAATATAATTAAACACCTTGTAATTGCGGGAACAAGTAAGTTAAACGGTGGTTATATTAATTGTTGGGGTTTAACATCCCAAAACCACCATATGTTTATGAAGGACGCCGTAGTGGAGGGGTCGTAATTTCGTCCACCTGGGGTTCTTTAACCTGCACCAACGCCTCCTCTAGAAACATGCCTGCGGCGTCGCTGGCTATCCCATTGTAGCCGTCCTGCCTTGAGTTGTGGTCGCTTGTCGAGAGATGGCGCCACGTTCTCCCCTATTGTTTTCAATGGGGCTGACGTGGTGTGACGTCGAGGGGGGCAATGTGCGCATGCGCAAACGTGTGTTGCAAGCGGCCACCGCAAGGATCGTCAGCTACTGTCCTCATTAGAAACGGTGAAGGAGGGAAAGGGTAGGGCAGGAGGATTTTGGCTCACGCGCCAGGCATCATTCTAGAGGAGGCGTCGCCTGCACCTATATCTAGGTAAACGGGCATCGAGCATTTTCGCCTCCATCGAAAATACGGCCGCCACAGACTGGATTCGATCCCGCGACTTGCGGGTCAGCAGTCGAGCACCATAACCACTAGACCACCGTGGCGGGTTAAAGCGGCAAGTGGTCGTTGACATTTCTGAAGAAGCCAGGGAAAAATTTAGTTTTGTTCGAGGGGGGGGGGGGGGCTCACTAAGGTCATGTAAATTGACGAGCAGGTAGCATTACAGAGGTAAAAAGGGCTAGTAAGAGTACACGGATAAACGGTGCACGGAACGGAATCAGGCATAGAGGACGAAGGATAGTAACGTCTGAAAGTACAGTGAAAGACAGATCACAATAATAACAGAGCATGCGAGAATGTCTGCACTCGACGCACAGTCGCCACCACTTTTCCCATTATTGCTATTCCTTTCGGGGACTTTGAATTCCGTGCACTTCGAGAGTGAAGTAGTGAACGAAACATGGCCAGTTACATCGAAACGTTGCACTCATTGCGTTCGGAATAACAATTAGGTGTCCCTGAATGTGACTTTCTGTAGTATTTATTGCGCTGCTCTGAAGTCGTGGTCGTCATTTTCAGAGACTAAACCGATGCAGGACAGGCGAATGGGATAGACCCAACACACTTACAGAACAAGATGCTACGTCCTAAACCGTTTATAGAGGTTAGATTAGCAATAAAAGAGTCATTCTCGATGGCACTCCAAGTGGCGCAACTTCATAAGCTACACTCTTAGTCAAATAGGAGCAACGCAATTGGCAAAGGAGGAGGGTTCCTCCTTTGAGGAAGCATGTACATTGCCACTCCCATTACTCTCCTAAAAGGAGCAACGGCAAGGGGGCGAACGGTTGCTCTCCTTTCAGTAGCACCTTCGGGGGTGAACAGTTAGTCCCCCTGGTTGCTCCTTGCGAACCAACTGTTACTCCCGCCAGTTGCTCCTTCCAGATGCTCCTCAGGGGAGCAACGGATGCTCCTTCCCGTTACTCCTTAGTTTCTTTACGGGCCAAAAAAAAAATCGTTTTTCATTGACTTATACAGCATATAGAGGTTTATACAGGTATATGTTTACATGTACAAACGATATACAGATATCGCCTCAGAAATAAATTTCAGTAAATTTGCAACAAACACACAGGATTCGAACTCGCGGCCACTTATTCGCCAAGCGCATACGCTAACCACTACGCCACCACACGCTACGGCGCCGTCTGAAAGGAAACGGGGTTATGTAGGAGGTACCGATGGGTCGTTGCGTGTTCTGACACGTTAGTGAAATGAGCATAGGCGTGCAGAACCGGAGGTGATGTTCGAAAGAGAATAGAATGTAACAGTGTGAACATCTGAAAACGTCAAGGTAATATTTCTCTCGCGAAAACACAGCATTTGCCAGTGCTCCCTTTTGCGCTAGCTAAAAGGCCAGTAATTTCTTTTTTTTCGTTTTTGCCCAGAGGTGTGTTTTCATCTTCTTTATTATCATCATTATTATTAATATCAATATTACTATTATTTTTTCTTTGTTGCGGAAGAGTCGCCTCCTCTTTGAAAAGACAACACCGCCCGAGCTGATAATGTCCATTTGCTCTGAGAATAAACGCAAAGTCAAACTGAAAATCAGCCAGTGACAAGGTAGAGATGAGGGGGTGTGGGGGAGGGGGAGGCATCGGCGTTAGCTCGCTGTCAGTCTTTCTGCGCATCGCGACATAAGTATGCGTTGCGTGATCTCTGGTGCAACCCTGCAGTGAGGGCTTTTGCTGCTTCGTATTGGAGACTGCCGTTCAGCGTAAAACGGCAAATGTAGTCTATCAACTGTTTACTTCTCTCAACCGCTTGTTTGTCGTGGAGTATACCCGGAGTCTCGCGAAGCTTCGCATTTTATTGCCACATTCTCAGGCTATATATTTATGCCAAATGTTATACGCAAACACGCCATTTAACTTGCGCCGACAACAGCTAAAACTGCTGGCGTTAGTGCAGCCATATG
Organism: Rhipicephalus sanguineus; assembly: GCF_013339695.2. NCBI lineage: Eukaryota > Metazoa > Arthropoda > Arachnida > Ixodida > Ixodidae > Rhipicephalus > Rhipicephalus sanguineus. The sequence continues at coordinate 134,267,717 of NC_051184.2, read as the reverse complement.
CCTTTTATTAGGAGCTTTTAACTTGTTTTAGGGGCTTTTAGCTTTACGTTACCGCGTCACGAGATGCCGGAAGGAATCTGCGCATGCGCGGGTCTTTGCGGAACGTTAACTACTCGCCGGATTGGCTTTACGTTTACGGCCCTATCTCGCAAATCCACCTTCGTTCGCGGCTACTCCCGATACCCGCTTTGCCGAGGCTCCAGCCGCCGAGTAAAAATAAGCCGAAGTGCGAGCGCCAATTGCGGTCACCTTGTTTCAGCCGGATTACCGAGGCTAATGTCACTAGGGTGACCTAGAAATAGAATACCGGAGCCGTAAAAACGTGAGAAACCGTGACATAACTACCCCGGCAGGCTCGATAGGGGGCGCCATCTAGCGGGAACAAGATGAACCAGGCAAGCAAAAAAACTGCTATTGCAGAAACATCATGCGTTCTACTTCTGGTGTAAATGCCTTGCCGCGGCATAATTACGAATGAGTTACCTTTTCAATCATATTTTCCTCAAAAACACTAGGCGAAAACAAACGTGTCCATGACTATGGTTGCACGAAGTGTCACAAGATGGTGACACCATCGTCGGATGACCCGGTATTCTACACCCCTTTGCGTATACAGGGATACTGTACACGCTAAAAACCCCTCGTGATTTTGCCGCAGCGGTGACACAATCTTATTTCAATAAATATAATTTAAATGCCGTTATCATCATCATTTCACGGTTTATTCAAACGTAAACGTATCTCTTTACGTGTGTACGTAAACGTTTACGTACTGGGAGCTGAAACTTTCGCTAAAACATGTGTTTCGGTAACACGGTAACGTTAAAAAGTATACGTACAAGCTAAATGTCCCTATTAGCGTACGTATCTCTCTGTTCAGTTTACAAAAAGTAGTTTCCTTACGGCAGCAGGCAAGAAAATGTGGCCCATGCATTGACCTATACAGGGTGCGTCCTGCAGGAGAGCAACGGTTGCGCGCCGAGAGTAACTGTTGCCGTTCGTCCTTCTGTCGCTCGCTTCCAACCTAACATGAAACGGTTACTCCCCTAACTCCAGTTCCAGTTGGTCTTTTTGGGGAGTAAGAGTTGATCTTTAGGACTAAAACCCGCAGTTACTCTCATTGTTTCCATTTTTGGCTTAGAGTTTATGCGTATGTCTAGCCTAATCGGGCTTTTTTTTTTCTGCACCACTTGTGCTTTCTCCTTACCTTCTAAAGCTTACTTGCGTACTAGTCAGTATGTAAACATTTGCCAGCTTAGCTTAAGCGGAGGCGCTTTCCGTATTTCTCGATTTTTTTTCCATCTGGCTAGATTTTCCGCCTCCAGTCTAACGACTCAGAATCGGAAGGGATACAGCGCAAGAGAAAACGAGGACAAGAAAGGCGACGCACACAGAGCGCTGACTTACAACACTTTATTGGTAGAAAGGGAAGGATGAACATTTATACACTTCGCTGACATGCGCCACAACCGGGGCAACTGACGATTTTTTTTTTTTTTTTGAACATTATACATAGAGCAACCATCACTGCGCACACGGGCGTATCACTCATGGTCTGTTTAGATATGATATTTCATGAGATGAAAGTGCTATTGAAGGAGAGCTGATGCAACTGCTATCGAACTTTCTGATGAAGTCTGCCTCGATGATGATGAAGTCTGCCTCGATGAGTCTGCCTCGATGATGAATAAAGTGTTGTAAGTCAGCGCTCTGTGTGCGTCGCCTTTCTTGTCCTCGTTTTCTCTTGCGCTGTATCCCTTCCGATGTCTAACCAACACGCCCAAGCTTCGATACTAACGACTCAGCCTTTGGAAGCACTCTCAAAACGAGGGTAGCTTTCGTCGCTAACTATTATCCGATTTGGTTGTGTAACGAGAGGCTCGCTCGGACGAGTACTATAATATTGTGCGTAGTTCCTCGGTTAATGGAGGAAAGGAAGAAAGCAATATCACGAGGGGTTTTTAGCGTGTATAGTATCCCTGTATACGCAAAGGGGTGTAGAATAATGGAGGAAAGACATCCTTCGCTTCACCTTACGGCAAATTTCGTGCGACGGGGAGTGTTTCATTAGCCTGACATGCTCATTACTGGTCTTTCTCCATATAGCACTGATAATAAAAACAAATTTTGCGAACAAGAACGCATCAAAGGCGGTGAACAATTACCGTTAGAAAATGAAGGTGCTTGTAGAAGAGATTACCATTACCGCTGCTTTTCTTCTTGGAGATAATGTGGAAACGCCGGTGAGGGTAGGGGGGTACGTAGTCGCAGGATGTGAAAGAACCATTGAAGAGCATTGGGTAACCTCAGCCAGGCCCCCAAGAGGCTCATCAATCGACGTGCATTATGCATCCTAGCTCAGATGAGGCGAGAGCGGCAAGAAGAGAAAATCTCAGGGCTTCAGTAAAAGAAATAAGAGGAGAGCATTTGTGGAAAGGAAAAATGGTCAGCGTACTCAGCTCCATTACAGCTGCATCCGGATTGAGACGTGAACGAGTAATCGATTGAAACATAAAAAACCGCGCGAGCAGACAGCGGAAGGGCAAGGTTCTCCCTGCGCAGGTATAAGAAGAAGCGAGCGAGCTCGCGGACGACTTTTAAATGCGCCTGTCGCGCTCCTAACGCCATCTCGCTGGTATTGAAAAAACGCTTATAAGCGCAGCCGTCTCTGAGTACGTCCAGCGGTAAAGGGTGTGTATATAACGCTCGCCGTTACCTACGTGGAGGATCTGCGTTTCGTGGCGTAGTGGCTAGCGCCACTCGCTGTGGAGGAAGAGGTCCCTGGTTCGATTCCGCGCTTCGGAAGCATTTTTCTGAATTATTTTTCTTTGGGGCTTTTATATATATATATATATATATATACATACTTATACATATACGGTGCATGACGGCGGCGACGGCGACGGCGACGGCAAAATCCAGCCGAGACTGTCCATATAATTGCTATCGCAATAAAAGAAATGCGTCCGCGCAACAAAAGTATCCGTGTTTCGAGAAGTAAGGCGCCTTGAAGAGGAAAGGTGGTATTGTTGAGTCCTGCTAAGATATCGCAGTATGTGCGTGCGTTTTTAAAATATTTTTCATTTCTATCCTAACTTCCCATGTTCTTTCCTTCCTTCAGTCTGCAAAGGCTGAAGCTTGTCGCAGAGGATAACGATTGGAGAGACGTTCTTTTGAACGCCTCATCAATACCATTGCATCAATACCGTTGCTCTGGCCACATGGGGAACAGATGAGTGACAAGTACGCTTCTCGGAGACACGTCATTTCTTCGAGTTCTGAAGGGCAACAGAAGATTTAACAGGTAATTATTGTTTCTATTTTTTTTTTTTGCGTTGCACCTGACAACCCTCACTGTTTTTTTCTTCTACATACACCGAGGTCTTTTTATGTTTCTATTTTATTTATAACGTTCAATTTATTTACTCGATATCTCTCTTACCTTTGCTACTCTCCAGTGTTTCTGAAGCCACCGAAATATTCTTTGGCCGGTCGGGGTCATTGCCTATTTTACCTAAAGTGATATCTTTAGTGGTCTTCTACTAAGTGCACATATTTGCGCCTGCCTGTGTATTTAAGATACGCCCTCCAGTACAGTTGCGAGGCTTGGGCGGTCCATCTCTGTCCCACGCAGCGCTTCTTGAACTCGTCGATTAATATTTGATCTGGTAATCGTACACACTTAAGTAGGCCCCAGGCAAAGTGCTAGATATAGCCGGGATACCAGACGAATAAGCTCTAATATCCAGGTTATATCTAATGTTTTACGCAGTACACGATTAAGAGCGTAGCTATGACAAGGCAGATACATATTAACGTTGACGTTAACGTTATGATTAATGTTTCAAAGCCGAACAGCACAGCCCCAAAAGGAGGGCCTCCTAGGTTGCTATGCTTTCAACTTGCAATTGTGCTGGAACAGTGCCCCCTTCACTCGTCGGCTCACAAGGCAGTGAAAGCATTACTGCTCTCCTTGAGGACCTTTGGCTTGTGCGGACTCCTCTGACAAGCGGTGCAATCCCGCAGGCGTCAGCGCACTTACTGCTCATTTCCTTCTTTCCTTCTCTCCCTCCTTTTGTCGTCTCTGTGCTTCCATTTCATAATCTCTAGCGTAGGTTAGCCAAGCGGACACATCTCTGGTTAACGACCCTGACTTCTGCCTTTGCTTCCTTCCGTCCTGTGGGCTCAAGCTCAATAGTGTCTATACGTATCGCTCCTTCCATTATAGTCGTATGATCATACACTCTAAGAAAAAAGAGAGTCAAAAGAGGGTCATGGAACCGTGACTCCCTTCGGGTGTCCATCTGACCCCTTTTGGAAGGTACAGGCAGAAAAAAAGAGTTCGCATTTGGGAAGGAGTCACTGGACCCTCCTGAAGCGCGTTTCGATTGGCTTCGGTATACGGAAGAGCCGCCGTATACGCCATACATATCGCACGCTCGCCCTTTGGCGCCGTTGTGGCGCCTTGCTCGGCGACGCAGACGCAGACGGGGTTGGCGCCGGGGTGGCGCGCCGCTCTCCTCTCTCAGTCAGAGAACACCCATGTCTCAGTCGTCTCAGTCTCCTGGTCTATTGGAATGCGTTGCGTGGATGAGTTGGTTGCGCGTCTTCGGTGGTACTGAAGCCGGCTCCGTGCACGAAGTGACGCTTGGACGGCGGAATATTCATGGAGCTGCAGACACCGACAACGGGCGCCAGTAAACGGTGAGTGTACTGCTTTCGTAGGTACTAATTATACAGCTTTAGCTGGGCGTCTGCAGTAGCTCTGCGGAATCTGCCCGCCATTTCCAACAGTAGCCTGTATCCGCGGGGCTGTTGCGGATGCCCAACTAAAGCTGTCAGTTAACGAGTTGCCACCGTTATGCGCGTTGCTGTACCAGCTCCCATATAAAGTGAGCGATGCAAACAATAATCGAGGGTCATTTCTTGCTGATCGCACGTCGTGTCTGCACTACTGAAGGTGCAAGATGTCGTTTTGAGGTGCACTTTAGTCTACTTCATAATAACATTTCCATCGACCTTGAGTGTGCGGCGTGCTTCCACGCGTGGGAGCGCGAAAAAAAAAAAAGCCTGTGTACAGAACGCTCAGACGCACTATATGTAATGGTTTTTGTTGGCTTAAAGACGGTAGTTTGAGGTGCAGATATAGTACGGTGGCTTCCAGAATGTACGCGGTAGTCATTGAAGTTGGACACGCCTCGCCGGTAAAGTGAAAAAAGCTCTAGACTTTCGACGGCGCGCGTTGTTGCGGCCGCCGGCGTGCACTCTTTTCCCTCGTTTCTGTTTGCTGTTTTCGTGGTTTGCATACACTGCGATGACGTTGGGCGCTATAACAGAATCGAGTGAGTGTACGTGAGTGTGGGAGTTATGTGCGCTAATTCTAGCATATGACATGTCTGATCTCGACGTAGACGGCGTACGCACGCGCTGGGTGTCGTTCGAGCCCTAGTACTCGCATCTGTTTATCTGAGTATTTAAGGATGGGTTACGTTTGTAAAACGTGCGGTCAATAACCGCTCACGGCATGCCCCTGGCTGCCGGAGGATGTGCTTTGTTGTTTTGTTGTTAGCCTTTATTATGTCTGTTTGAACCACTTATTGTGTAGGTTTTGCAAACCTTTACTGCAATTTCATTTTCTCATCATAATATCACGTTCTGCTTTTCAGATACCGTTTTTCGTGGTGCTGACGCTGGACAGGAGCGACAACCTAGCAAGCCACAAGTCTGATGCCTCAAGCCGTCACCACTTATTTATTTATTCTTAATCACAAGGAATAAATATGGAAACATGATGGCGATTTCTGCTGTTCATTTAGCACCATATGACACTGTGCACATTACAGTCACACTGTTTAGTTGGCTATACTCATAGAAGCATGTAAATGAGGAATACCCAAACTTCTTAATTGGAAATCACAGACCACCTTTTCGCGCTTTCCATATAACTTCGTTGGAAAATATGTGTTGTTTTGACGAGTTTTATTAAAATAATGCTAAAACTGAACTACTCTTTTTTTACAGTCGCTGGGCAGAACGGCAAGTATTATTCGACTTGCTTAAAATGAATACTCCACTATTTTCAACAGTAGTCGCGCAAAAGTAGAGCAAGGATCAAATGAGTAGCTTAAAATACTTGTGGAGTCGCTTGATGCTTCGGTGTGGGTCCCTTGACTCCCCTAGGAGCGTTACCGGCAAGAGTCGTCTGATTCCGTATGAGTGGTAACGTGATCTTCCCGATGAGAGTCTTTGTACTCTTCCTAGAGGGTCAGGGGACTCTCCTAGAGCGAGCCGACCCTGGCCCATCAAGAGAGTCACCGTGACTATTTAAAGAGAGTCCTATACGTGGCAAGTCAGAACTCTCCGAAAAGAGTCACGCATACTCTTTTTTTTCTTAGAGTGTACGAATTTAAACGGTGCATAACAAGGGCTGAAAGTTGGGCGAGTTGGTACGGGAACATCTTAAGAAGAAACTGCGCAGCAGGACGAGACACCGAGAAAGAACTGACGAAAACGAACGCAGACTCACAACTAGTTTATTGAAAACCGTGTCACCTTTGCTGCGGCTTTTTAAGGTTGACACGGTTTTCAATAAACTCGTTGTGAGTCTGCGCTCGTTTTCGCCAGTTCTTTCTCGGTGTGTCGTCCTGCTGCGCAGTTTTTTCTTAAGATAAACGGTGCATGGTTATCGATTGTAAAATGCTTCCAGCTATTAACCAATTTGTACCCGCTCAATGCCAACGGATATTGCGGCGTTCCACCACGAGCGCTTGCTTGACACCTTTCACGTTCTGGTGCGCAGCACGAGGGTGTGGTTTCGATGTAGGTGAAATGCAACAAAACCCTGTGTAGAATGCAACAACACCCGTGTATTTTGACTGAGGGGCGCACAAAGGAATCCCAGGTGGTCAAAACCTATACGAAGTTCATCACGACGCCTTGCATCATAATACGTATGGCTTCACAATGTAAAATGCAGAATTCAGTTTGTGAAAGCGTTTCACCGCCTTGATGAATCTGTGCGCTAAATAACACCACGGGATCAGAAAAGGTACTGGAGCCCTCCCACAACAGTGACAGTCGTGTCTCCGGTGTTAATTTAGGACGATGAAGCTTCTAAAACAATGAATACCTCTAACATGAAAACGTGAATGTACATTTCGTGCTTCAGAATGGGACATAGCGCTAACACACACGGACGAGGAAGAGACAACAGGACAGGCGCTCGTCCGTGTGTGTTAGCGCTATGCCCCATTCTGAAGCATATAACCAACTAGCCCAGAAAGCCACGTACATTTCGTGGTTTTCTTATGGTGATCTTAAGGCGTTGCATTTAATAATTCATGCGCATGAAGCCGATTATGCCTAGACGTTTTCGACAAATTGAATCCACGCAATCGCAGTTCTGGAAACGAAGTAATACTGAGCACGTAGGCACTTGCAAAGGGAGGGAGGAAAAACGCCCCCCCCCCGCCCCCCGCCTCCCGTCCCCTGCCCCTTACGAACAAAACTGCGCGCACCTGTGTTTGAGCAGGAAAGCGCATTTATGTTTCTTCTGTTGCTCGAGGACATTTCGCTTGTGTGAACATTCATGCGTTGTGAAGTGACGTACTGCATGAATATGTTATGATGTAGCACTGAGGTCGCGTATACTGGCGGCCATTTGTACGTTTATTTTTCTGCGTTTGTGGTAACTGAAAATTTTACGATGGTAACATATCCAGTAATATAAAAAAGTTAAAAAAGTTGTCGGCGCCACACATAGGCAGCAACCTCTTCTTAAGTTCTTCTATTAAGAAAATTGGAGGCGACCCGAATTCATGACTTAGGTGTCTGGCAGTGGTACTCGCATTTCGGCGTTCATTTGCCCTGGTGTATTTCTTTGGTTCACATCGTGTTTCGTCGCACTGCCGAAGCGCAGATCAGAGGCTACGTAGAAAGAAGCCCGTCGTTGAGATCTGCTTCGCCAGTTGCCACAACGATCCCAGCTTCGGACAAGAAAAGCGCCTGCTCTTTCAATAAACTCATTCTTTTAATTTTCGTAAATTATGCTGACATCATGAGTAAACTTAGACTCCGATATTATGCGCACCCAATATAACTCTCAACTGCAACCTCAACGATTGATTCCGTGCCATCGTTTTATTTTTGAGAAGGCGTGTCCTAAAAACAGTGAAATACCACTTGAACGAACGTCGGTTAAACGAACTATTCAGTTGTACGAAGTTTTTTTTTTTTTTAAATCCCCCCCGTACACAGCATATTTCAGTTCTACGAACATTTTGTGTGGTATCGTCCAATGCCTCCCCAGACATGATGACCATTTCAACAAGTACAGACGCACTTTCGGAGCTTTCTTTTACCGTCGCCTACGTGGTATGCTCCGCCAACGGCGCGCCACCGGTGCTATTAGTAGAGGCCACGATTTTGCGTTGACAAGGGCGCTTCATTACCACGTACGTGACGGAAAGTGGGCCTAATTGGCCTTGAACTCGAGTTGCTGCCTATATACATATCTTCGAAGCAAGCCAGAATCATAGCCGCAGCGACAGCTGTATCCTGAGCGCCACAACCGCGTTCTGGTTGTCGTAGTGCGAAAGGACAGCGCATGTTTCTGTACGGAAAACTAGAAGTATTGCGTAGAAGTCCTGACGCTCTTCAATAAACTGAAGTTATTTTCTGCTTAGCAGACTGTCGTGCGGTAGAAGGTTCATGAGAGCTTGGTCATAGTTACTAAATTCGTGACCACTACAGTCTTAAGAGCACTAGTGCAGCCAAAGATTACGACATTCCTCACAAGATCCTCAGTACGCATAAATAAACATGCAAACGACAAGCATGACAAATCAACGGGTTGAAGTTTCATTTGAACACCTGATATTTCCTTCAGCATGTGATAACAAGCTATAGCACAGCTGTTTCAGTTCCCCGAACTTTCACTTTAACAAACTTTTTCCTGAGGTCCCTTCAAGTTCGTTCAAGTGAACCCGGGAGTGCTATGCAGGATGTCTCGAGCTTCTCGGGAACACGAGTGTGCTCCGAGCTCGCACTACGGCGGTCATGACAGGAAGAAAGCGCGCAGCGCGCGATAGCAGCGTTGATAAAAACGGCTACAATAACGAGGATGGCGCCACAAACGCATGTGCAGCATCTGGGGTGGTTTTCAAAGGAACACCGCGTGCGAACACGTCAGCGCCACTACTCAGTCAACATTTCAACAGTGCAGCGACGTCAGCGTAATTGTCGCGCTTTCTTTTGGCCAACTGAACATCGCGCCTCCCACCGGCGTGTTCGTGGGCGTGTGTCCTCTTTCGGGCAAGTTCTTTCGTTCCACCTGCAGTATGAAAATTTCCACTCTCGAAGGCAACAAGGGCGCACACGCGGCACTCTCGTGCAGCTCGTTTCGCTTCTATCGAATATTATTATTAAATAAATTGACATGCACTGCTACTTACATTACACGTCTGAAGACTTTTCTGCAGTAACGAATTGGTAGAAACAATTTCTCTTGAAACAAATAAATACTACACTTTCTCGCCGCAAATGCCGCCCAGGCGCGCTTGCTTCATGGCTGTGATAAGGTCCCTAGATAAAAAAGTTTTCAAGGTAGCGACACACATTGCTCTTAGCGCCGTCCTCCTCACTCTCGCGCCTACCCCTCCTTTTCTCCATCATCTGCGTCTGTGATTGGTGAATTCGTTGCACGTGATGCTGTTAGTTGATGGTGGTGATATATACAGGGTGTTTCAAGAAATGTGTCCAACCTTCGCAAAAAATCAGGAAAATGCGATATTTGCTCGGGGCTTTCAGAATTGCTTTGTCTTTAGCGGCAGGAATCTTAAGATAGTTAAGGACATCATTTAGGACAGTAATTAAGAAAGTTGCATTAATTAACTTTTTAATTAGTGAAGTTAGGTGATTGTGTCAAATGGGAGAATTGAAGTTCTTCATGCGAGGAACCCATCCGAGCTTTGAGATTTCGAAAAAGCGTCCTCTAGTAATTGTTGTGACGTAATGAAATTAGACGAAATGCAACGGCTTTCAACAGTGAAAGCCATCGAATTCGGTTGAATTTCATTACTTCGTAATTACTACTAGAGGCCGCTTTTTCGAAATCTCAATGTTGGGATGGGTTTCTGGCACGAAGAACTTCAATTCCCCAATTTGACGCAGTCACCTAACTCCACTAATTAAAACGTTAATTAATTTATCTTTCTTAATTACTGTCTCAAGTCATGTGTCTAACCATCTTAAGATGCCTAGCGCTACAGAAAAAGTCATTTACTCATTTTGAACGTCTCAGAAGAATATGGCAGTTGCGTGCTTCCATGTTTCTGTTTAGGTTTCGCCATTGAATTTGATTGAAATTCATTACTTCGTAATTATTACCAGATGCCACTTTTTCGAAATCTCAAAATTGGGTTGGGTGTCTGGCATGAAGAACTGCAATTCTACCATTTGACACAACCACATAACTCCACTAATTAAAAAGTTAATTAATTTAACTTTTTTAATTACAGTCCCAAATAATTTCTTTAACCACCATAAAATCCCTGCCACTACAGAAAAACCAATTCTGAAGGCAGCAATCAAATATCGCATTTTCCAGATTTTTTGAGAAGGTTGGACACATTTCTTGAAACACCCTGTATTATAAAGCAAAAGGTTCAAAACGAGTGCGCATGTGCATATGGTTCCAGTCGGATTCTTGCCGCGACGAAAGACAAAATCGTATCCAAGACAAGCTGTAGAAGAGGAGCGTTCCAGGTGACGCCAAGTCGGCCGAACATGCTTCGCCGTGGATTTTGAATATGTCAAGTACTGTGCTGTCGGCACCAGCAACAAAACAGAAGGCGGTTTTTCCCTCTACAACATACCTCGTGGTATCCGGAACAGGGCGCGCCGTGAATTGTGGCTACAAAACATTTGACGCGAGGACTTCCGTGCAACGCCGTAGACGCGGCTTTGCGAGACGATTTGTCGGCTTTTGTTGAAACGCTACAGAACGCGCGTCCAACGCGCGTCTAGTACGTGAAATTCGTTACAAATATTTGTGCGTATGCACGTACAGTTGAATACAACTGAAGTGGCTGCACTTCCAGGAACATTTCACGCCAGACCAGTTCGTGTCACTTGCTCTTGAACGCGGCGCAAAGAGGCTCAAACGCGACGCTGTGCCAACGCTTTTTAAGTCTGTTTCTGTTACTTGCCGCTGATGGTAGGGCGACGACATCGTCGCTAGTGTGCCTCGATCTGTGCGAACGCGCAAGAAAACGCGCATCAAGGCACCCTAATCGTCGCCATATTCATCACTTCGGGACACCAAACTGGTAGAACCCCCACTTGTCGTTAAGTTGCGTGCACCCGCATTGCGGTGCCGCGGTCTCTTCCGTAGTCACCCAGATAATAAGATATGCACCACGATTACCTGGCATCATGAATGCGAAAATGGACGTATTTTTCCAGAAAAAACTGTCATCGCAATGCTGCTAGTCAAGCGTTCGTTCCAGTCTGGCCGCGGCTTTGCCCTGTGTGCGCACAAGCGGCTATGATCACTCGTCACAACGTCACAACAAGGTGCTGCCCTGTGATCAGTCAGGATCACGGGATCCAGCAAGAAGCACGTTAACTGTGTCACATCAGATTCACGAGCAAAACACATTCGGAGAATTGGACGAACCGGGACGAACTACGACGTACGATGCGAGACGCCATGGATAATGGTGTGAAATATAGAACTATCACAACGTTGCCAGTTGGGTAACACACATCACGCTTCTTCTTATGTTGTACCGCTTATATTCAACTAAGTAACCTTTTATCCTACGTCTCACTTACTTTTCATTTGCTATAAATATTTCTATCCGCCGTAATAACTGGACACAAACATTCCCTTTTTTATGCACGCTTTGACCCTTCTTGGGGGCGCTCCATGCAAATAAGCGAGGAGGAAAAGGAAGGGTGTCGCTACCTTGAAAACTTGTTTTATCTAGGGACCTTAGGCTGTGATAGTGAGCCTTCATGTGTGCGCGCCCCCTCCGTTTGGGCGCGCACACATGAAGGCTCCCTAAGCTGTGAGTGGAACGTAGAGAGCGCTGTGAAACTGAATGCGAGACATCGTAGCCACGTGATGATATAACCTTCAGTTCTTCGTGCGTGTGTGTATAGTCTGTGCGATTCAGCTGAGAGCTGAATCGTTTCGCTCTGTGGCGTTTCGTCGTCAGCACTGCTCCTCGGCAGAAGCAAACGAGGTGGGCGGATTCGATCTTCGCCGCCGGCGTCTGTCAATCAAACTGATTGACGCGTGAACTCGAGCAAAAGCTCGTTGATTCTGAGAAGGCCCCAGTTCAACTCGGGACTGCCATAATGGCTGTGTGACTTTCAAGCGTTTCATGCGGTGGAAGGCTAAGCAGCAGCGTCTTTGCATACAAAATATTTTGGTCAGCTTGCGCTGCTTGTGCAAGGCCGGAGCCATCAGAGGAACTTGCGATCACCTATAGCTTCTTTCAGCTTTTCATGTGGCTCGTCTACTCATTCTGCTCGGTCTGCTTTGGAGTGAAGACCGCGTCAGCTCGGTCTCAGTTTTGATGAGCTAGGTCTTAATTGCCATAATATTGACTAGTTATATCTTAATTGGTAATGGTTTAATTAACACGAGATCAATTAACTGATACTTAATCATAATTAGTATGTAGCTAATTAGCATACTCCTAATAATCCCAATCCTAATTAGCATGACCTTGGTTATAAATGTCCGAATTAGCGTGGTTTTAAATCGCCCTGAATAAAACCACCCTAATTATGGCGTGGTTATATTATAGCGCCGTAATTATAGCGCCGTGTTAAGTAGCATGATCATCATTAGCTCGGTGTTAGCTTTAAACTGCTTCATTATCATGGTCTTAGTAAGATGTGGCCTAATTAGCTCAGTTTCAGCATGACCTGGCTTAATCACCTTGGTCATAGCATGTGCTGACTTAATTAGCTAGGTATACCGCCCAGACAATTAGCTAATCAGATGGGCGCACGTGCTTGGGGAGCGAGCAGACGGTAAAGAAGGGGACGAAGAGGGCGCGCGCCGGCCGAGCAAGCGCGCCGGCATACAGGCCGACCATGATGGTATACACCAGGCCTCGGCGACTAGCTCCGGCCGCGGTGTTGTAAGGCGCCCTGCCGCAATTATTCTCGAGGCCACGGTGCTGATTATTAGATGCGAAGCATCTTATGGCGGAGTTCAATTCAGTGGTGGTGGTGGTGGTAATGTGCGGCGTGACCACCCTTACTGCGCATGCGTAAACCCTCTCCATTTCTCCTCTCCACTCCCCCTCTCCCCTCCCCCCTCTGAAACGCGGGCTCGACATGCCAAAACGCTGCTTCGCATCGCCTCATGGTCCGCTTTAGCGGGAAATGGTGTGATTTTCTAAAGGATACTTAGTGCAGACAATAAACGTTCGAAAATTAAATAAACAGCCCGTGCCTCTAAAAAATATCGTTAGTAAAAGTTTCTGACACAATTGTTGCATGGGTGCACTTCTGCACTATGTGGAACGACAAACAAATGAAAGAAGATGCCTCTGGTTTGGAGACACCACCCAACATTGTCGACCGTCCTTGACGTGACGCTGCGTTCCGTCGTAACCGATGTAACACAGCGAGCGCTGAGGGATGGATTTGGCCTTCTTGTACTGTTAGCTCGTTCAAAAGGGAGTGTCGCCAGAGATCGGAAAGATGTCGAGTTTCGCCAAACTCGGGCCATCCTGCATATCACCCCGGGAGTAAGTGCTCGACCGGAAGTTCGTGGAGGAAAAACAAGAGTGTCCCTCGTTGCTCATGCAAATAAAAACAGAGCGTTACCTGATTCGGACACGAGCCGGTAAACCGGAAGGTAAAACAAAAGAGATCTCGAAAGATCTAAGTTCCAGAATAAAGAAACAGGATCGCCAACCATGTCTTGATTTTCATTTGCGATTCCGCAAACGCGCTCTTCTGTGTTCACGAAAGTAGACGTCGCTGGTCGTCTTAAGCTGATTAACGTGACAGTTAAGGTGGGGACAACGAAAGCACTTGAAAAATAGCAAATTAATAAAAAAAATATAAAACAGGACTATTCAACTTAACAGCAGTTCATTTCACCGTTGCACTCACATTGACTGGAGACGGCATCGGCTTTTGTTGCTTTACGAACTGTCCCGAGCAGAGAAAGACAAGAAAAGAAAACACATGACGGCGCTTCGGTTTGCTGTGTGGTATAGTTATCAGGGAGCTGCCGTACATTAAGCCCGGGCTCTTAGGCACTATCCGCATCTCCAGCGCCTACCCGCTATTGTTTAGTTGTTAATAACGAGAAGCAGAATCGATCGATGGGCGCACTTTTTTTACAAGCAACCAGTCGATGAAACCAACGATAATGAAGCCATTCGATAATGAAGCGAACGAAAGCGTGCATGAGGTTACTTATAGGTTTCATTTCCAGCCTAGAAAGTAAGGCGGCTAGGGGCCTAGTTGGCAGGATTTCATGGTTATTCGTGCTGCCAAGAACTGGCGAAAGGACGAGAAGGAAGCCGCGCAAGCCTTGAAACAGCAAAACTGGACGATTTTGAAGACTAAGTTGGTTGCTTCGAGGTTGTTTCTAGACCTTGGCTAGGTGGTGACGGCCGTTTATAGGTTGTTTTAGGTCGTTGCTAGGATTTCGATAGGTGACACTTGGTTGTTTCTACGTTGATTTTCAGCGCAGAGAGGTTCCTGTTAAACCACACAGTCCCAGACACGACACGGATGTCGAAACTCCAGAGACAAAAATTCGCGCGGAAACCAAGCGTTCGCACTTCTCATAGATATATGGCGTAGGTCTTCCATCGCTTCGGCATCTTCTCGCAGCCTCTGTTGCCTTTCCCGTTCCCTAGTGTTGGGATCACTGTTGCCTTATTCCTTTTTAGTGGACCAGGGTTGAGTAGTGGTATCGTGATACGCCATACATATTACGGCAGCAAGAAAAAATTCGGCAGCTCCCACGCGTTGTGGGAATCGGTTCTATGCGAAGCAGTCAGCGAGTACTTCTATGCTGCATATTAGGGCGTTGAGCGAAGCGTTACGAGGTGGATCAACGCGTTTTTGTCATTCTAATAGCTGTGTGCACATCGTGGGCTTACCAGGCACATCGATAACATTGGCGTTCCCATAACTCCTTATATAACTTTTTACGGGAAACAGTGCCTAAATATTCCATAAAATAATCGCACCTTCAGGAAGCGAAATGACACACCAACCGACCACGCCACGCAGCCGAAAACCAACCACCGGATATATAGGCACAGTATCTTGAACTCCCATGATGTGCCACTGGGAGACTTCTGTTCGACGCAATAAAACAATAAACATTCACAGTGTACGTGTAAACTAGCGTGGGCTTATTGGTTCGCACCCAACCACACCGATCCTTTAACCTGATGTTTACGGCCCTTTCAGTCAGCACCAGCGTTAGCAGTGCTGGCGCACAAGTCCGTAGAATGCACTTATGCGCACACAAAAATAAAAGCAGCATTTATGCGGGAACGCCGGGCAAGCAGTGAGGCACCCCACCGATGCTGGCTTCTTGCCGACAATATCGCTAGGCCTTTACGAGGAGCACGACTATACGTTATAAACTACCGCTGGCGATCACAACATGCGTTTTCTGTGCAATTTGGGTCGTCGTTAGTTTACTCACAAATGAGAAGATAGCGTCTTACAGAGCAATGTACAAGTATATAAGTACTGACAACGGCGAGACGGCTCACAGGTACGGTTCTTTCACCGTGCTCGTAAGTCGCTCGCTGTGCACCGCCGGCCGCACGTTGATTCGAATCGGCGCTCCCCTTCACGCTAGATGTTTGATAACGGTTGTCGCATGGACAGAAAAAAGACAGTTTGAACTGTAATTTTTTTCCAAAAGAGATTATTTTCTATGAAAGAAATACTACGCGACGTTTCTTTCACCTGCGCCGGCAACGCACTCACACCAGCTGCCGGCCGGCTTGGTGCCGACGACGTAGCGAAGCCTACTGCGTATCGTTTCGAAGTTGTGGCCGGTGTCTCTGCGGGAATACGACCGGTGACGAACAGTTTACTTTGGTTAGTGCTGACAGTGTTCTTCGCAGTTCTTGCTAATTCGGCACATTGAAGCGGTGTACTGGCTCGAAGGTTTGCTCTTGTTTGAGCCCGGCAGCTCAAGAGGGAAAGAACGCGCGTGAGCTCGCTCGCTCGCTCTGTGCACCGGCGCGAGTTGAACTTGCCTCTCATAACAGCTTCTTTTCGTGTAATAGTGCTTCGATTTCACTCTGGCGTACATACGATATAAAGGTTTCGTGCTAGCCGGCAGGGCCGAGCCGTGCAACGCGGTAACAGGCGATCGGCGCGCAGTTGGGGTGCTATGCAGGATGGCCCGAGCTTCTCGGGCACACGAGTTTGCTCCGAGCTCGCATTACGGCGGTCATGACAGGAAGACAGTGCGGAGCGCGCGATAGGAGCGTTGATAAAAGCGGCTACAAGAACGAGCGTGGCGTCACAAACGCATGTGCGGCATTTGCGGCGGTTTTTAAAGAAACACCGCGTGCGAAAACGCGTCAACGCCGCCAATCAGTTATCATTTCAACAGTGCAGCGATGTCAGCGTGATTGTTGCGCTATCTTTTTGCCAACTGAACATCGCGCCTCCCATAGGCCGTGTTCGTGGTCGTTTTTCCTCTTTCGGGCTTGTTATTTCGTTCTACCTGCAGCATGGAAATTTCCACTCTCGAAGGCAACAAGGGCGTACACGCAGCTCTCTCGTGCAGCTCGTTTCGCTTCTCTCGAATATTACAGATAAATAAATACACAGGTTACTGCAACTTACATTACACGACTAAAATTTTTGTGCAGTAACGAATCGGTAGAAGCAATTGCATCCACAAACAAGTAAACAGTAACGTTTCTCGCCGCAGATGCCACCAGGGGCGCTTGCTTCATGGCTTTGAGTGGTACGTCGTGAGCGCGGTGAAAATGAATGCGAGACATCGTAGCCACGTGATGATATACCCTTTAGTTCTTTGTGCGTGTGTGCACAGTCTGTGCGAATATGCTCATAGATGAATCGTGCCCCTCGCTGGCGTTGTGGCGTGAGCACTGCTCCTCGGCAAGTGCAAACGCGGTGGGCGCACCCGGTCTTCCCGCGGGTGTCTGTCAATCAAACTGATTGGCGTGCGAAGTCGGGCACAAACTCGTTGATTCTGAAAAGGAAACTCGTGATTGTCATAGTGCCGGTCTGCCTGTCAAGTGTTTCATGCGGTGGACGCTAAGAAGAGCTCCTTTGCATACGAAATAAATTGGTCAGCTTGCACTACTCATGCAAGGCTGGGGCCATCGGAGAAGCTTGTGGTCACCTAGCTTCTTTGAGCTTTTTACGTGGCTCGTCTACTCAATCTGCTTCGCAGTGAACACCGTCAGTTCGGTCTCTGTTCTGATGGTAATAATTAGCTAGATCTTAAATTAAAATGATATAGTACTGTCCTAACTGGTAGTGTTCTAATCAACACGTCAATTATTACTCAGGTGTAATTGGCCAATGTTGTAATTAGTATGATGCTAATTACCATAAACCTAATTAACGCGATCCTAGTTAGCGTGGTTTCAGTGAGTAAGGTCACAATTAGCTCGGCTTTAGATGGCACACCCCTAATTAGCGTCGCGTTAATTAACATTGTCCTAATTAGCTCGGTCTTAGCCCTACACGGCTCCATTAGCATGGCCTTGGTAAGATGTGGCTTAATTAGCTTGGTCTTAGCATGACGTGGTTTAATTTGCTTGATTATAGCATGTCCTGACTTAATTATCTAGGTATACCGCCCAGCCAATTAGCTAATCAGCCGGGCGCACGTGCTCGGGGAGCCAGCAGACGATGAGTAAGAGGGCGAAGAGGGCACGCGCCGTACCGAGCAACACGCTAGAACGTACAGGCCGACAATAGGCAGTTTTAGAATAGCGTACGCTAAGTTAGCGTTAGCGTTTGCGGCCCGCTATTTTCGTCACTTAACGGGAGCCCGCAAGTGGTTAGCGTACGACGCATGCGCAGTTGCGCGAAAAGCCAACGCTAAGCTTTGCGTACGCTATTCTAATACTGCCTAATGATGATTATACACGTGGCATCGGCGATTAGCTCCGGCCGCTCTGTTGTAAGGCGCTCGGCCGGAGCTAATCTCAGAGGCCGCGGTGCTGATTATTCTAAAGGATACTTAGTGCAGACATTAAACGCTTGAAAATGAATTCAAACGGCCCGCGCACACATAAAAATATAGTTAGTAGAACTTTCTGCCACTTTTCGTGCATGGGTGCACTTCTAGACTCAGTGGAACGACAAACAAACGAAAGAAGGTGCCTCTAGTTCGAAGACGCCACCCAACCTTCTCGACCGCCCTCGACGTGACGCCGCGTTCCATCGTAACCAATGGAACGGAGCGCGCGCTGAGGGATGGATTTCACCTTCACGTACTATTAGCTCGTTCAAAAGGGGGTGTTGCCAGAGCTCGGAAAAATCCCGAGTATTGCCAAACTCGGGCCATCCTGCATAGCACCCTTGGTCCCTTTCTTGCCGCGCGTTCGCGCATGACACGCACTGTCTCGCATTTACTCCCTGTTGGAGGAACTGTTTATCTGTTGCTTTAACGACTGCAGTTAGTCCAACTTTGACCAAATTCGGCTTAGAGTGTAGGCAGCCTTCTGAGAAGGATGGCGCGCCGACCGGGCAGGGCGTGCTGCTATCAGCTGTCGGTTGTAGGTCTCCGGGCCAAAGCACAAAGCAAGCTAAGCAGACAAGTAGAAGAAAATACGCAGCTGAACTTGCACCCTTGAAAGTTCAATCTGCTCTTCTTTAAATAAAGAAAAAATCTCGTCATTCGAGACCACCTTTGGTACTTTAGGTATAATTGTATAATTATTGCGTGTGTGTGTGTGTTGGCATCAGAAAAAAATCCACACAGAAGCCCATTTTGGAGCTTCCAAAGTGATGCGTAAGCATACAGTTTAATCGTACGTTGCGGCCGTGCCTATAAGGGCCCGCTCACGCTAGCGGCACGGCAGCTCGCCGTTTGCCGTTTGACGTTCTCAGGCTGCCGTGCGCAAGCGATTTCGTTCGCGCACGTCTGCCGTTCTTTGCCGTCCGCAGAATAGGTCCGAGACCCATTTTCTCGCCGTCCTCCGTCTGCCGCAGAGCGACGAGGCCAATCAGGGACGGAGGAGCGGTTGCCATGACTACGGCGCGCCACGTCGTCTGCTTTCGGCTTTCCGCGTCTGCCGCGGGACGCTTCGAGCTGCTCGCTTACTGCTCCGCGTTTATCACGCTAGAAGTGCGCATGTCGTTCGTATCATTGCCAGGCATGGTTCCAGCAGTCAATAGAGCATTTTAATCTGTCCGGCATTAAAGAAAGCGTCGCGTAAAACCAAATAAAGTGTCTCCAAGCAGGCGCCAGGTCAAGTAGCGCCAGCTATGGAGGATTAGAAACAACTGACAAACGCGGAATCTATGTCCTCCGAGCATTCAGAAGCGCCCATCTCGACTCGCTAAGCCTACAGCATTGATTATTTGAGCACGGCTCTCCAAAACGGGGCCGAATCGCCACGAATACTTTGCTGTCGAAGCTTAAGGACATGAATCTAAAGCAAATGAAAGCATCAGTTCGGAACTTACACGCTACAGAGTGCACGGCGGCCACTTGATAGATTCGAAGTGGACGACAACCGCTTTTGGCAGTGCGGCCATGTTTTTCGGAGGCTCGCCGGCGAAGCTTGCCGTGCAAGTAGGACAGCTTTCGCGCGTGCGGCGACGGCGGACGGTCTGCGGCACCGCGCCGTTGCGGCGGGCTTGCCGCTAGCGTGAGCGGGCCCTAACAGTTTTCGGGTGGCAGCGCCATAGTGTCTTTCGGATTTCTTCCGTAGTCTGTCCGCCGCGGTGGCACAATTGTTACGGTTCGCTGCTACTGATGCGAAGATCGGGAGTTCGATTCCGACCGCCGCGGTCTCATTTCGATGGAGGTGAAATGCTAGAGTCCCGTGTACGGTTCTATGTCAGTGTGCGTTAAAGAACGCCCGATGTTCGAAATTTCCGGAGCCCTGCACTACGGCGTGCTTCACAAAGATATCGTGGTTTCGGCACGTAGAATCCCAGATATTATTACTGTGAGAAGGTTTATTGGTTGTTCGAGGCCGTAATGGTTCTCAGCGGCAAGGCAGCGAGAAAAATCGTCGAGAGGCACAGCAGCGATCCGAAACACGAGCCGAGCGAGTCGAGCGTTGGCGATGCTGCTGGATGGAGGCACAACGTCTTCACAATCGCCCCCGCTGCAAAAAGAACCATCCTGGCGGCCTAAGAAACATCAGACAGAGGCTCATGGTACTGCTTGGTGCGGGAAACATGGACAATGTCACGTCCACGCTGGCGCATGTCGTCCGGTCCGGAAACTGGCTCGATAAGAAAATTGACTGGATAGGTTTTCTCCAAGACGGTGTAAGGCCCCTCGTAACGTGGAACGAGCTTCGAGGAGAGTCCCGTAGTTTTGTATGGGACAGATAGCCATACGAGAGACCCTGGGGCATAGCTAGGATCTGGAAGTGAGGTGCTGCGGTTTTCTTTCTGGCGTTCCTGCTCTTGCGAGGTAAACGTGCGGCGAGCTGGCGGCCCTCTTCGGCTTGTCGAGCAGCTTCGGAGACAGGTGGACACACAGAAGCATCAGGACGGTAGGGAAGTAGAGCATCGATAGTATGTGAAGGCTTGCGTCCGTACAAGAGAAACAAAGGCGAAAATCCGGTAGTTGTTTGTATGGCGGTGTTGTATGCGAATGTTACATAGGGGAGAAAATGGTCCCAGTTGCTATGGTCAGATGCGACGTACATTGAGAGCATATCACCCAGTGTGCTGTTAAACCGTTCGTTGAGCCTGTTAGATTGCGGGTGGTATGCTGTGGTTGTCCAATGAATGACGTGGCAATCCGAGAGCAGAGCTTCGACGACCTCGGAGAGGAAAGCGCGGCCTCTGTCACTAAGGGTCTCTGCAGGGGCGCCATGTCGAGGGATAGAGTGACGTAATTTGAAACAGGCGACATCCCGAGTGATAGCGCTCGCCAAAGCGGCAGTTTTGGCGTAGCGTGTCAGGTGGTCGACAACCACTATATCCCACCGATTGCCATCTGGGGTCATCGGAAGGGGACCGTAAAGGTCAACGCCGACGCGATCAAATGGCTTGGCAGGGCATGGACGCGGCTGCAATGCGCCAGTCGCACGTAAAGGTGTTGATTTGCGTCGTTGGCAGTCAAGACAGCACTGCAAGAATTTCCGCACGAAATTGTACATGCCGCGCCAGTCAGTAATAGCGATGGCGAAGGCGTTCGTATGCCTTGAAGATCCCGGCGTGGCCACATTGCGGATCGTCATGAAGAGAGACGCATACTTGCGATCGCAAGCTGCGTGGAATGACCAGTAGCCACCGGCGGCCATCGGCAGCGTAGTTGCGGCGATGAAGCAGTTGGTCGCAGATGGTGAAATAGAAAGCTTGACGTCCGAGGGATCGAGATACAGGAAGGGTGGATGTGCCAGATAGATAATCAAGAAGAGATGCGATCCACTGGTCACGACGTTGTTCGGTCGCAACGGAGTCGAGATCGAGAGACGATAAGTGGTGGACGCAAGTGGTTCCGCACGCTGAAGCTCGAGGTAAAGGGGAGCGGGAGAGGGCGTCAGCGTCAGAGTGCTAGCATGCGCAGCGGTATGCGACGCGAATGTCGACGCGAATGTCGGATGCGGAGTGCCCATCGCGCTAGGGGAGCCAGAAAGGTCTTTCAACGTGGCGAGCCAGCAAAGCGCGTGGTGATCGGTTACTAGATCGAACATGCGGCCGTATATACGGCCGGAACTTTCCAATATTCATCATCATAATTTCTTGCAGAGTTCGTCAGCGTCTGTAACTGTCGCTTCAGAAGAATCACTCGGCCAAAACCGGAACACGAGCTTAGCATTAAATTTTCGCAAAGAATAAACTTTAATGACCTGTACAATTATCCGCGTCGCCTCTACAACCTGTCATGCAAAAGTGCTTTTATTCGAATAGCACATCATTTAACGAAACCTTAATAGAAATTATTTTCTTTCGACATCTGTTTTGCACCGTGGTCACAAAGCATTCATATGGTTCATATATATGCGTATTCTGCAAGCATTGATGTGTAGCCCAGTGATTAGAACATTCACCTTCGATGCGTGAGGGGGCTGTATTCAAGAACCAGCACTGACAGGAAATCTTATTTTCTTTTATTCATTTGTTTATTTATGGACATGGTCGTATCACGGGACAGTGAGAAAGGCAATTCTGTCGGTGAATCAGCACAGAAATGCTTGGGCATATAAAACCTATGGAGGCTTCTCCTCCACCTGCGAAAACAGCATACTACGGAAGCAACCGAGGGCTATCTTATGCACCGACGCATCACGGCATGGGTATTTGCATTTCACGCGCCAATGACCAGGCCCTCGCAACGGACAATATTAATACGCCACGGCAGGGAACTGACGCGGTTGAAATTCCGCGATCTTCCCGAAAGTTCGCAACGCCCCGCGTAGGGCTACGCCGGTTCCGCACGCATCCGCGATGGCCGCTGAAATTGCCCGCCGTTTAATTAAAACCGCTCATACGCTTAGAATTCTGTAGGTAGCACTGGGTTTCGTCATGCCACAGTTTTCGAACAGCAACCAGTCCCGTGCGGTATTTGTGCGCTCAAGTCGCCGCGGTAATCTCGTGCTGTACTCGTTGGAAAGCTTGACCTATACACGAAATGCAATTGGCGAAATTCCTGCAGGATCTCTCTTTAGGTGTTTAAAATGAGATGTTGAACTGAATTATCTTCATGATAAAGCAAGGTAAGTTTGCAGACGCAGACACAGGAGAAAATATCAAACAGCACAAACCCTCTTGCGTTGCGTTATCTCTTGCGTCTTGATCATAGGCGTGCGCAGGGTTCCCCATCAGGGGGGGGGGCGAAGGTAAATCGCAGCGCCCCCCACCCCCTGCAAAGTCTATGTACGAGGCAGATTTCGCCCCCCCCCCCACCTCTCAGGTGACTAGGGGAGTTAATGTATGGGACAGATTTTGCGCCCCCCCTCTCAGGTGATTAGGGGGGGCGGCCGCCCCCCCACCCCCTGTTCACACGCCTATGGTCATGATCCGTTTTCTTGCGTCCGTGCCTGCACGTCTTCAATCTTTTGCCTTGAATCCGGACTAACTAGCTCAACTTTGTGTCGTTCTGAAGGTCTTTTGCTAGTACTTCTTTGAGGTTGGTGTTCAATGGTACACCTGTGAGCAACAGCATACGGACCACGGGAGCCCGCAGTGAAGTCGCCGCCTGCGCCGTCTATAGGGGCGATTAGAGCACTGCACGGGCCGTGATTCTCGGCGCGGGCCCGGCCCGGGCCCGGAACTCGATCAAGTTTACCCGCCCGAGCCCGGCCCGGTGACTCCAAGCGAGACCCGGGCCCGGCCCGAACCCGAGAAAAAATTTCACCTACCCGGCTCGGCCCGACCTGACCGCAAATCGGGCCCAACAGGGGCCCGAACCACTAATCTAGGTGGTGTTGCCCGAACATGGAATGTGTTTTAATTGGCAAATATCTAGGCTTTCTTGGCGCATGTTTCGCTAACAATTATACTTTAACCTACGGTAATTTCTCGTAAAAAGGGACTCACGGTGGAAACAGCTGAGCGGACACACTGGGCACAATGGATGTTTGTTCAGCAGTGGTATGATACATCCCTATTTTTTCTGCAAATACAATAGGGATCAAGGGCGTTTTGTAGCAGATAATATTGTATCGAGGAAAGTCATTTGCAGCATGTGTTTAGTTTCAAGAGGGAGCGCATCGAAAATCGAAGAAAGAGAACAGAACGCCCCCTTCACTTTGTTTTTGTTGCACTCTTGTTGAAGTTTAAAGCAAGCTCTAACGACAAGGCCGATCGTGCACCCTTCTGGATATGTAGAACTTGTCTTGAGCATAATAGCACCTTGCCACAGGAAGGGAAATAGGCGAAGAAAGCCAAATGTATTACCTTGGTGTAAATACACAAACCTATAGATAAAAATTATAATGAACCGCGTGCACCCCGTGATCTTTTAGAAATACTTATAAGCAGCCAAAAGGAAAAAAAACTATTTGGCATAGCATATTATTTGCAAACATCACACCATTGCTAGTATATACAGTCTATAATTTTGGTGGCATATTTTATAGTTTATTTCTTCGCGTGTTATTGTGCAAAAAATCAAATTGTCAAGAGATTCCGGCTTTATAATCACACCATGCGCTGTTGCATCCTTTATCCTGCCGCGCTAAAAGTTTCTTGCACTGCTTGCGTTAGCCGCAGCGGTGCACATCCACCTTGCGAGTTCTAAGGCGTCGGCAGTCGTTGTTCTTAACTTCCACCACTGGAGCAAATTTAGAATACCTTCGTGGGCCTCTGTAGAATGAACATAGCTGTCCAGCTCACCCTTTCATTTCTCTTGTTCTCGAACGTCGCGCCACTCTTCAATGTTATCTGTAGAACTCTTTGAGGGCTTCTCCTTGAAGTTTCCAGCAGTGTGTTATGCATGGTTTGCACCGTGCTCTTTTTTTTCCATATTATAACGTTGTATGCCTTCCTAACGATGTTGTACTGGTAGAAGGTGGTCATTGGGCTACCCGGGTAAAACTAGCATGAGCTGGACGAAGCGATTTCGATCAATTTTCGGGGTTCGTTACCAGTGTGGTAATACAGGCGCGAATAAGCTTCTCGAAGCTTACTCATTGGATGCATATGGTTCGAGATAAAGGGATATCACCCCGGCCGGAATTCGTAATTGTCGTTTTTCAAGCCAGATATTTCGTCAAGCGAATATACTTTACCCCACGCCTTGCTTAATGGGCCTATGCCATTCCTGCACGTTTCAACGCTGTTGCGGCGGTATCATGTAGCTCTCGCACTATGTAGCAAAGGGGCCTCAACACGTGGCCCGCACATGACTGTCTTCGTCCCATTTTCTTTCTTTATAAGTATGTTCTTAACCCTCACAGTCAGGACAGGGCTAAAGTATTTTTTTTTTCGTGAGGCACGCACCCCCTGCAGCCACCATGTGTTGATGCATAACCGTTAAACAAAACTCTACATTTCAGAATTGGCGTCAAGACTTTAGCCATTTGGAGATAGGTATCCATATGTTGTTGGAATTCTGCCTCCGAATACCCTTGAGAAATGATCCATATAGGAGATATGGAAAAGGTCTTTCACATGGCAGCGTTAGCTGACATTTGGTACGACCTAACCCCCCCCCCCCTTATCTTCGTCACTGTCCTTTTTCCTGCTGGAGTAAATTTTCGTGAATGGGGCCCGTTAGCTGAGGTCAGTTTGAGACCCCCTATATAGCGAAGCACGACCAAAGCTCAGACGTTAACAATGTGAGCACACAAAGCAGGCTGTGCACGTCTATCTCGCGTCACATGACCACTGGGAGTCATGACGGAACCAATGAAACAGAATGTCTTTATAGGAATTATACACAACGAGACTCCGTGCAGTTCTTTCGTTTAAGTGGAGGCCTGGAACTTTCAAGAACGTTTCCCTGTTTTGGAGCTCTGTGATCGCTCTTGCGATGACAGAGTTGCGATCTTGCGAGTTATAAATTTATTAAATTACATTTAATACTGCGATTAAACAATAACATTTGTGATATAAAATAATAGCGAATGCAAATAAAGCACAGAATAGCGATTTGTTAACCATATAAGCGTCTGGTCTATTTATTTTAGCTCACCTGTTTCAGATAAGTCAAGTAGCCCCAAATGCAAGGAGCGGAAAATGTTCAGTACTTGTCCCTCATAAAACTTACTTCTCCAAAATCAGAATAAGAAAAAAAATTCCAGGATGGAACGAGGTTCGAACCTGGGCCCTCTGCGTGGGAGCCCAGTATTCAACCTCTGAGCCATGCCGGTGCTTGAAACAGCTTTGCAAAAAGGTCCTATACAGGCTTCATGTCGGGAAGGAACCACGTTAGTAATGCAATATAGCGTGGTAGAAGAGTAAAATTAGCACCAAGCGTCTCACAACGCGAATTCTGTAACCAGGCGTCACACAATGCGAATTGCGCAACGAGTTGGTTGTTGAATGCTTCCAACCCATTACAAAGGCCTCTGTCATAATTCTTCGTCGTCATCAGGCACAGCATCAACAAAGTGCGCATAATGCCTTACATGCGTTTAGCAGGTACCACGGCTCTCCGTAGAATGACGAAAAATGGCACAGTGCCTGCTGCCCTACTTCTCAAAAATTGCACTGATTTATAGCGTAGTGGGTTCCTCGCAAGTGCATTTGTATTGGTTGCCAAGGAAGCCCACAAGGGCGAGATCCATTTCCTCGGGGTACCAGTAAAGTTCTTCGCCCCCCCCCCCGTCTCTCTCCCACGTCAACGTATGTTATGCAGCATGATGGGAGAGGGAAATAGCGACCGGGCGTCACCCAATGCAAATTACATAACTGGTGGGCCGTTTAAAGCTTCCTACCCATTACAAAGGGCTGAGTCATAATTCTTCATCGTCATCAGTCGTCGCGTCAACAAAGTGCACATAATGCCTTACAGACGTGTAGCTGGTGCCTCGCTTCTCCGCAGAATGACGAATAATGGCTTAGTAGGCGCTTCCCAACTTCACAAAAATTGTGATTTATGTAGTGGGTACCTTTCTAGTATACTTGTATTGTAGCCCCAAGAGAGCTTACAACGGGCTCTAGAAACGCGGCTCTTCCAGCTTTCGATGTGACTGTGCTGCGGTTTCAGCGCAGGCCTGGCGTTTTTTTCGAGATAAAATGTGAAACATATATGTATGCACAAGGTATGTGGAACAAACTTAGAGACATTGAAGAGAAGAATGATTTTACTGTAATCAGTAAATTACTCTTTTACAATTGCAAAATGACGGCGCTCGCTACGACAAGGCTCTTGTTAAGCGATAAAACGCACACGAATAAAATGCGGGTGGCGACGCCACCTTGAAGTTCGCGCAGCAGACGCCGTGACGTCATAGATTCCGACAGTGTCCACAGGGGCCTACGTAGTTCCTAATCGGTAGAAATGAAATATATTGACCTCTGACCATAGACCTAACATACTAAGTTTCGGGAAATTTCTTTGAGCCAAAGTCCGCAAAATACGACAAATACAGTTTGAAATCCTTGACGTCGCGCGCGGAGTTTTCAGGGCGAAATTTGAAAATGTAACTTTGACCTTGACTTTCTCCTTTATTAATAAGCTTATGATGATTAAGATAATGACATTCGAGTTCTCAGAGTACAGTTTATCATTCTAAACCGATTCACTGCATGTTTCACTTTAGTGTCCCTTTAAGAACTGAACAAAGTTCAAGCCCGGCCCGACCCGAGCCCGTCACCTTAAACCCGGGCCCGGCCCTAAGCCCGCAGTTTCAGGCCCGAGCCCGGACCGGGCCCGCCGTGAAAGTTACTTTACCCGGCCCGGCCCGGCCCACGGGCCGGGCCCGGGTTTTCGGGTAGGCCCGTGCAGTGCTCTAGGGGCGATCCGTCTGCTGTCGAATGCGCGGCCAGAGCAATGCTCTCAACAGCAGACTGTTAGCCACTAGATGGCGTAGACCACATTTTCGGCACGCGCTCCCGTGGTCCGTATACTTTTGGTCGCGGGTGTGCGTATTGTAAAACATTCATCTATTGTAATGTGAAGTCCTTGTTTCCTGTTCTTTCTTAAAGGAGGAACTATCCTCCTACTCTTTTTACTTTAATGTGTTGATGTAAGATCACAACAGGCTATTTTGGTGGCGTAGTTGTCCGCCGCCGCCGGTGTCTGTAACCGCTCTCGCGCAAAGTGAGAAAAAATATTATTGACCGCATGGGACTTGAACCCTGGCACTTTGCATGGCAGTCATGTATTCTACCACGGAGTCACGGCGGTCCTTGAAGCTCCTTCGCAAAAAGATCCAATACACGTCGGCCAAGGAATCGTGTCAAAATTAGTAATATAGCGTGGTAGAAGAGTAAAATAACAACCAGGTGTCACACAATGTGAATTGCATAACGAGTGCGTCGTTTAATTCTTCCAACGATTACGAAGGGCTGAGCAATAATTTTTCTTGGCCTTGAACCACAGCATGATCAATGTGTATATAACGTCTTACAGATATGTAGAGGGTACCTAGCTTCTCCGCTGAATGACGAATGGCATAGTGGGTGCTTTTTCAACTTCACGAAAATTGTGATGATTTATCGCGTAGTGCGTACCTTGCAAATGTACTTGTGTTAGTTGCGCCAGCAGAGTTTGCAACGCGCACAATAGAAAGGCCGCTTTTCCAGCTTTCGCTGTTACTGTGCTTCGTGTTCCGCGCAGGCCTGGCGTTTTCTTTTTGATTAGTCGGAGCTAACCGCTAGTGTTACGCCTCGCATCACTATTCTCGTCTGCCTAATGTAGGCGGATACACGGTCATCAGGATTACAAAATATGACACCTTCCGCCACGCAACGTAAAGAAGTGCTGCTGAATTTGTGTCGAGTTGTTGTTGCCCTAAAAACATTTGTTGCTATGCGTACAATTCAACTCAGCGAATGGCCTTTCAAAGTACGCTACAATATGAGCCATTCGCTTAAGAAAACTAGGAAACAGAACAGCGTTTTTGTTTTCCTCGGCAAGACATGAACCGGGAGCGAGAGACGAGCCTAAAATTCTTCACCAAGAAATATAAAAATATATAAAAAATAGTACTTCTGAACTCAATCCTCATAACCCAATTTCTCGGTTAGTTTCGCAAAGGGGTCCCTTATATGCAGAAATGTATAATGAATGATGTTAGCGTATTCTCGTTCGCAGGCGGGAGTAACTTACGGCATGGACCACGGCACGAGACGTCCAGATTTGACGCCGTGTCTTGGCACCGGCTGTCACTTCGCGCTTATCACATTTCTATGCTATCGACAGAACAGGGGGCCGTTCCTGAAATGACTACAACATAAGAAGGCTAGTTTCGGCGTCTCGCTTCTCGCCAGTGATTCCGTACTGCTGCACTAATGTGACTAGAAATAAAATGATGGCGACAATCTCCTAGGACTATTGTCCCTCGTGAGTGCAGGCGAATTCGGGATGGTAGTTGCG
Source organism: Rhipicephalus sanguineus (assembly GCF_013339695.2). Taxonomy (NCBI): domain Eukaryota; kingdom Metazoa; phylum Arthropoda; class Arachnida; order Ixodida; family Ixodidae; genus Rhipicephalus; species Rhipicephalus sanguineus. The sequence continues at coordinate 134,238,535 of NC_051184.2, read as the reverse complement.
GTAATAAATGTGAAGCAATTAGCGAACCCAAGACATTTTGATCTATCTATCTATCTATCTATCTATCTATCTATCTATCTATCTATCTATCTATCTATCTATCTATCTATCTATCTATCTATCTATCTATCTATCTATCTATCTATCTATCTATCTATCTATCTGTCTGTCTGTCTGTCTGTCTGTCTGTCTGTCTGTCTGTCTGTCTGTCTGTCTGTCTATCTATCTATCTATCTATCTATCTATCTATCTATCTATCTATCTATCTATCTATCTATCTATCTATCTATCTATCTATCTATCTATCTATCTATCTATCTATCTATCTATCCGCCTACGTCTGGGTGCTCTCGTGATCGCCTCCTTCGGTGCTCGGCTGCTGACCCGAAGGTCGCGGGTTCGATCCCGGCCGCAGCGGTCGCATTTCGATGGAGGCGAAATGATAGAGGCCCCCGTAAATAGATGTAAGTGCACGTTAAAGAACAACAGATGGTCAAAATTCCCAGAGCCCTCCACTACGGCATGCCTCATAATCACGTCGTGGTTTTGGGACGTAAAACCCCAGATATTATTATGATGATGATGATGATGATCGCCTCAACATGTTGTCGACAAAACTTGGCATGGGAGGTAAGAGGGTTTCACGAATATGACTTTCTGGTCGTGACATGAATAATGTGAAAACCCTGTCGCGCACATCGTCAAGCCCTTTCCTCCAGGCACGTGTGGCTCATACCCGTTTACCACCGACCGCAATATACGGGTATGCGCCACAGGTGATTGAAAGTTTATATCTACCAGGAATGGCGAGAACAGACACTGGTAATTTAAATGCGATAGCGTTAAAGGGAAGTTGAAGCAATTAAAAAAAATGACTTTGGAATGTGTAATCATAGATTGGTCCCTGCTGAATTCGAAAACTAATATAAGGGTTCACAGAAGTGAACGCAAATAGCATTTCTTGGCAAAAAACAGCGGCTACAGCCGTAGGGCTTCTTGAGCTGCTGAGCGAAGCCGGTGACGTCATCTTCGATGTCCCGCATCATCGGCGCCATCAGCTCTGTTAAAGCATGGCCTTCGCGATCAGTTCCACCAACGCGCGCGGCCGGAAGTAGTCACGGAGGCCACGGTTGGAGATACGACAGTGCTGCGCGGGTCCGCCATAACTACCGACTATGACGTAGTTCCGGTTAGTTCGTTTACACGCCCACACTTTCGGCGCGTTCGCATGGGCGGAGCAAGACGAACCTTTCTTTCGCGTATTTTAAAGCTCCTGCTGCCCCAACAGCGAAAAAAGTTACGCCATCGTCTACAATAATATTGGCCCTTGTTAACAACAAAGTTTTATTGAATTCTAAAACCACTTCAGCTTCCCTTTACGAAAAACCGACGCCGGAAGCGCTGACCCGACGTATGCAAAGAATAAACATTAGGATCCCAGCAGGAATCGGACCCAAGCATTCTGCGTGGAAGTTGGGTATTCTACCACGGACTAAAACGCGTTCTTGGGCTAGTTGGTGCATGGTCGGACAAAAATTTGGAGGCACAAAGGAACAAGGACAAGAAATGACAGGACTGGCACCAGTCCTGTCATTTCTTGTCCTTGTTCCTTTGTGCCTCCAAATTTTTGTCAGATTCTACCACGGAGCCACGCCAGGTCTAGAAACTGCTTTGGAAAAAGATCTTATGCAGGCGTAATGTCGGTGCAACGTCACTTGTGGTTGTGATATTGGCTACCTAATTTTATAACAAAGCAATAAACACTACACATGTACTCCTACGATAGAGACGTCATGTCAGGTGGACGTCAATTGTGGTGCCATTGTTGGCTCCGCTTTTACAGCAGTCTAATAAACATGACATTTGTATTCGTATGATTAAGCAAGCTGCGTTGCTAGACACAGAAGGAATACGAACAAAAGTTACATATGATATTCACATCATCACACCGTAAAGTGCACTTAGTTTCCATAATATGACGTATGTGCGCTAATGTGTGCTGGCGTTACGGCGGGCCACAAGTTACCGTTTAAACGCCATTGTTGTCGACGTGCCTGGTAAGCCCACGATGCGCACACAGCTACTACACTTACAAAAACACCTTGATCCACCTCGTAACGCTAGTCTCAAATAAAAAAAAATGCAGCAAAGTACTACTCGCTTACTGCTTCTCATGAAACCGATTCCCACAAGGCGTGTGATCTGCTGAATTTTTAAAATTTATGCGCTTAAAACTTGCCGTGAGATGCGTGAAGCCAGATTGTGTTGAACCAATCAAAGGTTGGCTCCCACTAGCTTGAGTGATAAAGGTTCTGCAAACCACAAAATATATATATAGCGACAGTTATGTTTTTTCCTTGTTCGTTTTCTCCTTGGTGGATTGAAGTCCCGTCAAGGAGATGATCGGCGTCGATGAAGCAGGAGGCAGGTTGGAGGTAATGAAAACTTGAAGGTATATTGCAGCGAAATATTTACAGTCATATGTACATCTTGCCGAAGCACACTGATGATAACATAGACATCAACAGCATCTTACTCTTCTACTTAACTTTTCTTAAGTTAGAGCCTAGAACACTGTTGCTACATACGAAGAACCGAGTCTCACTGTTCGACCACCGAGTGGTTACGGCCCAGACGAAAGTTGCATCGTACGGAGTCTTACTGATCGATCAGTTAAGTGATTACAGCCTAGACTGAAGGGAAACGAATTCCGCCCAGTCTTAAGTACCTTACGGTAACAAAGAAAAGGGGAGGTGGCCACTGGTGGTCCGCCTCGACATTCCCTTATCCAATCCGTTTATCCTCAGATTAAGCCACTCCCTTCTGGGCTGTCCTTAATCTCGACAGCAGTGTCTCTACAGCGCAGACAGGCGTTTTGGCACTCTTTCCCATCATGGTTCTCCCTCTCCTTCCCACGCTCTCAGGGATTCTCACGGTCGAAATACATCTGTATTTTAGCCCTGGTGCATTCACGCCATTTTCCCATACACATCGAGTTGAACTCGCGGGGCCAGTCGTCGTTAAACCGTTCCGGGAAAGAAAAGGCGTCTGCGTGATCCTGCCTCGCACGCATCCGACCTTGCATTGTTGCAAAAGCACATCTTGGTCCGTGTTGGGGTCACGCATACTGTCGCCTCGAGTGACGGCTTAGAGCGGGGGATGTCCTCCTCATTTTCCCACACATTCAGGCCGCCGACCTCTGAGAACGGTCGCTTGACCGCAACCCATGCTGGCCATCGCTGCTCAAAGGAAGCCGTTTGCTTTCACTTGATAATTGCACAGCCGAAGACCGGGCAGGGGGAGAGCCGAGAAAGAAGCTTTGTACGACGTACCGTGCCGCGCCGTCCCGTCTGCAGGATCGACTTATGAGCGGCAAACATAACAGCGACACTCATGAAAGAATGACTTATAATTATTCGTAATAACGACAATAAGCAGGCACGACACTGCGACGTGGCTGTGACTGTAAAGAGGGTAGCAGTCGAGCAGTTTATCTTAAACTCCTTATTGGGGTAACTTGTGGCCGAAAATCAAGTAACGCTCGTTGTGCAAGCGTGTAAAAAAAGGATGACCTTGCAACAATAGCGGCAACTACAGTCATTGATCGCCGAATAATATGATGCCGTGGGTAACACGTCGTCTTTCATACTTGAGTGATATAAAATTCCAGCGTTCTCTCCGGTGCTTGCGTTAGCTCTAGAAGAGACTGGTCTGCTCGCGTCATGCACAGTCTCATCGGAACTGTCTAAAACTATCGTGAAATTTCCCCAAGATTGCCGCGTGGCCTGCACCGAGCAGTTTCTGTGGGTGACAACTGACCACATAAATATAAAGAAAAAAATGTGCGCAGCTTCCACTAGTGGCGCGAGGCTTGAACCAACAGTGGAGCTAGTGTTCGATCTAGCTAAGTTTTGCTTGTAATGCCAAGTTTTTGCTAGTAGTACTAATTATGGCTGGACTTGGCTATTCTTATCCGTTTAATTCGGTTTCCCACGCTACGCAAATGTCGCGTTGTTTTGACGGGAAGATGTCACGTGACTAGTTATGTGATGTTACGCGATATCAGTACCGCCACTAGTTAATACGTGATGCTCCGTGATCCTTAGTCACTTAACACAGTCGTCTATCATAGTTATTGTATTCCACGCTGGACAAATCGATGCACATGTGGGAGAGAAGCCGAAGCTGAAGAAGAGGACGAGACGAGCGCGTACCGGTTCATGATAATGAAAATTCCTGTTCGCACTAGCCGGTGCAACGAAAAGCTCAAAGAGATCCGCTCTTAAAAGTGCGCGTGGTAAGTCCCCCTCTGAAAGAAGGATCGCCCCGATGCTGCCCCTAAAAAATGCAAGTAAAAATGCGTGCATACGAAATTTTCTGTATTTGCACGCAAACGCATGCGCGGCAATATGCTTATTCAGTGGCGGAATTCCATACATTTGATTGACCGTTTCATATTCTACGTCAATAGCTCTTTTCGCTAAGTGCACTTAAAGCATCGTAGGTTTCCCTAAAATTTGCTGGACACTTCTGTTTTCAATGCGTTCATTTGGCTGCGGGCCTCTGACCCGAAACTCTGACTCCATAGTAATCGCTCGTTTTCTTAAAGACAGGGGAGGCGCCACGCTGATGTCCTCTGATTATCTGACATGTGTGAGTAATAACGTAATTTCTGATGTTCCGATGTGTAGAATAGCAAACTGAACGTAGTCTAGTTAACCTCTTTGCCTTTACCATATTCATTCTGTCTCATTCTACCTCATCTGTAATATTCACACACCTCGCAACGAGTATCTGATAATCGGGAACATCGCACCCCGACTATTTCTCGTTTCTTTTTCAGTGTAGGTAACATGCTTTATGTACGGAATATATCATTCAGTAATGTCTACGCAACATTTGATCTTTACGCATTACAGAATAAAATTTAAACGAAAGACGCGCTGCCAGCCCATTAATCAGCGTTACCTTATCAAGGCGTTTGAATTACACCTAGAAAAAAAAAACGGTCTTCAAGGCCCTCCGTCAGGGGATTTCATACAGGCATGGACAGCGGCGCAAGCCTTCCTCGATAGGATTGCGATGCGGGGTACGGTAAAATAGTGTTCCCACTTTATCTCCGGTGCACCGACAACCGAAACAGCCTCACTGTGTTCGCCAGACATTTTACTACTATGTTCAGCTCCTCCAAAGAACAGCTTTCCTCCCTTATCTCACATACCCACGTCTTGTTCCCTTGGCGTTCGACGTCGCGTACAGAACACGAACACCCAGGGATATTCCTAAGATATCCTTGCATCTTGACGGAAGGAGACACCACTTTTATTTCACGAATCTGGGTATGGCTGTTGCCTCTTCATCCCAGAGCAGTTGTTCCTGAGAACGTAGTCTGCACTCCTGCATAACAGGTTTTGTAGTCTCGGTTCGTTATCTGCTCTTTCGGTTTGTGCCATGATACCGGTCAACTCTAAACCACCTTACGCATAGGCATCGTAAGCTTTCTTTTTTAAGCCTGAGGAATATTACCGTGACTAAGTTAATATTTTGAGGAGGACTCTCTGGCCTACAGTGTACACCACGTTGCTCACTTTAGTTATCTTTTCTTTTAGAATTCGTCTAGTATGTTTACGCCTCTCGACACATAGATGCTGACTTCATTCTCGCCACCTCTTGTAAATTTTCACCATTTTTTCGCGAAGCAGTGGTTGTAGCAAGTTGAACCTCGTTATGACGAAGACTGATACAGGTAATTACAGCGTATAGCGAACTAAGTACGAACGTTGATTCGCCACGCTTCATTTCGGTGGCATTTATTCTTTTTATAACGAAATCAAAAGCTCGAGAACCGCCGCGGTATGAGCTGCAACGAATAACTATTTGGCTAGCACAAGGATAAGAATTGCAAAGGTAGCTTAAAAAGCAAAATAAATAGTGAAACAATATTCACAGCGATTTTTATAATTATTCAAAAAGTTGCGGAATTTTTGCCATCCATCACGAAAAATATCGCATTTGACTTGTTTGGCCACCGTATGAAGCGAAATTTGAAATGCCATACGGAGGCAGGTAAGAATTACCTTGTTTATAGTCGGTTTGGAGTCTACAATAATGCGTTTGTGTATCTAGGATGTTTGCGCAAGCCATATTACCGCTTCGTAACAGCCGATTTTCGTTTCTTCAGTAAAAACGAGCATCGGCTGTAACGAACTAATTTATGGTCCGATACTACTTCGTTCTTCCGAGGTTCGACTGTACAATTTTTTTTCTTTTTTTCTACTTACGCTGTCTGGGCAGAGAGTGAAAGTACAATTGGCTACTAGCTCGCCGTTTCTTGCTGCACACACACTGACATGCGAGTAATTGTCGTTGTTTGCGTTGTGGACGATACTGTTACAAAAAATAGGATGCACGTTTATATTTCCACACCCCAGTCAAATTAAAATTTTCTGCTTCTAATGCTTGCAGACGCAGCAAACTCCGGGCTTGCGTCAAAACATTGAACGTACTAATGGTGCGCCTAAGGACGTCTAATTGCCCTGGCACTGCGAAATAATGTTGCTCAGAAATAGAGGAACTAAATCAGCACTGATTGCATTTTTGTGGGCATCACATATTACCCGTGATTCCTAAGAGTGATGATTTTTCTAGCTGTTATTTTCGTTCACAAGAGATGACACTCACTGTGAAGCGCATTTACAACGAGATAAACTGAGAGAAAGGGAAAAAAATAAAAAAGAGACAGGCAAAAGAGGGCATGGGAAGAGGTGTTGCATGCCGGCGCCACGTGGGAGTCATAAATTTGATATGCAAGCATTATACATGCCTACCATTGCAGCAAAGACCGAAGCCGATAAATAGCCAACGATGTCGCCCACTGTATAGGTTTGTACGCGGCCCCACCATATACGCAGGTACGCAAGGACGGATGTGGCCGAGCACGCTAGACCTGGATATGTTTGCTCTCTGAATCGCTGAACATGGAAAGTGTTCCAGAAATGAGTGACTTTTTCAGTCCGAATCTTCCGACGAACAGTTTTCTTATTCAACGCTTTATGCTTCCGTTCTGATGCATCTGTGGGCAGTGAGCAGCGAAAGGGGATGTCAGTCGTGCAGCGCATCGATGGCAGTCGTGCAGCGCATTCGAAGCGGTAACATATAAGTAGAAGTTCTTTGCGCATTCCTTTAAAGGGCCCCAGAACCACGCAGAGGCCGAAATTTAGTTGTGGCGTTGCAGTCGTGCACCAGCCTACAGCGAACACGTAGCCGTGAGTATCTTTCAAAACAGTGCCGTATTAGCGGAGTTGCACGCGTTTGATGATACAAAAAAGGCCCTCGCTCGTTTCGCCGTTTGCTTCGCTGTGCTAGTTTCGCCGGCTCGTCTCTCCTCTTGGCCGGGTGCTTCTCCTCAGCGTGCGAGGAGGAAGAGCGGCGAGCGCAAGGAACCCGCCAGCAGACAAACAGGCACTGGCGATGACGAGCGGACAAAAATGTTGACGTCACGGTGAATGCCAAGGAGCTGAGCATTGCCAAAGGCCCGGAAAGGAGAAGAATTGTTTCACGGAATATGCGGGGCGCCCGCGGCTGGTAGCGCTGCCGCGTTTCGCATTGTCTATCGTCACGGCCTCCTGAATTCGATGCGCGCGTTTACACGAAACATTAAAGGATTATCGGATGTGCTTTGGAGCCCTTGTAGCCCTTAATAACCACGTACCGGAATTAATGCAAATAGAAAAATTGTAAAAAATTGTATATTTTATCGTATCTTCATTGCTCTACAGGTTTACCGTACGTTTTGAAAGAGAAAAATAAGCATATACAGTGTTTTATGCAATACTTCTGCTCTACAAAATACCTGCGCGGTCGTTCGTTACTTTTGTGTGCACACATATCGCTAGGAGCAGGCTTTTTCGATAAAAAAAAAGTAATTTTAAATAGGACATTGCGGTGCGCATCGGTTGCTTGTCTCACTAACACTAAAAGCGTGAAAGAACAACAGTTGTCTCATTAGAATTTTTTCTGGCCGTGCACACTGCCATAGTAGTGTTTTTGTAAATAGTGCTATCGTTTAAAGATGAAGTCCTGTCTGTTTAAGCGGGGAACGGATAGTTGAAGTTAACGCTCTTTGTCTGAGCCCTCATAGTGGACATGCAATTTTTTTTGGTAGCTAGGGGCCCATTTTTATTATCTTGACGTCCCCAAGTTATGTTAGCCCTTTTTGCAAATTTCAGCAGCGTTTGCAGTTGAGCAGTTTTTGCAGTTTTTGTAGCTCAGGAAAGCTGCCTAGTAGGTTTCGCAAGTCCCCTACAAAACTGTACCCTTAAGCATCACTTGGACAAATGAGATTCTGCGTGAATTTGTCATTGAATAATTAGGCAGTTCTAGAATACGGTACGCAAAGCGTCGTGTTAAGGTTTGCCGCCACTGCGCATGCTTTTTACGTTTTTCCCTAGGGTACACACGTCAACTTACGAAAACAGCGTATCGTACCCAACGAGCGCTGACGCCTCGAACCCCGTTATAAAACCCTATTAGAGAGTTTAAGTGCCGGGGTCTCCAAGGCGCTTGCGTATGCAACCCGTTCCGTTTCCTTGTGTTGTTTTAGGATGCGGCTGTCGAGCAGAAGAAAGCGGGAAGATGTACAACAGGACGCAAGAACGCGCGGACCCAATGGCTAGGTGTCCCCGGCGCAAACACTCTCTGTTAGCAAGGTTCAGCGCTCCGTAACGCCCGTAAAGGCGTTGCGTAGGTAAGAATGCCGCGTTTCTGATAGCGCTCATCAGCAAAATTCAAGGACGCCGTTGCGGACGCTACGTGCGCAGTACTAAAACTCTCAGTTCATTCATTCATTCATCCAATCATTGCTACGGCGCTCAGCGCTTTTGGTTGTGCCTGGCCCTTGCTTGGTGACGATTTCGGAGGAAATAATTAAGCGGCCCAACCCCAAGCATTTGCTCTTTTCTGTAGTCGTATCTGTAAAAGATTAAATCGCAACTTCGTTTCATTTTTCGGTGCTCTTTAACAAGAAAAGCTATTCGGATAGACCCGCCAAACACCGAATTCCAAGCAGATCTACTGCGGAGGCTTTTCAGGGTGACTTTAAGTAGCTGTACCCTCACAACTACGGCTCCATCGATGCTCTGCTTGACATCGTCCAGCTCGAAATGTGATACCACACCCGCTACATAAAAAAACAGGTGCGGCCTGCTGCGTGGCGCCGTTCTTGCGGCCGCTCTGGCGCCACCACACCGGTACAGCTGTTCACGGAGAAGCACCTCAACAGTCGCGTTTGTACGCACGACACTTACTCCAAGCAGGCCGCAGATAACACGTCTTATAGTTGCACATTACAGGTTGAATATTGAAGTCGTTATTAGATGTGCCGATTACCTCACATATGTGAACAGGTGTGCCACTGTTTTGAAGAGTGGGCCTTAATACCCTCCTTGAATGCTGCCCGTTTGACTCACCTGAAATGAAAAGTGTCACTGAATCATTGATCCCGTTAACGGGCAGGCGGTCGCCGGGCAGATTCCAAAGGCTGACGTATCGGCCCACCAAAACGCACCTCGTTAAGCGCGCACAGTTTAAATGTAGGTCCTTTAAGTGCGTGAACGAGCGCCGGTTGTGGTCCGAAGACCGAGTTAGAGCCAAGATAACAGAAACAAAATGTATTCTTACTTGAGGCAGTACAAGCATCACACAAACTTGCACACTCGGCAGGTATCAATTACAACTCACAACATCACATAGATGTTGTTCAAAACAGCGGGAACAAATTTACCGCGCTACAAATGCACTCTCATCCAGTCTAAACCATCCAAGAACACTTAAGGCCTTGAATATTCACTAAACGTGTACAGCCCACAATTCTTCGAATGTTTATCGAATATTTCTCTTCCAGGAAACACTCAAACGAGCTCCAGCTCTGACCACCTTCATTCGGCGACACTCTTCAAAACAGTGCTCCCATGGCGTCATCACTCGATTCTCCAAGATGGACTGACCGCACTACACGACTCACTCGAACAACATAACTCTTCGCCGACTTCACCATCCTCTCCTACCCTCCGTCGTCTCTCGTTTGGATTCTTCCCGTTTTCACGAACATTCCAAGTGATTCTTCGGCGCGTAGCACGTAGCACAGCGACAGCTAGGGGAAAGGGATTCGTCTCACCGGTTCGCCTGCGGAAACGGTCGGTTGCACTTCGATTTCTTGAATTCTCCCGATCTGCGCGGGCGTTAGGCTGTCGTGACTCGCAATGGCGTCTTCGGTGGAGAGGATGAGGGCACGCCCTGGGCACCTTTTATTGCTTGTTTCTTTCTTTTATTTTTCGTTGCGCGCGCCCGTTGGAGGGAAGAATCGGGCGTTGACTTGATGCTGTCGTCAGGATGCGGCGGCGCGCGCCTGTTTTAGCGCTCGTTTGTGACAAAAAGAAGTGTTCTGTTACGAATATTACGCTTTCCAACACTGTAGATCGCATGGGAATACGTAGTACTTCACAGTAGCGTCTTTTCACGCGTTCGAGTTGCGCAGCGGCACACAACAGCTTCGCGGCATCACACCGCTAGAAAAAACCGTCTGCCACGCGCGCGCGCACCAAAAGACCGTACTCAGGCGCAGGAAACATGAGGCAAGCTGCCCACACGTGCGGTCACACACAAGAAAGACACGAGAAAACACACGAAAAAGCACACGGACACGCATAAATCCTGAGGCGACCACATGGTAACACGAACCGGCGTCTGCCTTGCGTATCGTACTAGTGGCGCCCTCACCCAAAACAGCTGCCGCTCAGCCGACCCGCACTCGCCCATTGACAGCGGCGCGACGCAGTAGGCCGCACCAGCGGCCTTGGTGTTGCCTTTAGAAACGCACCTTTTGCTGGCCCGTGCAAAACAACATCAGAAGTCAGTTTGAAGGCGCATACGCACTACTTCAGGCGGCACCACGCTTGTTCGCCACATGCTCGAGTTCACAGACAGCAGCAGTTGCTAACCGATGTGAGTGTATATAAGCTTCGTCTATTTCCGAAACCCAAATTCTTGTAGACCGCATTGAACGCCGAAAGTGACCATCGGCGTCAACACGAGTGATTCAAAAAGGGCTCATCCTGTGAGGACGTCGTCACGACAACACATGATTGCGTCATCACATGACTTCACCGAACATAAAAAAGCCCGCCGCTTGCAGCGTTTTACGTCGGCCAATCCCGGAGGCACGTCAAAGCCATCTGTGGTGCAGAAAGCTTACAATGAGTCCGATCACGGAGGCAGTGCAAAACCACGTCGGGGAGCCGGGGGAGAGGGATCAACGCAATCCAATCAGATGAAAAACACGGAAACTTTCGCCTCCGAGCCGCGTTAGGCAAATGCATTCGGCACCGCGTGAGGGTTTAATTTTTTTAATGCGGAGCATTTCTTAGTCGCACCTGCGGCGTCGGCGGCGCCGTCCACACCCCCCCTGCGCATGCTCGGCTCGTCTCGTGCCGGCAGCCTCTCCTCTCCCTCCCTCTCTCCCTCCTCTCCCTCGCTCTCCTCCTCCCTCCCTCTCCTCCTCCTCCTCCCTCCCTCCCTCCTCTCCCTCGAACGCGGGCGGTGTGTATATAAGCGGCGGAGCGCGCGTTCGGAATTCAGTCAAGGGCGTTTTACTTGGCGTTCGCTTGACTTGACGCTTTGCTTGACTCGAGTAGATGCGATGGAAGCAACAGTACCTTCAATCAGCGTCCCACCACTCGTAGAAGGCAACGTTACCCCACCCTCACTGTCGTCGGCGTCAACAACAGCAAGCAACGCAGAAGACAAGGCTGCGAAGAGACGAGCATACGACGCTGAACGCAAGCGTTTGAAGCGAGCTGCGGACCCGGAACTTCGTGCACGCTGGAGCCGTTCAAGGCGCACTTGGTGTGCGCATCGTGTAACATTTAAGCATTCCCAAACCATACCCAATTACGCAACATTCACGCGGTATCCCCACCACTCTGCGACGCATTTACTCGAGTTCCCCCCGTAGGAAGATGCGGGCGACTTTTTTTTTATTTCTCACGTCTGATCCGTAACCTGCTATACTGACTTGTAGTGTAATAGGAAAGATGACAGCTGTGCCTGTATACCAACACTTCTTTTGTGAGATAGGTTTGCTGCATGATACGGCTACGGTCACCTAGACAGTTGTTACCAATGTCCAAACAAATTCCCTGTGCAGATATCTGAAAGAATATTGTTGTAGCCTTTTTAAGGCGTTTAGACGCTAGGTGTTCCGTATTTATTGCGGAAATCTGGAATATTCGAAGGTGCCATACTGAGGGACAAAAGGGAAAACAACTTGCACCCCACGCCCATCAGATTTTCTCCACCTCCAGAATGTTTTAGTTAATCATGCTCACTCTTGTATAGTCACTTTGCAGTGTAGAGTGTATTATTTTCCTTAGTTTAACATTGCGTCTGGCATTTGTGAAAGTGATACCGAGGAAGTTACTAGTCATTAGATAATCACCTGTAGCGCTTGCGTGTATTGGTTGAATGAAGAGTGTGGTGTTGGGCCTGTTGGTGCATAGCTTGAAAACGAGGAACCCAGCCTTCAACAGACACGTACACACACACACAAAACTCCAAAAAGTCAAGTCGGAGGTCATCACTCTTCTTAACGACATGAACCTGGAAAAATTAGGCAAGGAGGTACGCAAGGCGAAAGGAGACAGCCTTACTGTGTTTTTCGCGGCTAAGACCCACAAAGTGGACTGCCCGCTCAGAACCATTGTGACAGAGAAGGGAACATGGCAGCAACAGGTAGGACAGCACCTTGAAAGGTACCTCAACACGCTGGTCACATCAGATCCCTTCGCTGCCACATCTTCGGACAGTGTAGTGGACTTCTTACGCGAAAGACAGCCATGCGCTAATGCTGCGTTCTCCCTGGGCATTGAAGACCTCTTTTATTCAGTGCCTCACGCGGACTTCGTAGCTGTTCGGGAGCTCATCGAAGAAAACGGGGCGGTCTCTTTCTAGAATTCTTGTGGTGTTCCTGTTGACTCGTTCATGCAGCTTTTAACCCTGTACTTGCCGTCTACCTTTATTGAATATGAGGATGCTTTGTTCGTGCAAAAGAACGGGATTTGTATAGGGTCGAGCATGGCGCCGGTTCTGTGCCAGATATTAGGGGCGAAGCTCCTTAAGGCGGCACCCGTTCGTCCCTCGTAGTCGTAGTCGTAGTAGTCGTAGTGCGTAACCAGTCTTACGCTTTGACCTCCAAGGTGGTGCCGGTGGGAGATTTTTCCTGTGCGTTGTTAAACAATAAAAAATTCGCAGCGTGCGCGTTAACTAAAAGCCGAATTCTTCTGTCTCTCATTCCCCATTAGCAGCCACTGGCATGTTCCAGTAGGAAACGTGCGTAGAAGTAGAAGTGTAAGTGTTAGCTAAAAGCCGACTTCTTCTGTCTCTCATTCCCATTAGCAGCCATTGTTTACCTCCAAGGTAGTGCCTGGTCAGATTTCTCCTGTGCGTGATTAAACAATAAAAATTTTGTTCAAAACGCCGTTGATTGATGAAATAAACCAACGAAAGACGCCAGATGTTTTGTAAAAGCAAAACGAAAGAACGCCAGATGTTTCTAAAGCAAAACGAAAAGACGCCAGCTGCTTAACGAAAGACGCCTGATGTTTCTAAAGCAATGGTTTTCTAAACAATGAAAATTCACAGCTACATGTAAAATTAAAGTGAGCTGCAAGTCGTCATAACTCATCGAACCTTTAGTATAAACGCGCCCGATCTCACGTCGGTGATGATGTACTGGGCAGAATTCACGGAAGATTCACGGGTTACCGATGAACCTCCGCAGCTTCGCCCACTCATCATCATTCACTCCGTGGATATGCTGTGATTTTTTTCTTTCAAAATTTGACAATGCCCTAAGCAGCTCGATGATTGACGACTGGCATCAGACAACGAGATTAGGCTTTTAGATTTGAGGTTAACCTTTTCGAACACAGGGCACGTTTGTTGGATATATGCGCCGCGCACTAAAAAACAGCTTTTGCCGTTCGATTCATCACATTCTAAGCTTGTCAAGCGTGGCATAGCAAACCTGTGTTTTAGCAATGCTCTCAAGAAAAGTTGCCCCCCACTCAATGAACCAAAGCTTCAATGAGCAAGTGACGCGTCTAAAGGCGGCAGGCTTTGCAGGCAACCGTCCTAAAGCCGGTAGCTGAAACAAAAAAACGCCAGGCCTGCGCTGAAACCGCAGCACAGTCACAGCGAAAGCTGGAAGAGCCGCGTTTCTAGAGCTCGTTGTAAGCTCTCTTGGCGCTACAAGTATACTAGAAAGGTACCCACTGCATAAATCACAATTTTTGTGAAGTATGGAAGCGCCTACTAAGCCATTATTTGTCATTCTGCGGAGAAGCGAGGCACCAGCTACACGTCTGTAAGGCATTATGCGCACTTTGTTGACGCGACGACTGATGGCGATGAAGAATTATGGCTCAGCCCTTTGTAATGGGTTGGAAGCTTTAAACGGCCCACCAGTTATGAAATTTGCATTGGGTGACGCCCGGTCGCTATTTCCTTCTCCCATCATGCTGCATAACATACGTTGACGTGGGAGAGAGACTGGGGGGGGGGGGGGCGAAGAACTTTACTGAGACCCCGAGGAAATGGATCGCGCACTTGTGGGCTTCCTTGGCAACCAATACAAATGCACTTGCGAGGAACCCACTGCGCTATAAATCAGTGTAATTTTTTAGAAGTAGGGCAGCAGGCACTGTGCCATTTTTCGTCATTCTACAGACAGCCGTGGTACCTGCTAAACGCATGTAAGGCATTATGCTCACTTTGTTGATGCTGTGCCTGATGACGACGAAGAATTATGACAGAGGCCTTTGTAATGGGTTGGAAGCATTCAACAAACTACTCGTTGCGCAATTCGCATTGTGTGACGCCTGGTTACGGAATTCGCGTTGTGCGACGCTTGGTGCTTATTTTACTCTTCTACCACTTTATATTGCATATGCTAATGTGGTTCCTTCCCGTCATGAAGCCTGTATTGGCATACCACGCTCCGGGCAAAATGAGGACCATAGGCGAGTGGAAGTTCTTCAATCTATCCATAGGCTTTCACGCAGTGTCAAGAAAGTTGCATCGAGGCATGGCGTACGAGAAGTGATCTCGGCGCCATGCAAGCTGTCACGCCTTTGTGCGAACATTGAAGAAAGAAAATCTAAGGACACTTGTACAATTAGACACTCCTCCAAATTCGTTGACTCTGTCACTAATGTAGTTTAGAATAACAGAGAACTGAGCTAGTTGGTCAGTATTCATTCTAAAAAGACAGGGCGTGCAAACACGGACACAAGAAAGAAGTCAGGACACCACAAACGCCGACTAACAACTGAAGAGACGCACAACGGCTGAAAAGAAAGAAGGCCCGTAAACTTATCTGCGCATGCCCATGCAACAGGCGAACCTATCAATCCGGCACGCGTGGCGGTCTACGTGGAAGATAACTGTTAAGGCATTTGATTTCATCTTTATGCAAGTTAATCGACGGTTGGCTCACGCATGCGCTACCACTATTCTCGATATGCCATGCTTCAATCATCAGGCGCGTTTCTTCCTCACCACTACAAAAAATCAAGTAATCATTATGATTAAGATCATTAGTGCTTTACACCTTAGCAAGATTGACAATCTGTTGGAAGGCGCCTTAGGTAATTCGGTTATTAAGGTTTTTCGTTATGTGGACGATTACTTGATCTTTTGTAGTCGTGAGGACTTTGAAAAGGTGGTAACGTCCGTGAGCAAAAAAATTGAATTAAATTGAGATGGGCTGAGCTTTACTAAAGAGGTGCCTCAGAATAATTGAATACAATTTCTAGACATTTCTTTAAGGTTCCAGAAGAACCACGTGTGCTGGCAGTATTCTCCTAGATCTTCGAAACTACTGTTAAATTTTTCGTCGAAGCACTCGAAGGTTGTAAAAAACGGCATCGCCATGTCTTGCCTTAAATCAGCGCTCACAAAGTCGTGTGAGCACAAAATGAGTAATAGCTTTAACGCACAGGTTACGCGTGTTTTAGATGTAGGGTATCCTCGTGATGCAGTGGCCACGGTCGCTGAACGTTTAAAGAAGTCCATTATGTTGAGTCCGAGCATGGTTGCAGAAAGCGATAGGAAGAAACGTATCGTAGGTATACCGTACATTCATTGCGTGTCTCACAGGCTAAAGAAAGTAAGAAGTAGATACGGCGTTAATGTTGTTTTCACGGCGGCCAGTAAGCTAGGTAAGATTTGTGCCGCTGTGCAGAGGATGAATGAGCTAGTAAAAGACAAGAAGCGGACCGATATTTGTTTCGTAAAACACACCAACAAATTCTCTGATTGCCGTACGAGTGTGGTGTAAAATGTCCCTTTCAGCTGCGGCCGCTTCTACGTAGGACAAACGGGCCGATGCATTAACCAGAGATTGTTGGAACATAAGAGATCGCTAACAGGAGGCTCACCTTCTAACCTATCTTTACATTGTCGAGATTGTAAGTGCACGCCAAAATTCGATGAATGCTCAGTGTTGTACCGTCATAGAAATGAAGAAACGCGCCTGATGATTGAAGCATGGCATATCGAGAATAGCATGCGTGAGCCAACCGTCGATTAAGTTGCATAAAGATGAAATCAAATGCCTTAACAGTTATCTTCCACGTAGACCGCCACGCGTGCCGGATTGATTAAGAGGCTGGGTCCGAGCTAGTTGGTACAGTGACATTATGAAACCGTTAAGCGCACAAAGACGGGAACAAGAAGACGACACACAGAGCGCTACTTCCAACTGATGTTTATTGCAACACAAAAACGCCATATATGTAGTCTCTTCACTCAGAAATGGCTACTGCGCATGTTTGAGAGGTGAGCTATCAGCTTCTCTGTTATTCCTACACTCTGCTCTCTCCCTTTTTTTCTTTTTTTCCCGCTAACGATAACAGGCTTTGTTAGCGCGCGCATGGTAACTGGGCGGTACTGAAAGAGCACTTTAATCACACCAAGCATTTCTTTAACAAGAATCATAAAGGCAAAACCAACAGGGTGAAAAGGTGACGTACCAAAAATGAACAAGGGTATTACAAATGCTGGCCAGCATAAATGAACAGGAATGAAAAACAAATGCGGCTAAACAATGGAAGTCCATCAGTTGGAAGTAGCGCTCTGTGTGTCGTCTTCTTGTTCCCGTCTTTGAGCGCTTAACGGTTTCATAATGCGGGACTGATAGGTTCGCCTGTTGCGTGGGCATGCGCAGATAAGTTTTCGTGCCTTCTTTCTTTTCAGCCGTTGTGCGTCTCTTCAGTTGTTAGTCGGCGTTTGTGGTGTCCTGACTTCTTTCCTGTGTCCGTGTTCGCACGCCCTGTCTTTTTAGAATGACTAATGTAGTGTATCGCATACCGCTTTCATGTGGTAGGTTGTACATAGGACAGACGGGGCGCTGTGTGAACACGCGCCTGAAAGAACATGAGACATCAATCACTTAAGGAGGAGGCGCGAACTTGCCTGCGCATTGCAGAGCATGCGGGTGTTCAGCCATTTTTAACGACACTGAAATTATTGGTAAGGGATCTACGAAATGTCAGAGGGAAATATTGGGGGCTTATGAAATGCAAAAATACGGTCCGGCTCGTTGCGTAAGCGCACCTTCCCTCTCGCTATCACAAAAAGAGGTGACGTTCTTAGACAAACGTAAGTAGAAGGTGCCACAAGTGCCGTCTTATCTGCAAGGTTATTAAAGCACATCAGTGTTATGGGTGTGTTTCCTCGATTCTCAAATGTTCACCCCCCTTTTTCTCCCTCCCACATAAGATATATTGAAGGGCGCATGCGCGTTTTTTTGGGTTTCCTTTTCGAGTAGATGTTTTTTCATTAAACTGTTGTTAGTCCAACGTGTGTGGTCGTCTTTCTTCTCTTCTTGCGTACGTGTCTGTTAAAGGCTGGGTTCCTCGTTTTCAAGGTTCAATGAATTTTCGTTTGTAAATTTCTGATGCGTAGAAGGTGAGGGACAGCTTACCACTCTCCCGTAGTCGTCCACAAACAACTCTAACTAATGCTTATTGCAATGCGATAGAATTAGTTGGTGAATGACTGACCCCGCTGTCGCTACAAAACCGTAGCAGAAAAAGCGGAGAATAAATTGCCTCATCCTTGATGGCGGGTACGTGGCTTGTTCGAAAATCGAGCGTTCTGAAAGCAGGTGTTCCAATACCGAACGTTGGCCGGTGATTCGTTAGATGGCGTCCGATTCCCCGACAGCGCCAAAGGCAGTGCGAGCGGCTGTGCAGCGTGCCCGGCGATCTGCAGCGAGGCTAAGTTGCGGCTTGTGGATCGACGACTAATTTTGCAAGTCGATTACCGATTAACCGTTCACCAGCTTAGCAATTAAATGCTAGAGACCGGAATTTTAGGAAAACACATATTTTCCTACTAGCTCTCCTATCGCGCCGCTTTCTTATGCAAGCATGAATTAGAGGTTAGAGGGCTTTTAGAGTGTTTCTATAGTGCCTCTAAATGCTTATTTTGGGCGTTTGTGCGTAAACGCACGTAAATGCCGATAAATTCTTATATCAAAATTGGCGCTTCTATGAATATTATTGAGCCTTAAGATTCGCTGTCGATTACAGTTTGAGACCGTTATTCATGTTACCGGGCAAAATTGACTATTCGGAACTGTATGGGGTTCAACCTACCCCTCTTGTTCAACCAACTCCCGGAAAGCAAAAGCCAAGCCGGCCTCCTGAAGGCACCCTCTAACATGCGCTCGTTCAAGAAGTTGCCGTACGTATCCATTCCGTCAGAGCCCATCCTGCCACGTTGGCGAACATGGCTAGAAGCGGTGCAGTTTTACAACTGCTACTTTTCGGACATCAAGGTCGGAATTAACGGCTTTTCAGGTGACGGGGAGTGCTACATTGAGGAAGGCTCAAGCTGTCCTCACTGTCGGTAGCTTGCAAGGAGACCTCGCCTACTTGTGCGCCAACGTGACGTTCTTCGCAAACGTTATCAGGAAATTTGAACGTTCGGGAGAAACTCTAATTGCGAACATTGCGCAGGTTATCCACGTACAGCGAGAAATCCCCGCCATTTCTGAAGGACCAGTAGCCGAAAAGGCGCGTGCGAAGTAATTATCCATCTTGGACAGGAACGAGGGAGGTTCTGTCCTTAAAGAAGTTTCAGGAGTCCTTGCTTATGAGCACTCTAGGATCCCAGTGTCGGTTAAACTATCGAATGTTCTCGAGTACAGCCACGCCACAATAACATCTGTCGACGTTGAGTGTTCGTTCTCAGCGTACGAGCTCATTCTCAGTGACGAGAGGTACAATTTTGAATCTGGAGATGGTGGTACTTTGCTATTGTTCCCACGATCTTCGCAATGATTCTTAGACTACGTTCCGCGTGCTTAGACTACGTTGCGCCTTCAGCGGTGGGACGTCTTGCCTGTACAATGCGAATAATGAAATTGTATTTGAAAAAATTGTCAGAGTTGCACCTAACAGTTTTCATGTAAGTGCAGGTTAATTTCTTAATAAATCGTCGTCTCTTCTGCATGTATTTGATGTCTCTTTCAGTTTGTCATAATTTAACTGCGTCAGTCAGACATAAAGTAGCGCTTTTTTAGATCAGTATTCCCAGCTTTGAAACAATATTTTTCATGTGTGTTTCACTACATGCGACGCTCGGGTAAGCGACAGTGGCCATAGAGCATGAATGTGAGTAATGTGCTTGTTGAAGTGAATTGATCGTCATTAGTCTAGCAGTCTTTTTTGTGACATATCCACGGCTATGTTCAAATGTTGGTGCCTTTGTGCCATCAAAAACAATAACATTTTTTTTGTTTTCCTGTCGTAGGTCACGCACGTTCTCGCTTGGAATTATTTGCGTTTATGTAAAAATTGATTGTGCCTATATTTGGGACGTTGGAGGTCTAAAACGTTGTTTTCCCTGCCTATTACTGGCGCCTGAAACGCGCTTTTTATAGCCTGAAAATATGGCCTCTATAAATCGCTAATGATGCGCGTTTTCGTCACTTACCGTATTTACTCGAATCTAAGCCGATGTTTTTTTCCAAAAAACGATGTGCGAAAGTGGGGGGAGGGGGGGTCGGCTTAGATTCGAGTACAATGAATAGGTTTTTTTACTTTTCTGCTCTTGCGAATTTCGGGGGTCGGCTTAGAATCGGGGCCGGCCTAGATTCGAGTAAATACGGTAATCTGCATTTTGGGCAGGCGCTTTTTAAAAGATTGGCTGTACCCACACATGAGCCTGTTATCGCGATGGCGTTAAAGCGCTCGCTTCGCAGAAATTCCGCTGTCGGCGTTGACGTCGTTGATTGTGAGCGAAAAATGAGCATTGTCCGTGGGCGAAATAACAGAACTTCAGCTTAAGTTGGAATCAAACAAAGGCCTTCTGCGTGGCTAGCAGGCGTTCTACAACTGAGTCACACCATTGCTTGGAACTGTTTCCGAAAAAAATAAAAAATAAGACCTCTACGAATGCCATGTAATGAGGAGTCTCCTTAACGATTGTAATGTTGCGTGGTAGAAGCGTATAGTCGCGCCAGGCGTCAAGACATGTGAATTGCTGAATGATTGAGGGGTTGAAAGGCCCACCCATTACAAAGCACTCAGGTATATTTAATCATCGTCAGCTAAAGCGTCAATAAAGTGGGTAACTGGGTAGGTTCGGGTGTTGCCTTACGGACGCGTAGTGGCTACTTCGCTGATTCGCAAAAGGAAGAACTATGTCGTAGTGGGCACTTCGCAGCTCTACTTGGATTAGGCATTGTAGGATAGTTTTAACCGGCCAATGTTACATCCTACCGACGTTCCTTCTCTTCCGGCATGGCTGACGTGTCCACCATGAAGCGAAGCGAGGCTACCGATTGGGAAGGCGATGCGAACGGGGCCCGATTACACTAAGGCGTTCCACTGTTGAAGCGATGCTCACGCGTCCTCCATCTTTTTTAGATGCGAAGCATCTTATAGCGGAGTTGAAACTGGTGGTGGTGGTGGTGTGCGGCGTGAGCACCCTTGCTGCGCATGCGCATACCCTCTCCACACGCTCCTCTCCACTCCTCCTCTCCACTTCCCCTCTACCATTTCCCATCTCCACTCACCCCTCCCCCTCTGCACTTCCCTCTCCAGTTTCTCCTCTCCACTTCACCTCTCCCCTCCCCCTCTCCAATCTTCCTCTGAAACGCAGGCTAGACATGCCGCAATTCTCTCCTGCGCAACGCCGCGATAGACGTCAGACTCTGGAGTTTCCAAGATGTGTGGCGCCACCTGTCGGAGAAGTATTGAGTAGTGCATAGACCGACTCTCTCGCACAGTTTGCTATGGGACCAGGTGCAACTAGCGAGTGCGAAACAACGATTGAGCTTAATATCGCGTGTGTTTGCGCATTTAGCACTCAGAACGAGAGCTGTGAATTGCTCTCCGCTAGTCGGGCGCGCCACCGAGCCGTCGTGAAGTGCTTGCTGGATCGCTCGCCTGAACGACGGCGAAAACAGCAGCAGACGAGAGCCCTCCGCACGCTACGAAGAAACTCCGCAAAAGACGCACTGTTGCGTTGTGAATTGCCACGGACGTAAAAGACTGAATAACAAGGTTCAGTTTTACCGATTTCCATAGTTGTCCTACAAAGAAGAAAGGCGAGAGCGCAGGATACGGGCCGTTGCGAGCGTGTTGGGTAAGCGAAGTACCCGCGTTCTCCACAGCCGGTGGCATGAATGTGTGGCTCTGCTGTTGTTTTGCGTAGCCCTGATGCAAAACCGTGGTAACCTTGACTATGAAGCTCAGCAGAGGCTCTGACCGCGGTGCTTGTCGTGTAACACGAAGTGAGCAGCTAGAGGCAGACTGGAGACGCGTGATACGCACACCGCCACGAGTTGGTCGTCACAACACAGCATCGCGGACGTATGTACGTTTTGGAGGCTCAGAGTTCTGGTTCTAACTAGCTAACACCAGGTGCGTCATACAAGTAAATCGCAGAATGTTGGCCGTGACCCCCTTCAGGTTCGTTTCGCCCGTGTCCTCCGCGGTTGCCGTAGCTGTCTCGGAGGCCACGGTTTTGCCTTTGGTTGTACCCCGCGAAAGTGGACACGCACGTATCCCCATTTGCAGTACATGCAAACGGAAGACGACCATCAAGAGACCATTTGAGGATGCGTAATAAAACACTCCAATGCACAGGAAGCGAGAGATGAATTAAGGGAGAATGCAACTGAAAAGGCGAAAATCGGCGGAGCCATTCGCCCCTGATGAACCGAGTTTTGTACCACTGATCGTAAGATGCATAGCTAAGTAAATTGATCGTGTATGTAGGTACTTTATCGCTGTGACATACGTATATACCCGATTTTAACGCATTTAGGCTCTAGAGAACGGATGTCGGAGGGCTTGCCTCGAACTCGGTGTCGTGTGATGCTCGCTTGTACTTGCGAGTTGCAGCGCGCGGGAATAAATAAAACTTATTTTGCATTGTACTCGCAGTTCGCTTTGATCAACTTCCTTTGTTTCTGAAGCGTGGATTGGCGGAAGAAGCTTTCCAGGTCCTTGATTTTCAGGAAACCGCGCCTCGACACCAACGAAAGAGGAGGGTTATATTGCGGCCTGTCACTAATCCCGTTAATGGGGACGGCAATCGCCGGGCGGATTCTAAGGGCTGGCGTCAAGGCCCTCCGAAAACGCACCACGAAAGCGCGGACAATTTAGAGTTGGTCCTTTAATGCGCCAGCGAACGCCGGTTGTGGTCCAAAGACCGAGTCAGAGCCGAGAGTCGACAACACAAACGAAACGAAATATATTCTCAGTTAAGGCAATACAAATAACACAAACACGTGCACACTCGGCTGGTACCCGTTACAGCTTCACAATATAACTCAGATGGTGTTTACACAACGGGAGCTAAACAAACAGATCACACGCTACAAATGCAATCGCATGCATTACAACTATTCAACGACTGTTAAAGTCCTGAATAACCAATGGCGTATCCAGTCCACAATACTTGGACGGTAATCGATTGCTTCTCTTCAAGGAAACACCCACGCCAGCTCCAGCGTTGATCGTGGTAGCTGAACCGTCGTCGTGACTTGTCACGGCTCACACGGCGTCGTCATCCAATTCTTCCAAATTGACGATCGGCCGACCGCACACCATCATAACCACGTCTTCTTTGGCTAACGGAGCCACACTTCGCATAACTTCACCATCACCTGGCCGACTGACTCGCTCACTCCTTCGCTGACTGCACTCACTGACTACTCTGCCTGCACTACTCGACTCTCGTCGTTTGCACGCTTTTATCCCTTCTTCCCCGGTTTCTAGAAGCGTCGGGAGAGTTCTTCCGCGTGCAGTACAGCCGAGGCTACAGAAGGGGCGAGAGCTTTCTCGTAGGTTCGAATCGCGGCGGCATCGCTCTCGGATGCGTCACCCTTTCCTTCTAGAAAGATCCAGGCTTTGCCGGGCGTTCAATCGTGTTGACTGCGTCTGGCTCGAGGGGGTGAGGAGGATGCGGCGCGCCGGCGTCTTTTGATGCTGGTTTTTTCGTCTTTCGCGCTTGTTGGCGAGCGGTTCGCGCCGTTCTGTCCCGTAGCAGTTTGAAAGCGGCCTCGCGCGCGCTTTATAACCCGCTAATTTGTGACACTGCCCCCACTTCAAGAATATTATCATATAATATTCAAACAACACAAATTAGCGCGCACATACACAGAACCAAAAATGTCCCACATACAGAGTCCATAACTCAGTCCACAGAAAATGCGCGTCCCATTCACAATAACATTCTCAATACATTTCACAGGGCATTTCAATGTCGAAATATAAACACAAGTACATAAGTACAACACAGCATCATACATTTCATATAAACAATGCGAACGCACAAAACAAAGCTCTTCACTTAAACGATTATACACTTATATCAATAACATTGTACACATAAGGTTGCGCAAACGACACTTGGGCTCACTAGCCATACACACAGGACACAGGGAATAATAATAGAACATATTCAAAACACTTCAAACACATTCAAACTCAAAAACACTTCAAACAAATTCAATTCCAACACCCTGTCCTGTTCAAATAGACTCGCGCTTGCGCCCCTTCTTTCGGTGCTCGCTCGCTCTCTTTTTGTTCCTCTTCCTTTTCTTGCGAGCCGTTCCATTTGACGGTGCCGGAGGGGGCGTCTCTGCTGCCGTCGACACATTCGACATCGGCAAGGCGTGGTCGTGCTCGTTAGAACGTTCGCGGTGCTTCGCCAACTTCTGCGCGTCGTGGTGTTTTGCTTGGACGACCACCTTCGTCATTTTTTGAGCCGCAGATGATGGTGGCCGCTCAGTTGCAACATCACCTGCTCTGCGCGTCGTCACAGCCGGTACAGCGACCGTTGGTGCTCCATTGTTGCCATTCTCCGACGCCTCGGCTTCAGTATGAGCTCGGGTGACATCCTTCATGGGATTCCCTTCCGCGGTTACCTGTTGCCGCGGTTCCTGAACTGACGAGGGCTCCATCTTCGGGGCTTCTCCCAAACGTTCAGGATCGTATGGCCCTCGAGCTCCGTCGATGTTTCCCACGATTAGGTCAAACAGGGGGTTATCCATGCACAGGGCAGTAACTCTCCCGCTGAAGTAAGGGGTCTCTACCTCAATCTTGGCTTCAGGAAGCATTCGAATATAATTATCAAGCGGGCGAACCGGTTGGGTATTGCCTGTGAAATCACTCTCTCGGACCAATTTCTTTCGTACGATCACAGTAGTGCATCCACTATCTCTTAATACCGTGGCTTCCCTTCCACCAACTTTCCCCTTAACTGTCGGCATTTCTTTCTTTGTGTCTGTTGTCACCGCAGTACCAATGAAATCCATCTTCTTCCCGCTTTTCACATCGGCCAATTGATCTTTGATCGCTTCTGTTTCCTCGTTTGGCGGGGCATACGCACAAGCTGCTTGGTGGGCTTTACTCGCATCGATTCGACATGCGTCTGCTTTGTGCCCAGTCTGTCCACATTTAAAACACTTCATCACACTGGGGCGTGAGAAGTTAGTCCGACAACTGTTAGCGCGATGGCCCACCCGGTTATACAGAAAGCATCGCGGAACACTCTCCGGTGCACGCTTGTTTTCTTCAGGTGCCGATTTCTTCGACTCCTCGTGAACTTCCTTTTTTACTTTGGCCAGATTCGTGCCACCTTGTGCTTCCAAGAATTGATCGGCCAACTCAAGCATATCCTCGAGCGATTTAGCTCTCCTCTCTTTCAGATACAGCGACAGGCTCGGGTGGCAACTGGTGAGAAATTGCTCTCTGATTAAAAGCTCTCTAAACTCACCGTACTCCTGTGCCGTCTCTGAAAGTTCGATACACCTGTCAAAATAATGGCTGAGCCGCGCGGCATACTGCGTTGCCGTCTCGCCATCAGCTGGCTTTCCCGTACGGAACCGATCACGGAAGCCTTCCACGGTGAATCGAAATCGCTTCAGCAAAGCGGCTTTCACGTTCGTGTAATTAGCTGCATCGGTAGGTGTCAGCCTACCGTACATACTGAGCGCTTCGCCACTCAAGCAAGTGCTCAAAGCTGTTGCCCATTGCTGCTCCGGCCAAGTATGGCTTCTAGCTATCGTTTCAAACCGGTGCAGGTATGCATCAAGGTCATCTTTCCTCTCATCAAACGCCACAAGCAGTTTGCTTGGGTTCAATCGGAAGCTATGATCTTCCCTTTCGCTGCTCTCCACTCTAGCTTGCACGGGAGTCTCTGTGCGCTGCTGCAAACGGAGCCGTTCGAGTTCCAATTCGTGCTGCCGTTGCCTTTCTCTCTCAGCCATCTCAGCTTGCATCTGTCTCTCTTGCGCCTCTCTTTCTTCTTTCAACTGTCGCTCCTTCGCCTCTCGCTCTTCTTTCTCCCTTTCAGCTGCCAGCCTCTCTTTCTCTAGTTCTGCTTCTCTCTCCTTGTTGGCCCTCTCAACCGCCAACTTCTCTCTTTCAAGCTCTGCTTTCAGCTGTTGTTCCTTCATCTCTCTTTCTTCCTTAGCTCGTTCTCTTTCTTCTTTTTCCTTTTGGCTGACCCACTTTCGTAGTTCGGCCCCAGACAGACCCATCTTCTCACCAAGGGCAACTAATTTCTCGAGATCCATGATGCCCGTCAACGATAACCTAGCCGCGTGCACAAAACTTCTGCCTAACTTCGAATACCAAACACTCTCTGCACACAGGTTAGCGAGAACGCGGTGCAACACTCAAAAATCGTTCGCGAGCACTATCAACGTCTCAAGGCTCTTTCTCCCTACTTTGGACACACTGTGCACCAAAAAGGTCCTGTGTCGCGGACGCCAGAATAATTGTCACTAATCCCGTTAATGGGGACGGCAATCGCCGGGCGGATTCTAAGGGCTGGCGTCAAGGCCCTCCGAAAACGCACCACGAAAGCGCGGACAATTTAGAGTTGGTCCTTTGGTGCGCCAGCGAACGCCGGTTGTGGTCCAAAGACCGAGTCAGAGCCGAGAGTCGACAACACAAACGAAACGAAATATATTCTCAGTTAAGGCAATACAAATAACACAAACACGTGCACACTCGGCTGGTACCAGTTACAGCTTCACAATATAACTCAGATGGTGTTTACACAACGGGAGCTAAACAAACAGATCACACGCTACAAATGCAATCGCATGCATTACAACTATTCAACGACAGTTAAAGTCCTGAATAGATAATGGCGTATCCAGTCCACAATACTTGGACGGTAATCGAATGCTTCTCTTCAAGGAAACACTCACGCCAGCTCCAGCGTTGATCGTCGTAGCTCAACCGTCGTCGTGACTTGTCACGGCTCACACGGCGTCGTCATCCAATTCTTCCAAATTGACGATCGGCCGACCGCACACCATCATAACCACGTCTTCTTTGGCTAACGGAGCCACACTTCGCATAACTTCACCATCACCTGGCCGACTGACTCGCTCACTCCTTCGCTGACTGCACTCACTGACTACTCTGCCTGCACTACTCGACTCTCGTCGTTTGCACGCTTTTATCCCTTCTTCCCCGGTTTCTAGAAGCGTCGGGAGAGTTATTCCGCGTGCAGTACAGCCGAGGCTACAGAAGGGGCGAGAGCTTTCTCGTAGGTTCGAATCGCGGCGGCATCGCTCTCGGATGCGTCACCCTTTCCTTCTAGAAAGATCCAGGCTTTGCCGGGCGTTCGATCGTGTTGACTGCGTCTGGCTCGAGGGGGTGAGGAGGATGCGGCGCGCCGGCGTCTTTTGATGCTGGTTTTTTCGTCTTTCGCGCTTGTTGGCGAGCGGTTCGCGCCGTTCTGTCCCGTAGCAGTTTGAAAGCGGCCTCGCGCGCGCTTTATAACCCGCTAATTTGTGACACGGCCTATGCACATTCGCTTGCGGGCGGCTCTCCTTGCACTACCCAGTTAGTGCCAAGGCTACGATGAGGGCGCTGGTGGCGGTGTTTTTCGCAGCGCCGCCTGGGCAGTCTGACGTCTGTGAGCACTAGCGCATTCGCGTCCCCTCCACCTCTCTCTCTCCTCTCCTACGCTGCCGCCCTCTCGCGCGCTTGTCGACCGCGTTCCCCGCTCGCCCTGTGAGAATTAACGGCCAGGCTAGAGGAAAGACAAGACGCGCGTAGCGTTCCTCTTCGCGTTCCACGACGCGAGGTCGGTAGCATGCCCAACGAACGCCAACGGAACGCGAACGTGCAAGTGATGTGGCTTCGCATCGCCTCATGGTCCCCTTCAGCGGGAAATTGTGTAATTTTATTTCGTTATTGGAACAAACACGAAAAACACAAGTGCGTGCCAGCTTAAATAATTATATAACTTACTTTGCTAGCAACGAATTAAAAAGGGTGATCATAACAAGCAAAGCGATAAACAACATACGTTATAAAAACAAACACGAGAAAAATTCAGGCCATGTTGGAGACTCGAGGCAAAAAAGAATTTTAGAGCAATTAGTGGTGCTGAAGAGTTTTGGAACATGAAGTACGGCTATGAACAGGCCCCTATTGCGCGCGATATTTTGAGGTTTTACGCAGCTAAATGGCGCACGACGACAGAAAACAAGGGGACAAAGCGCGGTAGCGTTGCGTATACCTTGCGTCGCTCTTTCGCGGTAAACAAAAATATATGCAGTACCTACTCACAAGAGCAGAAGCCGCGCCTTTGAGTAAGGACGAGTTCCGTACATGTAAGAAAATCCGTTCAAGATATTTGGCGCGTCAATGTTGCCTCGCATTGAAGCTTCGTAGTACGAGAGCTTTCTTTGGCGCTGTTTACCAGGCAATTTATACCGCGATATTTTACACTTTCTCAGACGGCGTAATTAACACGCGTGATGTAGCCACGGAAAAGAAATTATGCTTCAACAAAGGAACTTAATTGGAAGAAACAGTGTAGGGATAACTAACTTCTTTTTTCTGTTTTACGAATATGCGGTCATCGTATTCGACATTGGTGCCGTTTTGAATTATTCATCCCGATTTACAAGAGCGCATTTCCATGCTGGGGGAATGAAAATAGCATCCGTGTACCTAATTAGGCTGCACGTTATGCACCCAAAGTGGTCGATACTAATCCGGAGTTTGCCACTAAGGCGGGCCTCATAATCATGTCGAGGTTGCGGCACGTAAAAACCCAGAAATCGTTATAATAATATTTACAAGACTGCACAGAACTGTTAATTTCTTTGTAATTTTTTTTTCGCACGCCACAGCACAAATATGGGAGTATAGGATCGACATATTTGCACAGCGCTAAGTAAACGAGGACACATGAACGAGGACACATTTCATGTGTCCTCGTTCACTTAGCGCTGTGGAAATATGTCGATTCTAAATCACCAACTAGGCCATGCTGCCGTTCTGTCAAGGGAATATAGGATGTGTTGAAATATATAACACCCTCACTTACTATACGTGTTTTGAGGGTAATCTTATGGTCAAATAAATATGATATGGATGATTAAGTAACACTGACTAATTAGTTGTAGCATGAAATCTTAATTCATGATGATGATGATGGTAATAATAATAATAATAATAATAATAATAATAATAATAATAATAATAATAATAATAATAATAATAATGAGGATAATTATAACAATATAATCATAATAATAATAATCAATCAATCAATCAATCAATCAATGATTTATTTAACGTGCCCAGGAACAACCGTAAGGTCTTTGTGCTGGCGCACGCAAAAAAAACAATAAAAATAAACAATACAATACAGACAGTTTTCAGAAATAAAAAGAGCAAAAACACGTAGACAAAGAGAAATGAACACAAAAGGGGAGGAGTAAAATAAGACAACACGAGAAATATTGACGGAGCATAAAAAATTAGATTGCATATATACAACTATGTGGAAAGACTGAGAAGGGAAGACTTTGTACATTGTGCCACACTATGTCAAAACAGCGCAAAGCTCGGATAAAAACAATGATTGTGGGCTATGAAAAACGTCAAGATCAAGAAAATTAACATTATAGAGACTTTGTATTCTGTGAACGGTAGAGTGTTGGAAGAAGCAGGCGGGTACATGAAACGGTCTGTTCTCGTTGGTTAACTTACGCGGAATTCGAAAATTTACACAATTGAGAAGTACAGGGCAGTATATGATACCGTGGACTAGCTTGTAAAGAAATAAGAGATCAGAGCGATTTCGTCGGCAGTGAAGTGATGGCAGTGATAATAATTCAGCAGTACTTGAACGAGATCCAGAGTCATTTTTAGCAAAGCGATGGTTATATATGCTGAGCAATTTTTTCTGGACTTGTTCAATGGTATTACCGCTGGATTGAGCAATGCCACTCCATATCACGGACGCATACTCAAGTTGCGGAAGACATATTGCCGTGTACAATTTGTGTAGGGCCATGGGAGACCTGAATTCTCGAGATATTCTACAAACACATCCGAGAGAACGAAGGCCCCGCATAGCAGCACGCTTAACGTGAGAAGAAAAGTTTAACGCGCTGTCAACAACAACACCAAGATCACTGATTTCATAAACCTTGCATAACGGCACAGAATTGACAGAGTATTGAAATGACACGCTAGATGTTTTGCGAGTGATAGACATGAATTGTGTCTTCGAGGTATTCAGAGAAAGGTTATTACCGTCGCACCATTCGGAAAAAGAGCGCAAGTCTGACTGCAGCAAGCGACAGTCGTTAACTGAATGAATTTCCTTAAAATTCTTGATGTCATCGGCATACAAGAGGAAAGAAGAATTACGAATGGCAAAAGAAACATCATTAACGTAAATTAAAAATAGGAGTGGGCCTAATACCGACCCTTGAGGGACCCCACTAGTCACTTTATACAAAGAAGAGGTTTGGCCATTTACGGCAACATAACAATATCTATTGAGCAGATAGCTCTGCAGGAGATTCACAACTGACAAGTCAACATCAAAGTGCGCAAGTTTAACCATAATCAGCGTGTGGCTGACTACGTCAAAAGCCTTGCTCAGGTCACAGTAAATTACGTCAACCTGTCCTCTCTGAGAAATAGGTGTGGAGATCTGCGTCATGAAACTAGCAAGATTTGTGGTAGTTGAGCGGCCAGCAAGAAAACCATGTTGATTTGGAATCAATGAGTTTTTCACACTAAAAGACAATATGTCGTGAAGAGCATGCTCGAAGATCTTTGATGTGGCACATAGTAGAGAAATCGGGCGATAATTAGAAGCATCTGTTTTAGAGCCCGACTTAAATACTGGAAAAACACGAGCAGTTTTCCACATGCTTGGAAATGTGGAAGTGTCCAGGCAGTTATTAAATATCGTAGTTAGTACTGGGACAAATATACTATCATAAGCTTTTAGTATGGCGGAGGGGATGCCATCTGGCCCACATGATAAGGATGGCTTTAAGCGCCTAATCCATTCGCAGATAAGATTTTCATCCAGCGACAAAGCACTGGATGAGCTAACCGCCTTGGGCTGTTGTCTGATATCAGTGCTAGAGTCTGAGGCCTTATAAACGGATGAGAAATGCGCGGCAAAACAGTCAGCGACGTCATGCACTTCTACCCCATTTGAGTCCAGTAGTCTGAAGGACTCTCCGCTTTTGCTGGACCGTTTACGTACATACTTCCAAAACTCAGCCGGCCTGTCAGAGGCGCTTTTTTCTAAGAATTCAATATACGAACTATGATCCCGATAATAATAATAATAATAATAATAATAATAATAATAATAATAATAATAATAATAATAATAATAATAATAATAATAATAATAATAATAATAATAATAATAATAATAAACTTGAGAGTATGATGGAAGCCCGTCTGGTCGGGATGAAACAGTTTAAAATAAGGGATCCGGACACCGCCCAAACTGACTGAACAAAAAACTAATGTATTAAAGTTTCGGCTCCCCCACGGGAACCATGTTCACAATAAGATCACCGGCACAGCTGTATGCCTTTGCGGCGCATGACGTGAATATATCACCTGGCGTCAACCGGAGGCCGATTACCCTCGTTGCGATTAAGAGAGTGCGGCGCGGTTTGGATTAACAAGGACTCGAGATGAAGGCGTGCAGAGGATTTTAACGCGATAGCGTTAGAGAGCTCGTGTCGCAGAAATTCCGGTGTCGGTGTCGGCACCGTTGGTTGTGAGCGAAAAATCGTCCGTGAGCGAAAATTCGAGAAAGAAGCAAATAAAATGAAGAATAAAACCTTCGGTCCCATTGAGAATCGAACCCGGGCCGTTCGCGTGGCAAGCAGGTGTCCTACCACAAAGCCACGATGTTACTTGCAGCTGCCTCAGAAAAAAACACTACATAAATGTCATGTAGTGAAGGAGTCTCCTTAACGCATTTTGTTCGGCAGGTGTCGCGACAAAAACGAGCCCACTCGGCGATTTGTAGGCGCATTGGCGAAACCATCAAACTACGTCGAAAAAGGCCGGGACAGTGCAGCCATCGCCGCTAAAAACACACACGAACTTTCAAAGAGCTCTATAAATGGACAACTATGTCCATCTAGCGGAAAACATATCAAGCCAACGCTGGCTTTCTAGAGGAGGCGTTGATCAAGCAAACAGCAAACGCTAGATAATGTACTGCCATCTGTGAGGCATTGCGAAAAAAATGTGTCTCGACTCTTTATGGCCTCCGAGTTGGCAAGCGCGCGGCGTGCATCTTGGAGGCCATGCGATTCTTGTTTTAGATCGAAAACCTCTACCATTTGCGAGCGCGCACACATGTGTATCTGTGTGCGTGTGTGTGTAACGATACAGATTAATAAGTATGCACTTAGTGGTTGAAGTGCGCACTAGGGGCCGCATTTCGCTATTGCGTTCAACTCTTAAAGGCGAAGCTTAAGGGTCCTCCAATTTTTTCTCCCTGGCAACCACACGGGCGTTTTTTCCAGTTGGTAGCGTGCTACGTAGTGGCACAGTACTCGGCCACGGCATTGGACGCAGCGTATTTATTCTTGACGTCGTCCCGTTGCTGTTGAAGTCTTGTTTTAAAGTTGCCAGTTTCCCCCACGTAGACGTAAGGAGAGTCCGCACACGGAATAATGTTTACAACACCCGGGAAATTTTTCCTGTCAAGAGGGTCCTTAGCACGAGTTTGTGCTAGAGCTTCCGGGATGGACGTGCGCAGCTTCCACATCGTAAGACCGTAGAACTCGTGTGAGGGGCTCGATTACATCCGGAAAGTATGGTATCGCAGGCCGTATCTGTGTGGGTCCAGGTTGGGCACGATCCCCAATCCAAATGGCGCCCTACTGAGTCAACCAGGACCTCAGGTCCACACGCCATCAGCTCCTGCCGCACCAGTGCATTGTCCAAAGCACGTTCTTGCCCTGCTGTGCATACCTTTTCTGCCTAACGAAGACGAGAGCCGACAATGGACCTCTTTGCCGAAGCAGGGTGCACCGATCCGTAGTTCTTGTAGTATCTGTAGCGCCCAATGTGAGTATTTTCAACATATCGTCCAAGAACGGTAGCTGGCACTCACATTCTGCTTCTACTGTGAACTGCATTGAAATTGCTGTTCCTTAGCTACGGTGTAAGAAACTGTGACAGTTGCTATGGCGACGGCTTGGTAGCACCTGCTCCTCGGCGCGGCGGTGGCTTGGCTATTTTTAGCGCAGGTGGCGCGCAACAGTCTCATGCGGTGGTCCGTGATCTCACGTTCCCTTCGTAAATCTTTAGACAAGTACATTTGTTGCCACTGAGAGGAAGCAACAGCTGATGCCCGAAAATGAGGATCGGTGACGTCAACACTAGTTACGCAAAAATTATCGCATGGTGACGTCACCATATGACGTCACAGTTCGCCCATATTAGTGATTTCATCATGGCGTCGTATGACGTCATGAAGACATCACGTTATGTGACGTGACATGATGGCGTCATCTCATCACATCGTTAATTTGCATTGCCTCTGTGATCGGTAAGCCGATCACAGAGGCAATCACAGAAACCACAGGATCACAGAAACCACGTTAGCTCCAGAAAGTTTCCGGAGAGGGCGGGGTAGGAATAATACACCGACTGAAAAAAGGAGAAGATGGCTTTCGCTTTCGAGTCGTCTTAAGCGAATGCATAAGGAACCCTGTGAGCTTTTGTTTTGAAGATCAATACGCTGCGAGTCATGACTTACATTGAGTGCACCATTTCAGCGGCGGCAAATAAAATCATTTATTACGGAGACAAATTCCCGCACGTCATTCAAGCGTATGCCGCTCTCACAGTTTCGCATACTTTCGCGAAAGGAGCTTTTTTGCGAAATGTTTAGCTGTGTAGTGCTTGTCAGTAACGTTGAATGCGTAGTTGCAGAGATGTGGCCTCAGGAAGCGAACTGATACAAGGTTCATGAGCCTGTGGTCGTTGCTGTCATTGCCCTTACACTTAAGTAACTTTGAAGAACAAATAGCTGGGGTAGTCAGAGGCTTCTGCAAGGTCTGATCCTCTTGCAGGGCATAGTCAGCAAAAGCTCTTAAAACGTCCAGAACAAAGAGAAGTTGATCCGACGGGTAGAGAAGCCCACCTCGGTCTTGGCTCTGGGTGAATCGAAAGATCGGGTGGTTGCTCACCGGCTTCGTGCACAAAGCAATACAGTTCTTGCAGTCCATATGCTCGCATACAACCCTTGCAATGTAGCCCCCAACATAGGCCGTAGCCGAAATCTGAAGCGATGGCAGCTGCTGTGGCAAAAATTGCGGTATTAAGTCTCTGCAGCACCAGTCTTGCTCTCGAGAGCTGCGGCACTGCTTGCACAGTCGACGTCAGGGGAGGAATTGGAGCTCAAGCAGAATCTCGTTGTGCGGAGGCCAGTGCTGTGAAGAAGCACGTAAGAGCGAGCCAGCGAGAGCAGACGACGGAGCGGCCGATCGCTGGAAGCAGAAGAAAAAAATCACAGCATATCCACGGGGTGAATGATGATGAGTGGGGCGAAGCTACGGAGGGAATCATCTGTAAACCGTGAAACTCTTCCGTGAAATGCGCCCAGTACATAATATAAAGAGTGTGAAACATCGTGTATATATTAAACATCAAACTTTTATTGTACTGTTGGTTTACGTGGTCCCTTCATTATCACTTGTGATCGGTCAAATGCAAGGAAGAAGTCCGCTCCCGAGCGAAAGAGCGCCAAGAGCGACCGCATTCCCCGCTCGCCCTGTGTGAATTAAAGGCAAGGCTAGAGGGAAGACAGGACGCGCGTTCCACGACGCGAGGTCGGTAGCATGCCCAACGAAAGCCAACGGAACGCGATCGTGCAAGTGCACGGCTTCGCATCGCCTCATGGTTCCATTTAGCGTCCCAAAACCAAACATATTGCTCAAGGTGTGCCTTGCGTTTTTCGTAGAAATAATTTCTTTATCATGTACATTAAGACGAAAAGTTGAAAGCTCACTAGAGTGTATCGCCCGCAAAGTATGTCTTTTAGTGTGATTTAACTCTCGTACGGCAGGGTCCTCGCGCCGTTGCCGGTCCACCTCGGTGGCTACATATAACTGCTACTACTACACTTTAAGAAAAACATCTGGCGTTCTTTCGTTCTGCTTTTACAAAACATCTGGCGTCTTTCGTTGGTTTATTTCATCAATCAACGGCGTTTTGAACAAAATTTTTATTGTTTAATCACGCACAGGAGAAATCTCACCAGGCACTACCTTGGAGGTAAACAATGGCTGCTAATGGCAATGAGAGACAGAAGAAGTCGGCTTTTAGCTAACACTTACACTTCTACTTCTACTAACGTTTCCTACTGGAACATGCCAATGGCTGCTAATGGGGAATGAGAGACAGAAGAATTCGGCTTTTAGTTAACGCGCACGCTGCGAATTTTTTATTGTTCAACAACGCACAGGAGAAATCTCCCACCGGCACCACCTTGGAGGTCAAAGCGTAAGACTTGTTACTCACTACTACGAACACGACGACTACGGGGGACGAACGGGTGCCGCCTTAAGGAGCTTCGCCCCTAAAAGAAACAGCTCGACGGGAGAAGAAGAAAAAAGGGCTCGCGCAGGCGAGTCAGTCTTGGAACACAGTCGGAAGGGGCCGGAGGTCGACCGAACCCGCATCGACGAGCGGGGTTCGCGCACAGAGGCGCCTGTCTTCGGGACAGCGAGCGCCTCACGTTCTCCACGCCGCAAGATCTGTTCGTGGCCTCCTGTGTCGGGGAACCCGCATCTACGCGCGTGGTTCATCCTGCCGGGCGTCGTCAGGACAGCGAGCGTCGTGGGATCTTCGCCTGGCGCTGAAGAGACGCGGGGAGCTACCGTCGACCGAGTGCTGGGTCGCCCACTCGCGCCATGACCCTTGCTGCTGCGACTTCGCTACCACGCCCGACTACGTCACCGCCGGGACTAGCAGCCCATTACTTCCCGGACTCTATAGCACCGCCACGTGGTACGATCGACTACAGTTGTACGTTCTCACCTTATGTTTTTTCGTGTGTGTGTGCCGTCCGAATATAATCGTCGTGTGGTTTTTACGATCACCCACCGTCTCATCCATCTACAACGCGTCACACGCTCTGCGGCGTGACGATCCTAAAATACATCACTAGTGCACGATTCAGTACACGTACCGATATTGCAACACGTTCTTTGTGGGCAATATTGGAGGCTGCGTTGGACGCAGAAATGCCGGTCTTGAATAGCTTTTCGAGACCTGACAGTGCAGCCCGAACGTCCAACACATTGTTGCACCAGGATGACATTCGCAAGCTTCCAAAGAGGGATTCAACTGGATCGCTGTTTAATTTTCTTGTCAGCGCAAAAACGAACTGCTCTTCTGTAAACAGATATCTGACGCACGCCACTGCCGAATAGGACGTTAACAGAATCGCTTCATACGTTTCGGCGGTGAGGAATTCCCGGGCATGTCCAGATCTTCTTTTTATTAGATGCGAAGTATCTTAAGGCCGAGCTC
The DNA here is from genome assembly GCF_013339695.2 of Rhipicephalus sanguineus. Classification (NCBI taxonomy): domain Eukaryota; kingdom Metazoa; phylum Arthropoda; class Arachnida; order Ixodida; family Ixodidae; genus Rhipicephalus; species Rhipicephalus sanguineus. The sequence continues at coordinate 134,202,092 of NC_051184.2, read as the reverse complement.
AATCCGGTGGTGTGCGGCATGACCACCCTTACTGCGCATGCGCATACCCTCTCCACACACCTCCTCTCCACTCACCCTCTCCCCTTCCCCTCTCAACTTTCACTCTGCACTTTCCCTCCCCTTCTTCTCTCAACTTTCCCTCTGCACATTCCCTATCCCCTTCCCCTCTCCACTTTCCCTCCCCCCTTTCACCCTCCCTCTCCCTCTCCACATTCCCTCTTTCCACTTTCCCTCTCCCCTCCCCCTCTTCCATACCCCTCTCCCCTCCCCCTTTCCACTCTTCCTCTGAAACGCGGGCTAGACATGCCGAAATTCTCTCCTGCGCAATGCCGCGATGAGCTCGAGCGCATGCGCGTCCCCTCCCCTTCTCTCTCCTCTCCTACGCTGCCCCCCTCTCGCCCGCCTGTCGACCACTGACCTCCATTAAAAAGGCTGGACGGCGCATCCCCGCTCTGCGAGGCGGGCGCTTGAGAAGCCACCGGAAGGTCCCCTGTTTGTCCCGGAAGCTGGCGTCTTCTGTCCGTCTCAGTCGCGCAACTCAAATATTCTCGGGTGGCAGCTGTTGTTATGATCGTTTTTATTTTTTATTTTTTCAAACCCTGTGATTACGCCTCACTTGAGACGCCGACGAACGCTACACGAAAGATGACAGACGCCGTGCCGACACCGTCCGAATACGGCGGAGTGCTGCAACGTACAAAATGCGTAAAAAGTAATGCAACTTTGAGGTACTTACGCGTGAAATGTCTTCCCTGACGACTTTTCCGCTCGATTCGTACGGTTTACTGCGCTACACGCAGGTATTTTTTAAAAAAAAAAGAAAAAAGCTCTCTTCCGGGACAAAAACGGCGGCTTCCGGTGGCTTCACGCCGGCGTGCTCGATGCGGCATCCAGCTCCTCCTAGTGGAGATCAGTGCTGTCGACCGCGTTCCCCGCTCGCCCTGTGAGAATCACGGTGTAAGAAAAATAATTTAGGTGTGGACACTCTCCGCCCGCCGCGAAGGAGAGCGCGTCCAGATAATGTTCGCCTTTAATACATGCGCCGGCCGCAGTTTCGTGGGGGGCGCTGCGACATGGGGGCTTAAGAAACCTATTGCGACGAGGCGAACGCGCGTTTTTCTTCATTTTTTTTTTTCACCTCATTGCATTTTTTCACGCCGAGTTTTCATACGGCCACGGTGTAAACGGCGCACCCGACGCACATAGCGTCCCTAACAGCGTTGCGTACGTAAAAGCGCGGCGTCTTGCTTAGAGCGCGTGAGCAGTCTTTCTGCTCGCTGACTTCTCACGTGCGCAACGCCGTTACGGACGCTACGCACGCAGCTCGTCTTCTATAGTACATGCGCCGGCCGCGGTTGCGTGGGAGGCGCTGCGACATGGGGGCCGAGAGGAGGAAAGAGGCGAACATTATGTGGACGCGCCGTCGGGCGGAGTGTCCACACCTAAATTATTTTTCTTACACCGTGGTTTCTTAAGCCCCCATGTCGCAGCGCCCCCCACGAAACTGCGGCCGGCGCATGTATTAAAGGTAGAGGTGTGCGAATATCAAATTTTTCGAATACGAATCGAATACGAATATCCACCTTCGAATATCGAATCGAATATCGAATATCAAAGGAAAAATGCCTCCACAGTAACAATATTTTATTTAACATGTAGCTATTTGAAAAACAAAATAGCCTGACTGGCAAGACAACATACACTGCTATGTCCAGAAGACAATGTCCAGGCTAGCACAATGCACATCACAACACAAGCAAATATCGCGGCACAATGAAAGTAATGACTAGATGTTATCATGAAGAAATATGAGTTTCTACACATGATCAGGCAGCAGGCGCTCCCTTCTAACAGAGACAACCCCCCCCCCTCCCTGCCACTGAAAAGGCACGCTCGCTTGGAACAGAAGTGGCTGGTATAGGGAGGTGCATGGGGCAAAACTTTGCCAGACTGGGGTATCTGAAGGTGCCTACAGTCCGCCACCAGTCACATGGGTCACTATCTTTCTTCAGAAGTGGTCCCGCATAGTGAACGAGTGGTAGTGCGGCACGTTACGGCCGCATAATATTGAAAATGTATGGTTACATGATCGCCAACAGCGCTGCACGTCGGAGATGCACCAGCAATAAATCATACGTATTGGGCCGCTCGTCGCAGGCAGATATCGTGCCATCGCGTACTTACGATGTTTATCGCTCCTCTCGGCAACGTTTTTAGCTATACGAACGCAGCAGAAATGTGGAAGACGAGTTATTTTATGCATGATTCGAAACTATTCGAATACACGATTTTCGAATCGAATACGAATATTTTCAATGTAATATTCGACGAATATTCGAACCTTTCGAATATTCGCACACCCCTAATTAAAGGCGAACATTATCTGGACGCGCTCTCCTTCGCGGCGGGCGGAGAGTGTCCACACCTAAATTATTTTTCTTACACCGTGCGCGAGAGAAACTGTGACCTCATGTTCTTCAGCACGTGGCACGGGTCAAAGCTAATGTAAAGAAGCCTGCTGAGGTCACAGGGGTGCTCGACCCGATAGGTAAGCATACCATTTCCAAGCAGTCTCATGCAATTCACGTTTACTTTGTGATTGTCCGTGACAAGGCGAGCAATCCTAAACCCACAGGCTTCGACTTTCTGCGTGACGAAAATCGGCAACTTGGGGAGTTGGGGTCCAGTTAGGCCTTCAGTAAAATTGTACGCAACTGGAATACGGTACGTTGTCGACAATCCACTCATGACAAAACACAGAAGCGAATTGGCTAAGACGATGTCGCCTTTTTGCTCTTCCAGCCCAGTGTCCACTTGTCCAACAAAGCAGTCGCGTTGCTTGTTATATTATCGCTTCTCCTTTACCCTCATCTCGTCAACGATGAACGAGCAGACCTTCGAGTGGGGTTTGTGAAAGCTTTCCGCTTCAAGTATCAGCCGAGCTTCCACCAGTTTGCCGAAGCCGGTCTCGCCACTTGTGTTTCCGATATAGTTGGTGAGCGTCCTTCGGTCTGGTAGCTTCAAAAGCACCTCCCCTCGAATATGTTCGTACGTTTTCGTTGATAAATTCCGCAGTACCACACAACGACAGGTTGTTTCTTCAGACCAGGTAGGCCTTTTTTTCTTGTAATTGGCAATTTGATCCATGAGAAATGAAGCTGAAGCTTCTTTCTATGCTGCTTTTTCTTTAATGTAGGAAATGTCGGCAGTCATAGCATGCTCGTGCAGTTTCTTGAGCTCCTCTTTGTATTTGTCAACGGTGTACCGTAGTCTAAGTATCTGGCTCCTCAGGTCTCTTTCTTTTCTCTTCCATTTGGCCTTTTCGGTAGCAAGCAAAGCAGAGGCGGAACGGCTGTCGACCTGGACACTTTTGTCGCACGGGGAAGCCTGCTCCGTCTTGGACATGGATTCGCTGTGACAATGTACAGAGTAATTGTCCGTTGTTTCACTGGCAGCACTTGTAGTGTCGATTGGCTCCGATTCCTTAGCTTCGCGACCTAATGTCAGCGTTGCACATGGCGGTGGTCGCGAGGCAGCGTTGCTACTAGTGCATGTTGACTGCTCGCTCGCAGCGCGGTCACGTTAAGTGATACTTGCCATGCTTCGTCCAGTCGTTAGCTTGGGCAGCAAATGTGAAGGTAGTCTGCAAAGACTGATGGTACTGCATCCTTCTTGAGCCGCCGTTTTTTTTTAAATGCGAATGCATTTCTTAGTCGGGCTATGTGAGGCATCCGGCGTTGTCCGTGCGCCGGCAGGTGTTATCTCTCCGCTCTCACTCCCTCTCCCATAGCAACAGCTGCGGGCGCGCGCGCTTATCCTCGCCCCTAGCAACCGGAGCATGTGGTGCGAGAGAGTGTAGGAGAGGGTAGGTGCAGTGCTTCGCCGCTCCTTCTCTCGCCGTTCGCGCTCTTTCCTCCCTGCGCCACCGCCTCAATGCAGAGCGTTTGAAACGCGTTTGTAGCGTTTGTGCTTCCTTGGCACAGCCTCAAAACAGCGCGTTCTAAACGCGTTTGTGCTGCATTGAAGGCGGTGGCAACATCCCTGAGGTGATTACGAACGCACATAGGAATCGTTCGTTGAAAGAGGCGCCCTAAAGGGAGACACTTGAGCGCGTCGATGTGTCCAGCTTTACACCATTAAAATTACTACGCCATGTACTCTCGGCGCAAGAAATGCATTCGCATTTCCATATGCAGCTTTTCTGGACACCAGCGGCCTAGTTCGCGTGAACGACACCACGTGGCGTATCGACCTTAAAGAATTCAAAAGTCCCGCCATGACGTATGCAGTGACGCGGCACTAAATAAAAGAGAATCAAAAGAAACAGTACACACGCCCCGAGACTGTCGCTTCACCTCGGTGCGCAGAAAAGAGAGCGCTGTTTGTCGGCGTTATCTCGACGGCGACGACTGGCAATGAATTGGCAGTTTTTCTAGACGTGCCGTGCCAAATGTCTGGCCGTTATAGACGCGCCCACGATGCATGAAGAGAATCGTGTTTTTATTTGTTTGTTTGTTTAGTTTCTTGCGCTGCCGTACCGGTGGGATATTGGAGCAGCATGCTGCTTTCCGAGTTTCTTTTTTTCAGCTAGCGGGAACCATTATGTTTGGGTACGAACAGGATATTGTGGTTGCATAATAAACCTAATTTCCTTTGGTGTACCACTTGGGTGATGCTTGCTTGCTCCTTGCGTTACCTCAAATTAGAACTGGATAAGTTTGGGAACGCTAGGAATGAGAGTAAAAAAAGGAAGCTAAAGATAGTTTTTATTTGTTTTCATTTAGTTCTTACTGAAATGTGGCTGCCACCGCAAGCTTGGCGCCGTCTAAGCGGGTGTGCAAAAATGATGCAGTGGTTGAAAGATGATGTTGTACACTGGAAAATGTGAACTTGGTTAGTTTTTTTGTTAGGAATGAACGTATAGTAGAACATATACGACTGACGTGTTGTGTAATAATCTCTAGATCTGCCGTCTATCCCGCTAAAAAAGGCACTTATCTATCCTAATTGCATTTCTTCGTTCTCTTTCTTTTTTTTCCCTTTTTTTTCTCACTGTCGACTGACTCATATGCTCGAGGTGATTGTCTTGAATCCTGTTGGCGCAGATACACCAATAGGTTACTCTAATGGCCTGGAAGTTCTCCTGAAGCTCTCCTTTCATGTTCTGTAGGCGCAGTCTCTTTCAACTTTTCACTACAGCAAGCACAAAGTCGATCACGAATCACCTACTGGCCCAATCGTCCACTTTGATCAGCACAAAGAAATTCAGAAGAGCGAATTTTGGCGTTTTTGCGCTGACAACCACCATTGTTAATGCAACATAATATAGTAACTATTCCTACAATCTCTCAAAATCACTTCTTTATTCTGTATCACTCCTGATGTAGAATACAAAATGCATTTGACTTGCTCAACAACGGGTCACAAGACACATCAGAGAAAAGCGAACCCTTTAATTCCCCCTTCTTTCGTTCACCCAGCATATGAAAATTTCTTCAGTTGTGATTGGAGCTCCTTCTGTTGCCACGAAGATGTGCAGGCGTTCCAAAGGAAATCTTAAGCCTTTCTTTTCAGGAGGTTCCCTTAAGAGAACAATGGTGTTTATGCGCACAGGAATTTTGATTAGTAGTTTTTCGCTCGTAGCAATGACTGAAAAATACGAGTCTTCAGCCAGATAAAGCCTAGCGAAATCTGCTTTTTCCCTTAATATCTACTGCTTTTCAAGCAGTAGTCTTTTTCCTCTGAAAGCCCAACGGAAAATGACCCATGTCGAATAGAATGATTACAGCTCCGCTCGAGAGTCTTCAAAACCGGAGCTTTTTTTTGTACTTCATGATGGAAAATATCAGCCGCGTATTGAATTCTGGAATCTTCTGGCTTGAATAGGAATGTCAAAGCTGCGAAGACATTCCTGGTTGGGATTATTTTTTGGCTCAAATGTGTAGGCCCACCTTGAAAGTCCCTTCCACTGTATCGAGTAGTTTTGTCTGTATTGTAGGTAAGGAAATCATAATAAAATAGATAGCAAGAAATATATAAATCAATATTAAATTTTACTGCAACATAAAAGTTGCAATAGAAATACACGCGAAAGCGACTAAGAAAAATTAATAATATTTCAGAAGACACGATAACTGGCATGTAGCCTCGACTTTAATAATAGGGATATCTGCACACAGGTGTGAAGTCTGGTTAATGCGCATCAATAGCACAGTGCTATCATAGATGCACGCGTTTTAGAAAACACCCTCTAGACATGGTATTCCCTCTCAGCTTTTTCTGAGTGGAAATAGCTCAAAGAATTGAATTCCTGTCAATCTGATAACATGTTATTTTTTTTCTTAGATAAGGCCCTAAATCTGCCCTAAATGGTGGTTCTGCGCTGTACAGCGCACACGTGTGCTGTACATCGCAGAGCCACCATTTAGGGCAGATTTTGTAGTGACGCGGAAATTACCTCCTTGATAGTGAGAAAGTTCAAATATGTATACACAATAACCTTCTCAATATTTACTTATGGACAAATATTTGGGATCGTGGAACACGAGGTGAGCATGAGTGAGGTCACGCCTTTTTAGAGTAAATACTTACTCTATCACTATATATATTCACGATGTGCTTTCTTAAAGGGACTGACAACCGATCGAAATGTGTCACAAGACCCTGGCTGTGAATTACAGTGACATAAACGAGCTTTTTTTTTCACCATATGATTAGGATTTCTATTGTTGAACTGCGCTTTGAAAGTCACAACGGCATGTCGCGTTGCCTGACGGGCAAGCCTTCATAGCGCACGAATGAGATGTGCAGAATGCTGTACGCAGTCCGCTGCTATTTACTAAAGAAAAAAATGCGTTTAAAATTAATCCGCACGTTATCAGGCATTCTCGATTTATTCTGTGCTTATAAAAGAGTAAAAGGAGTTGACGTTGAGAGGTGGCGTTGCCTTCGCGACTACTAGCGAACGCATGTCGAGCAACGGCGCATGCGCGCGGCGCTTTCTACATTGAATGAACTTCCAGGTAGCACACATAAAAAAACGGAAAAAAGGCATTCCGTACCGCTGGGGCTGTGGCATGGGCTTCGCAAGGCACTGACCTACGTAGGCGGTGTCACGGCTGAAACGTTAGTAAAGGCATCTTTTCTTTTTTCAGCGAGTACTACCCGCAAGGCATTCTCTACACACACATTATATATATATATATATATATATATATATATATATATATATATATATATATATATATATATATATATATATATATATATATATATATATATATATATATATATATATATAGTGCATCACCGACCACGTTAGTCATAAACCTGAGGCGAACAAGCAAGACAAGCTTGATCTGCTCATTAGTTTGATTAACCGTAATTAGGCTTGGCTCGGGAACACAGTGCGGAGGGCAATCTAGTGAGCGCCGAATACTTGGCTCATTGAATCGGTAAGCACAACTGTAAAGCGAAAAGCGCTTGTTAATTTTGCAGTCTTCTTCCTCGCTGTTTTCATTCACTCTGTTGTACATTGCTGCTAACATGGGTACCTGTTAAGGGAAAGCCATCAGTAAAGACAACATGCATGTGTCCATGCCTGGACTTCCCTCTTAGTTACTCCATCTTATTCCTCTTTCAACGGCGTGAAGTGGCGTTGCGGCAATAAAGGCAGTGTGTAATCGGCTCATATTCCCTATGAAATTACCTATGCTTTTCAGGAAAGCAGCGTACACTAAAAACGTGTTGAAAGGGTGTCGTTTCGCCTCACAAAAACAGTCCTGATATCGTGCATGCCTCTCGATTGCATTATCGCCGCGCGCCCGGCACTTCCAGGTCACAAATGGCATGCACGTTATGAGCGTGAGACAGCATTCTTCATAGGAAAGTGGCGAGTGCCGAGAATTCAAGAAAGGAAACGCAAGCCAGCAGCAAAGCAGCCGGTTGAAGAGCTCTCCGTCGTTGCTATGGCAACGGCGCGCGCGGCCGCGCTCGCTTCCGAGTCTGCTTGCCTACCGTTTCGCCGTCTGTTCCGTGCACACCGCCGCCGGCCTGCGCCAGTCAGCGAGGGGGGGGAGGGGGTAAAGGGAGGGGGCACTTGCTGAAGGCCTTGACAGTTTTGAAATTGGATACCACAGAAAATGCAAGGTCGAGGCTATGATTAGGCAGGCTTACAAGGCAGCCCTTGGGCTTCCTAACAATGCGTCAACAGACAGGCTACTAAGATTAGGGGTGCACAACACCCTGGAAGAACTACGGGAGGCGCACCTGGTGATGCAGCACGCTAGGCTTTCGACAACGGAAACTGGCAGGGATATATTGGAAAGGATTGGCGTTGGCGCCGAGGCTCCCGCTGGTGACACTAAAACTCAGGTGCGGCGAGAATTACACAAGGCCTTGTACATAAAGCCTTTGCCCAAGAACATGCATCCGATCCACCATGAGGGACGCAGGCAGGCAAGAGCCAGAAATTTACATGTTCAATATGGGGAGTACACATCGGCAGTCTATACAGACGTCGCGGAATATAAGGACAAGGACGCATTTGCGATTGTGGTGGTGGACAGGCGGGGACGCTTGGTCGCCTCTGGATCAGTCAACACCCGCTCCTCAGAAACTGCTGAGGAAGCGGCAATAGCGCTAGCTATCACTAATTCTCAGTCTGACCTGATTCTAAGTGATTCGAAAACAGCCATTCGAAATCTGGCGAGGGGCAGAATATCGGTCACCGCCGCACGACTGCTGCACCGAGCCGCGGGGCGAGAAATTCGGGAAATAGAAATTGTCTGGGTACCAGCACACTCTGGAAACCCTGGGAACGAGGCGGCTCACCTGAATGCTCGAGGTTTCGTCAGCCGGGCAGGTGAGCCGCCCGTTCCGGGGAGATCCGCGAGAGATGGGCTGGTGTCCTTTCACGACATCACCAATCATTATAAACTAGAGCGTAGGCTTTATCCGCCCCCGCACAAGCGGTTGACCAAGGCGCAGGAATGCGTCTGGAGAAAACTGCAGACGCGATCTTTTCCCAACCCATACGTGTTGAGCAAAATATACCCGGAGGAGATTAAGCCACAATGCAAATGGTGCCAGGCTCTGGCAAGTTATGACCATATAGTGTGGGAATGTAGCATGGTGCCGCCACCAGCGGATATTATGCGTGATCCCTCTCTCGAGCAGTGGGAGGCCGTGTTGACCAGCTCAGACCCAGTCGTCCAGACAAGGGTCGTGGAGTGGGCCACACAGGTCGCCGTCAACCTTGGGTTGATGGCCATCTAACACGGAATCGTCCCCAACTGTTTTCTGACGAAATAAAGTTTTTCCATCCATTGAAAGAAACACCTATTCTCAATATTCTTGTCAGTAAAACACCGCCTCCGTCAAACTTTTGGGAGGGTAGGCGGGCCCTTGGGACATACCCCTTAGCTACGGGCCTGGCCTCTGGACTCCTAGGTGGCCCCGGTCGGTCTACGAAACTTCTTCCGAAGTACCACGGCCCGTACCGTGTGGTCTAGTAAGCCTCGTACTTCATCATATACGCCGTCAAGTCGCTTGAGACTTATTGTAATCAAACAATGTCGAGTCATGAGATTGTGCATATGGACCTGCTAAGGCCTCACTGTGACTGTGCAGCTGTCCGTAATTAGCCAGGATGGCTCTTTTTCGGAGGGGAAGTAAATGTAATGCAAAAGAGCAGCACTACTTGCAGAAGCAGAGAACGCTGCTCCCGTAGAAAAAAAGGCGACGATTCAACAATACAAGCTTTGCGTTGCTTCTACTATTACTGGTTACGTTTCTGCGTCGTCTCTAATAGTAGAGTACTTCTTTAAAACGCTTCATTATATTACAAATGGCTGCCCTCATGCTTGCCTTGGTTTCGTTTTGTATTGCCTTCTTATGGTTGAGGTTAACTAAAATCTGGGTTCCTTTTCTTCGTTATTAAGTAATGGGTTGTGTGGTAATAAAAAATAAAACATTAGAAGTTTACTTGCTCCATTTCCAAAAGAAAAACCGAAACTGCAGCAAATATCTTGGTTGCAATGCTCCAGCGAAAAAAACAAGCGACTAAATCTTCAACAGCGTTGTACTAGTAATAATAATTGCTGGAGTTCTACGTGCCCAAACCATAATATGTTGATGAGCCATGCCGTAGAGGAGGGCTGCGGAAATTTCGACCACTTCAGGTTCGTAACGTGCATCTAAAACCAAGTACACGAGCCTCTAGCATTTTCGCCTTGTTCAAGAACGCTTGAGCCGCCGTCAAACCTGTGCCCTTTGGGTCAGCAGCCAAGCACCGTAACCGCTGTACCACCGCGGCAAACATAAGCAATTCTGAGAGAGACAAAAAAAAAGAAAAAACCGCATTGGGATTCGCACCAAGGCCCCAGCGATTGCGCGCAAACAGGCAGCATGGATGATCAACCCATTCAGCCAGCGCGCGGCGGCTAGCCCGTGATACGATAGCTATCATAAAGATACTACGGTCAAACTCTCCTTGCAACGCTCCTTGCAAGTGTCCCCACCTTCCAAAGAGCAGGAACGGAATGCAAAAGTGAAAACAGCTGCTTTCTGTTTGCAAAAATGCGCTGTAGACCATAATTCGATGTTTCAAGCGCAAGGAACGAGGACGACATTGGAAAACACACACAGCGCTGAACTTCAAACTGACTATATTTTCCAACTTACAGCAATATATATGCGCTCTTCACCAGGAAAGAAAAAAGAATAGAGCAAATGAAGCATACAAAAAATTCCAGAAAAAATCGTAGAAGCCCAAACAATTTTGAAACGTGATAAAAAGTGCACCAGTGCAGCTTCGCTTGCTCTTTCGAGCAACGAAAGTGAATTTCTCGTGATCGTAACATATAGGTGATATCGATGATGGGTTGTTGTTTCCTGCGACTACAATTTTTTGTACACCAGGCCTGCAATTGTCGCGTGACCAAAATCACGTAACATCGCACATCTACTTATATGAAAACACACACAGCGCTGAACTTCAAACTGACTATATTTTCCAACTTACAGCAATATATATGCGCTCTTCACCAGGAAAGAAAAAAGAATAGAGCAAATGAAGCATACAAAAAATTCCAGAAAAAATCGTAGAAGCCCAAACAATTTTGAAACGTGATAAAAAGTGCACCAGTGCAGCTTCGCTTGCTCTTTCGAGCAACGAAAGTGAATTTCTCGTGATCGTAACATATAGGTGATATCGATGATGGGTTGTTGTTTCCTGCGACTACAATTTTTTGTACACCAGGCCTGCAATTGTCGCGTGACCAAAATCACGTAACATCGCACATCTACTTATGTGACTACAATCACGTAACAACTAGCCACGTGACTAAAAATCACGTAAAATCAAGTAATTATTCTGGCCACTAAAATCCCGTAACGTCACGTAACTATTGACGGAATGTGTTGGCGCCAAAAACTTCGGAACAACCGGGTGGCGCGGGGCAACCTCAGCGTCCGCACTGGATTCTAAAAAGATGTACTTTCTCTCTCACGTGACTAAAATCCCATCACGTAACTACTAGTGACGTGACATTTCCCCTTCAGAACCACGCAACAAGTGCGTAGTCTGGGGAACCGACCGAAACCTGAGAAGAATAGATTATCCAAGCCTAGCCCTATCCTATAATACTATACTAGCAAAAACTTTGCACTTCTAGCAATAGCTTGGTATTACTAGCAAAACTTTAGAAGAAGCTAGGTCGAACGCTAGCTCCGCTTTCGGTTCCAGCCTTACGCAACCAGTACATGCTGCGCACATTTTCATTTACAGATGTTTAAAATGGCATCTTATTGCGGCACGTTGAGGTGGGCTGCGAGTGCGTGCGAAAAGCTGCTGAATCACAGGATTTTCGTTTTGTAACTGGGAGCACCAGTCCCTGGACTTCCCGAAAGCTCTGATCCACACACGTCATATCACACGGGCTTATCCGATGCAGCGCACAGTGCTATGTGATGTTAAAGGAGAAGGCATGCTGGTTTTTTTCTGTTCACGTAGGGCGATAGATATTCATCAGTACTCATTATTCCCTCATGCTTTTTCATTATGGAATAAGTTACCTCAGGAGATCGTTAATGCGGACACAATACAATCGTTCGCCCATCTCGTCAATGACCTAGCACTTGATTTTTAACATTGCAATATATTACGTTCCTCATAAGTGCTGAGATTTTTTGTATTTCTGTATGAATGCCATTACTGCTATGTATTAATTATATTTTTCCCTGATGTTGAGAATTTTCTGAATTTCGTATCTTGTATTGTATTTTCATTGTGTTTTTTATTCTGATTTTGTCACTGACATTTGTTACCCACTCCTGCTTGGGCCCGAACAGGGCCTGCAGTATTTGTAAATAAATAAATAATAAATAAGAGATGAATAAAAATCCCAGTTTCACCGCAAGGACGATGCAATGAGTGCGATAGCAACAAATGAAGTAAAGATGCAGGCAGCTAACTCAGATGCAGTCTCGCGTAACTCTACAAAATAGTGCTGTAAGAGAACACAGCCACTCCAGGTAGGAAAGGGGATTTCGCACGGTCTCTTCGATTTGAGAGCGCAGCATATCGAAGGGTATATGAGCCGTCCGCTGATGCTTGTCGAGATAGCGATTTTGATTTCATTTAAGTTAGGGCGAAATCATTGCACTGCTGTTTGAAAAAGAACAAATAATTTTTCCTATTCTTTGATTGGCATAATTATCTGTTGGTTTCATTAGTAGTGCCTAAAAAAAAAAAAGAACCCCTCGAAAAATTCCCCTTCGTTCGATAAGATTACGATAAACACTTGCGTTAGCCCTAAAGTAAAAAGCAACTGCAAAAACGTCTTTGTCATTTAATTACTATGCCTCGCTTGTCTAAGCTTAGTTCGCTTCCTTTGCGTTGCTGAATTGTAGGTACATGAGAAGATCGTAACGACATCATTGAGAAGGGAGAAATAAGTTTCCACCACAATACGCGTACAAAAGTTCGAAAGAGCTTTGTTCACCATAACTTGATCGGGCGTTCTGTTCCTTAGGACGTTTATAAAAGAGTAAAGTAAGAATTACAAATGTAGATCTGAACGATGTGATACGCGTGGAGTGTTTAAACATACACTAAAAAAGTCATATAATAAAGAGAAAAAAGAAACGGCAGCTCAAGAATACAGTCAAGAACCGAAACCGAAACGAAAGCTCTTTTTTGTTTCGGCGGCGACATCCTGTGCGAAGCTGCAGAACTAAGTCACGGGCTGAAAAAAAAAATGCTGATCCGTCGCCAGGAATCGAACCTATGACGGCGCGGTTATGCCGCGCTCAGAACTTGAGCGATTAGCTCGCTCGGCCACGGTGGACGCCTTGTCGCCGGTGGTAAGCGAGTGTTTATCAATTTACCAGAAACATTTGAACGACCGCGCTTCAAAAAACGCGTTAGGGAACAATGTTATGCCAATTGCGGCAAGTTGAGATTGGCTTCAAACGAAAGCTGATTGTCAGGACTACATGTGATTTCCTGACCATTACCATAACTTGCTTAGTTTTACGACAGTGACCGTTTTTGTTTCGGAAAACAGGCCACATTTTTCGCCGTTTCCATAGACTCCCATTGTACAATCTTTAACTGCTCTGGGAACAAAATTGAAGCTTACTGCAACATGATCGCTGCAGTCCTCTCGTGCGTTTAGGTTCCCAGAAGCGCTCTGTGGTCTGCGTTTTTCAACATTCACCCTCTACACTTATTTATTCGGGAAAAACTCGCCAGTTCCATTGAAAACGCGCTAGCTTCGCGCCGGGGCCGCCAGGGGCGCTGGCTGTGATGTGTGGAAGTGAGGGAAGCTCAGAGCAAAATGAGATTCGAAGAGAGGCTGAGGAAAATGAAGGAGAGTAGATGGGCAGGGAAGGTTTTCAGGTATTTGTATAGAAAAAGCGTTGACACGCAGTGGAGAAAAAGAACTAGGAGGCTCACCAGTAAATATATGGCTGGCAGTGCGGGCGATATGGCAACAAGGAGCATTAAGCGGAAAGTCAGAGAGGCGGAGAGGACTTATTGGATGACAGCGATGGAAAAGAAGCCGGCTCTGAGTAACTACCGAAAAGGAAAAAACGAAATAAGGAGGGAAAGGTTTTATGATAATTCAAGGGGAAGCGCTTTACTGTTTGAAGCAAGGTCGGGCTGCCTTAGAACGCGTAGTTATAAAGCGAGATTTAGTAACGAAGAAGAACAATGTACATGCTGCGGGGGAACTAAGGAAACGATGGAACATGTACTGATTGAATGTGGCGATATTCACCCAGGTATACGTGTGGGCACGAGTCTACATGAAGCCTTGGGTTTTAGGGACAACAATGGAAAGCTGAACACGTCCGCGATAGAAATAAGTAAGAGACGGTTAGAGTATTGGTGGCAGAAAAGTAGAGATAAAGAACAAAAATAAATAATGGGGGAAAAATAAGGTCATTCTGCCTTAGGAGGCAGAGAGATGGACCGTGAATTTATATTTTTTGGTATAACATAGATTTAATCAATGTAGATAAGGTATGTGGCCAACATGAAACAAGGAAGTTTTTTTTTTTTTTTTTTTTTTTCTTCTTCGAGCCTGGTGGCAGACATGTCACCGCCCCGTTTTAAAGGGGACGCTCATAGCATCCATCCATCCATCCACAAAAGCTGGATATGCTCACGATTCCCTTCGGGGAGGTGGGGGCACTTTTTCTTTTATGAAGTCCTCTTGTCGAAAATTGCGGCTACATACTCTTGTGTAGCTCGAAGTTGTATTAGGAGACCAATTATCCCGTCTATTCGCTGCAAGCCACCGCTCCCGTAGACCAGCGGCAGCTGGTATTTAATGGAACCAGTGATTCCACTCCTGCGCCAACTGCGCCAAAGTGCGCCAAATTGTATTTACTGCGCCATCCTGATAATATCGACGAAATTTGCGCCAAACTGCGCCAAAGTCTCTGGTTTGGGGGCGTCTGTCACCGGCAATCGCACCGCCGGCGCGTCAGAACATGTGCAGCTCGATCTTGGGGCTGCCAATAAAGTCGCAATTATGGACCAAGAATTATTCCGCTGAATAAATAGCGCTCGCGCGTGCGTTCCGAGTAAGCCACGATGCCATGCACGGTGCCGACGCAGCTTCTGTTCTGCAAGTCGGCTCGACAGCAAAACGCGCTCTCCGCAGGGGATCGTGACGTCTAGGCCTATCGGTAGCGAGAAAGTGCGACGGCGATTCATCGGCGGACGTCGTCTGTTCCAGAAACGCTGCTGATAGCTCGTTTCAAGCGTCGCACGGCACGTAAGGAAAGCAATGTTCAGTAATAACTACATGAGTGCCGCTAAAATGTCTGTCGCTTCTGTTTCCGGACATCGCGGAATGAAATCTGGGATCGCTCGCAGTAGATATATGGGACAATATCGAATTTTCCTTGCTTCGCGTTTATGGAAGAGCACGCGAACGGTGGAAACGCGTTGACACTTTTCCTCAGGTATACTTTATCCATGAATCTTCATCCAGAACAGCTTTTTCGTAATTCCTTCAGCCAGCACGTCTGAGTTTGTAATCACTCTGCGGTAAATACCCCCTAAAAGGCCCTGCCCTTTCGAGCTCACGTGCTAGGGTTCCAATTCGAATTTTTTGCTTGCTATTTTTAAAAATGTCATCTCATTAGTAAAATCATATCTCCTGGTCGGAGCAGCCGCAAATGCGCAGCTGTCAGTAGCGGGCCCGTCGCTCCGTCGCTGACGGCCCACATTGAAGCGGGTACGCCATGTTACACGTCCGCCTCTCGCTTTCGGAGGTCAATAGCTAACGGTTAAAAAAACCCAGTTTCGCTTAAGAGCGAAGCAATGAATGCGATACCAAAAAATTGTATTGTGAAACGAAGTAAGACTAGCAGCTAACTCTTTTTGGATCCGATCTCGCGTAACTCAACAAAACGCTGGTGTAAGGGAATATGGCCCCTCCAGGAACCGAATCGTTTTCTTGCTCTGAGTTCTCTAAACACGAAGTAAGCGTTGAGAGCACAGCAAGTTTACGAGCCGTCTCCTGATGCCTCGAGATAGCGCGCGCGCAAGCGACTGCGCCCTTCGAACGATGTAGTCCCCCCCCCCCCCCTTCCGCTCCCCTGGCGTCCCTTCATGCTCCTTACGAAAGACGGGCGGGGCGTTTCCTCTCTGTTTGATGAGCAATCGACGGCAGGCCCGCACGCTGGAAGGTGTTATCTCATGCGCTGTCCGTGCGACGGAGACAGACGGCCGGCTAGTTTAATCGCCGCTTCAGCCGCGTTCGTCGCCAGCGCTCGCGAGCTTTTACCCGCGGCTAGACTGCGCCTGGTGATGTTATTAATCTGGACTTTATACGGAAAATTACGACAACGGTGACGGAAAAAATCCGCCGAGAGTGTCCATATAATTGCTATCGCAAGGGTCAATGTACGGGGCAGATTTTGCACCCGCCCCCTCTTAGGTGATTAGGGGGGGGGCGGCCGCCCCCCCTGTGCGCACGCCTATGTTCCTGAGATGAGTTTTTTCATGAAATTTGCAATGAATCGAAATATTTCTAGCCTTCATAAGAGCCCCATAATAGTACTCAGGTGCTTGAATGTTAATGCAATATGCTTCTGTATTGCACTCCAGGATGTAAAAGTCGCTGCTCCAAAGTGCTCCCAGATGCAAAATTATCTGCTCCAAAGTGCTCCAAGATGAAAATTTTGCTGCTCCAAAGTGCTCCAAAACGTAAATTTTGCTGCTCCAAAAATTGCTCCAAATCAGAAGTCCTCGGTAGCATCACTGTGGAACGAAAGCCCACCAGTGTTTCTCTTTCCGCTCGATTTGCACAATGGTACGCAACAATACGACATACCGAGGCATGCGGAGCACGTGGTTGTAAAATCCTGAAATATAAAATAAAACGCGAATACATTCAAATTCAAATACAATTTTCGCACCGCCATCACGGCCACACAGACTGCATGCGGCATAAGTACCTGGGAAAGCCTGTGAAAAGTGCGAATTCAATTAAACTCGAATGTAAACACGCATTCGGGAGCTTCGTAATACACGCGGGCGTTCAGTGTCAGCATCCCGTAGTGTACTTGCACAGCGCCGCCACGCGGCAGCGACGAGCGGCGGCGGAGCGCGCGCTTGACGGCCTGAGTAGAGCATTCGCCCAGGCACTGAAAAATAGAGGAGGCGCTGGTCAGTGCTGCGGAGTTGCCACTCCGGAATCGGAATGACTCCAGAATGATTCCACATTTTCGCGACCCCGGAATGGAATGGGGACAATGCTTGGAGGAATGGAATGGGAATGGAATTAAGCGCCTTTTGCACTGAATGGGAATGGAATTACGTCTTTTTCCGAAAATAGAGCACGTTTTCGTCTACGCGATGTTCTTCAATCTTCAAACATTAGTAAGTCAGAGCCTGGAATTTAACAATTTAACAACAAGGCATTGCGTACATGCGCGCAGGCGAACACAGAAAGTTCTTCTCACCCCATCCATGCTTGCGAGGCGCGCCTGACAAGCGTGAGTGCGGACGAGTAGTGCGGCCCAGTGTTCCGTATTCGATGCAAAGGCACGAGGTGCCCGAGCGGTGCACTGTTCCAGCTAATACCAGCAAGTGTAGAGGGTTTTGTTCCCCATTAACCAAATCTTAGTTTCTCCATATTCACGACCGCTCCAGAAGCGTGGCAAAACTGCTTGGTCTTCCTGAACACTACATTTGTCAGCATAAAAATACGCTATATCGTCAGTTTAGCATTAACCCATTGAAGCTTAAACAATATTAAGATTCGTTCAAATATGCTGACCATACAAATACTCTAGGTAGCGGGAGAACTGCCCCTGTGGGAATTAGTAGGGTGGTTGTACTGTACGAGATATGTCACCAAGCTACTATCCCTCGACCTTGGTAACGTGTTTTGCGTACTTTTGCAGTTAATGCATCTGATGACATCAACGTTATGGCGCGTTCATTCTTAAATCGCTAAAAAGATGCCTTTCCTACGTTGAGGAATTACAGGAATGGAATTAAACTGCCCGGCCATTCCCGGAGTGGGAATGGGCTGTTTTTTTTATTCCCAGGAACCGAAAGGAATTAAAATTGCGGTAAGTTCTAATTCCCCGGAATTGAATTGAAATGGAGCGGAGGCGCCCATTCCGCAACACTGCTATTCGTCCTCGAAATACAATAACTTTCACGAACCGTACAAAAATTATAACAATAATATCTGGGGTTTAACGTCTCAAAACCACCTTATGATTATGAGAGACGCCGTAGTGGAGGGCTCCGGAAATTTCGACCACCTGGGGTTCTTGAACGTGCACCTAAATCTAAGTACACGGGCCTCAAACATTTTCGCCTCCATCGAAAATGCAGCCGCCGCGGCCGAGATTCGATCCCGCGACCTTCGGGTCAGCAGTCGAGCGCCATAACCACTAGACCACCGTGGCGGGGCACCGTACACAAATATACTTCACAAAAAAAAAAAAGAAATTCTGCATAGTGAAGGCGACATCTCGAAGTCGAAAATTTATGTCAGTATTCCTTTAAAATTGACCTCGCCGGCAGTTCTAGAGGGCGCCATCAATTATCCGCTATGGCTCACCAGCCAGTCAGAGTGCATAGAAAGCGACAATTTCGCGATACTATCTCCCAAAGTGATCGTCTTAAAATGCGGCTTCTGATTTTGCGCTTTCTTAAACAGAGTGAACACACACACACAAATGTTCTCTACTCCAACTTACACGCTGGTTGCAGCAGGGTGGAAGCTATGAGGTGTAACACATGCTTGCGCAGCAAAGCGTAGTTCTGTTTGTAATTGCATTACAATTGAAGAAAGTTAAGAAAATTGCTTTTGTTTGGTGCGTGCTACGTCACAGCAATACGTGATACGCTAATCATGATTGGCGTGTACGTCTTTAGCATTTAATTATTGTATCGGTAACTGCCGATAATTGTGAGGACGAACCAACATCGCAGCGCCCATGCAGACGCCATCGCCCGCTTCGATCCCAACTCCCGCTTGCTACTTGCACACTGTCCTGACAGCAGTAAATAAACGGTGGCATCGGCTGTCGCTTTGTGTCACCTCACGCTGCGGACACAATATCAGGTGCGTTTTGTCTTTAATACAGAAATTATCTGTTTGTTCAGCTACGCCTGCTAAGCCGTGTTGCCGAGAATTTGAAAATGAACCATGGGCACAGTGCAAAAAGCCGGCAGATCCCACGCATTGTGGGAATCGATGTAATGCGAAGCAGCCAGCAAAGAGCTGCATACATCGTCTTGTATGTCGTTTAGCAAAATGCGTGTCATGGTTTTCATGTTAACTCCTATTATTTATGTTCGTCACACAGTAACGTC
Source organism: Rhipicephalus sanguineus (assembly GCF_013339695.2). Taxonomy (NCBI): domain Eukaryota; kingdom Metazoa; phylum Arthropoda; class Arachnida; order Ixodida; family Ixodidae; genus Rhipicephalus; species Rhipicephalus sanguineus. The sequence continues at coordinate 134,182,732 of NC_051184.2, read as the reverse complement.
GCGCAATACCAACTTCAGGGTAGATAAAGCTAGCGAAACGGCCGCCAGCGCACCATGAGCCTGGCACGTAAGTCATGCTGTACATGGCATGTGTGTCATGACTTTCGTGTTAACTCGTGTTATTTATGTTCGTCACACAGTCACGTCGCAAGATACCAATTTCGTTGTATATCGAGCTAGCGAAACGGCCGCCAGCGCACCATGAGCGTGGCACGTGTCATGCTGTACATGACATGCGTGTCATGATTTTCATGTTAACTCGTGTTACTTATGTTTGTCACACAGTCACGTCGCAAGATACCAATTTCGGTGTATATCGAGCTAGCGAAACGGCCGCCAGCGCACCATGAGCGTGGTACGTGTCATGCTGTACATAACACGCGTGTCATGATTTTCATGTTAACTCGTGTTATTTACGTTCGTCACACACTCACGTCGCAATATACCAATTTCGTTGTATATCGAGCTAGCGAAACGGCCGCCAGCGCACCATGAGCGTGGCACGTGTCATGCTGTACATGACATGCGTGTCATGATTTTCATGTTAACTCGTGTTACTTATGTTTGTCACACAGTCACGTCGCAAGATACCAATTTCGGTGTATATCGAGCTAGCGAAACGGCCGCCAGCGCACCATGAGCGTGGTACGTGTCATGCTGTACATAACACGCGTGTCATGATTTTCATGTTAACTCGTGTTATTTACGTTCGTCACACACTCACGTCGCAATATACCAATTTCGGTGTATATCGAGCTAGCGAAACGGCCGCCAGCGCACCATGAGCGTGGTACGTGTCATGCTGTACATAACACGCGTGTCACGATTTTCATGTTAACTCGTGTTATTTACGTTCGTCACACAGTCACGTCGCAAGATACCAATTTCGGTGTATATCGAGCTAGCGAAACGGCCGCCAGCGCTCATGAGCGTGGTACGTGTCATGCTGTACATAACACGCGTGTCATGATTTTCATGTTAACTCGTGTTATTTATGTTCGTCACACAGTCACGTCGCAAGATACCAATTTCGGTGTATATCGAGCTAGCGAAACGGCCGCCAGCGCACCATGAGCGTGGTACGTGTCATGCTGTACATAACACGCGTGTCATGATTTTCATGTTAACTCGTGTTATTTAAGTTCGTCACACAGTCACGTCACAAGATACCAATTTCGGTGTATATCGAGCTAGCGAAACGGCCGCCAGCGCACCATTAGCGTGGTACGTGTCATGCTGTACATAACACGCGTGTCATGATTTTCTTGTTAACTCGTGTTATTTACGTTCGTCACACAGTCACGTCGCAAAATACCAATTTCGGTGTATATCGAGCTAGCGAAACGGCCGCCAGCGCACCATGAGCGTGGTACGTGTCATGCTGTACATAACACGCGTGTCATGATTTTCATGTTAACTCGTGTTATTTACGTTCGTCACACAGTCACGTCGCAAGATACCAATTTCGGTGTATATCGAGCTAGCGAAACGGCCGCCAGCGCACCATTAGCGTGGTACGTGTCATGCTGTACATAACACGCGTGTCATGATTTTCTTGTTAACTCGTGTTATTTACGTTCGTCACACAGTCACGTCGCAAAATACCAATTTCGGTGTATATCGAGCTAGCGAAACGGCCGCCAGCGCACCATGAGCGTGGTACGTGTCATGCTGTACATAACACGCGTGTCATGATTTTCATGTTAACTCGTGTTATTTACGTTCGTCACACAGTCACGTCGCAAGATACCAATTTCGGTGTATATCGAGCTAGCGAAACGGCCGCCAGCGCACCATTAGCGTGGTACGTGTCATGCTGTACATAACACGCGTTTCATGATTTTCATGTTAACTCGTGTCATTTACGTTCGTCACACAGTCACGTAGCAAGATACCAATTTCGGTGTATATCGAGCTAGCGAAACGGCCGCCAGCGCACCATGAGCGTGTTACGTGTCATGCTGTACATAACACGCGTGTCATGATTTTCATGTTAACTCGTGTTATTTACGTTCGTCACACAGTCACGTCGCAAGATACCAATTTCGGTGTATATCGATCTAGCGAAACGGCCGCCAGCGCACCATTAGCGTGGTACGTGTCATGCTGTACATAACACGCGTGTCATGATTTTCATGTTAACTCGTGTTATTTACGTTCGTCACACAGTCACGTCGCAAGATACCAATTTCGGTGTATATCGAGCTAGCGAAACGGCCGCCAGCGCACCATGAGCGTGGTACGTGTCATGCTGTACATAACACGCGTGTCATGATTTTCATGTTAACTCGTGTTACTTATGTTCGTCACACAGTCACCTCGCAAGATACCAATTTCGGTGTATATCGAGCTAGCGAAACGGCCGCCAGCGCACCATGAGCGTGGCACGTGTCATGCTGTACATGACACGCGTGTCATGATTTTCATGTTATCTCGTGTTACTTATGTTCCTCACACAGTCACGTCGCAAGATACCAATTTCGGTGTATATCGAGCTAGTGAAACGGCCGCCAGCGCACCATGAGCGTGGCACGTGTCATGCTGTACATAACACGCGTGTCATGATTTTCATGTTAACTTACGTTATTTATGTTCGTCACACAGTCACGTCGCAAGATACCAATTTCGGAGTATATCGAGCCAGCGAAACGGCCGCCAGCGCACCATGAGCGTGGTACGTGTCATGCTGTACATAACACGTTTCATGATTTTCATGGTAACTCGTGTTACTTATGTTCGTCACACAGTCACGTCGCAAGATACCAATTTCGGTGTATATCGAGCTAGCGAAACGGCCGCTAGCGCCCCATGAGCGTGGCACGTAAGTCATGCTGTACATGACACGCCTGTCAGGATTTTCATGTTATGACTTGTCATTTATGTTCGTCATACAGTCATGTTACATCATACCAACTTTGGTGTACATTCGATTAACCAAGCGACCAGGAGAGCACAAAGTCGTAGGCGGCTAGATAGATAGATAGATAGATAGATAGATAGATAGATAGATAGATAGATAGATAGATAGATAGATAGATAGATAGATACGCTCAAAGTCGCAGAAGTTCGCTAAGAAATGCTTCGCATTTAAAAAATAGGCACGAATGCATTGCTGTCGAAGCGTGAGGACGCAAATATAACAAAAACACAAACGCCGATTTCAGTCTGCCGACGGTCGCCGGGTGCGTCTTTCGTCGTGTCGTTGAAACGACGGCGACAGTCGGCCAATTTTACGTGACTAGCGAACCGCGCCAGGCCTCGGAAAGTCTCAAGTTCCAGCCATCGCCGAAGGGGGGCGAAAAGATCGACCCCGTCACCGCTAAAAAAGATCATAGTGGCTCCGTTCAAATCTGCCGTCGGGGACGCGAAAAAATCCGCCAGAGGCGCCGTAATAGAAGCAATATTTAAGAGAGATACACTATTGTTTCCGCATAAAAGTGCTTTTTCTTGCGCAACTGAAAGTACTGTTTGAATGAGGAGTAAATTTGTTGTTTAGTGATTGAAAACATGGACTGCCACGTGTCTTCTACCCTGAATTCCTCGATTCAAACGTTTTGGCGCGAGATTTTGCGGTCCCGGTGGCACGTACGGCAACAAATTCGTAAGCTGCGGATGTAAACTTTGTAAGCCGTGGTCCAATGCTTATGGTGTTCGCCTGCTGACCCGAAAGTCGTGACTGTGGCGACCGCATTTTTAGATAAAGGCGAAAATCTGTAGGTCAGGTACACACTGAACATCTCCAGGTCGAAATTGCCGGAGCCCTCAACTACGGAGTCCCTTATAATGAGATCGTGGTTTTGGAACGTAAAACCCTAGAAATTATTACTTTACTTTGTTAGCTGCAACACTGAAGTGTGAGCAGCATTGTAGGGCGACATGAGTTTAAGTGTGATTGAAGCGGTAGGTTGAAGTGGTGTTTGCTGGCGAAAATTTGCCCGTATGAGAGAGAGTGACGTTCGCTGTAAATGGCATTAAATTTGCCGAGCGACAGGCGTATAGGTTTCTGAGGTCTTACGAGCCAAAACAAGCCGGGCTCCCAAACTGTCGACCATAATGGGTTTTTTACCGTGCAGTAGCGCATGCACACGTGTCTCTGACGTTTCGCCTCCATCGTAATGCGAAGGCTTCGTAGCGTGGTAAACTCTAGTTAGAGTTGGGTCGGTTAACAGGGCAGCTCTTGGCTGAGCCCCATAACAACGCTGTCGTCTTCATCCAATCGGTGCAATTTCGTCACCCGTGCCAGAGCGTCATTAATTAACCCATACCCGTGACCAAATCGAAATGGCAAGTGGGTTCTGCTACACACACGCTTATTAACTAAAACGTAGAAATCTGCAAGAACGTCTCTGGTGGTCGGAACAAACACCCGGTTGTCCCTCCCCCACTATCAATTAGCACCTGAATGGAGCTTGCTTCACTTCATTAGGGGTAATTTTGTATGTTTAATGACTGGCACGTATGTATGCCATGTTAGGGAAGATGAAATATAGCCTAGTGTGGGTTATGTCTTGACACGAATGATGGAATAATTAAATATAACCGTGGTTAATAAACTTTGCCATGTGTTCTTGAATATTACGAAAGTCTGAGTGCCGCTTTTATTTTTGAGGTTAAGGAGTGTAACGGTGGTGTGTCCATGTACAGCAGACGTTCCGCAAGGTAGAGGTACAGCGGCAGCCGTGAATTGGCATATTTGCCAATGCGACCGCCGTTGAATTCTGGGCATCGCCATGGCAACGCTGGATATATCTGCCTTGTCGCTCACCGCTGACGGCCGGCGCGCGGTAACGAGCAAGCGGACCGTCGCTGTGACCAGTGACGAAGCGCAAAAAGTGCGCCGCGGCTCCTCGGGTGCCGCAGATAACGCGCAGAATATGCGCAGTTATCGTCCGATGGTTGGCAGCTGGTTTGCTGCTCCCCGTTTTCTTGCCAATTCTATCGTTAATGTTGTCTAAAATACACATGAAAGTTTTTTAATTCACCGATGTAATCAAATTGCAATTATGGTGGGCAGTCGCTGTGCTACTGTATGGTGCCGCAGGAGCTGCGATACCGGCGAAGGCGTCAGTTTCCACAGGCTCCTCGACAATGGCATGTACGTACACGTACTTTCAAGCTCAGCGTTTTAAATGCGAAGCATTTCTTAGCGAACCTCTGGCACTTTGAGCGTTTCTATCTACGTATCTATCTATCTATCTATCTAGCCGCCTACGTCTGGGTGCTCTCATAATCGCCTCCTTAACTTGGTGTAGACCAAAATTTGCATGGCAGGGTAAGAGGATTTGACGAATATGATTGCCGGGTCATGACATGAATAACGTTAAAATCCTGTCGCGTACGTCGTCAAACCCTTTCCACTAGTCACGTGTGGCACATACCCGTTTACCATGGGCCGCGATGTACGGGTATGCGCCACAGAGGATAGAGAGTTTATAACTATCCAGGAACGGCGAAAACATTGGTAACTTACACGCTAGAGCGTTAAGGAAAACCAACATCGGCAGCGTTGACTCAACGAATGGAAACAATGAAAATTAAGATCGCAGCAGGAATCGAACCCAAGCATTTTGCGTGGCAATCAGGTATTCTACCACTGAGCCACGCCAGGTCTATAAACTGGTTTGGTAAAACAGCCTGCCCAGGCGTAATTGCGGTGACAGTCAATTGTGGTTGTGGTGCTGGCTATCTAATTTTACAAGAAAGCATTGAACACTACATGATACTCCTACGATGGCTGCTCCTACGATACAGGCGTCATATCAGATCAACGTCTGTAGTTACAGTTTTGGCTCCGCTTTTATAGCAGTCTAATAAAGATTACGTTTGTATTCTATGATTCAGCAAGCTATATTGAAGCATTGCTCGAGTCCGGAGGAATACATTACCGAAAGTTACATATGATAACCACATCACCGCACCGTAAAGTGCACTTGGTCCACCAGAACGGAGCAGTGGCCTCTTTATTTCTAACGAGGCTGGGCGATGGCCTCATGCTCACCGAGGATGATGCCAGATTGATTGACAGCCGCTTTGTAGACTAGGCTACGTATTACACATACGCTCAGGTAGTGTACGAATACGACAAACACCATCCATTGATGTTGGTCTACGTAGCACTATCCAGGCCTACCAGCATCGACGGCCTATACCTCACCAACGCGAAGGGTGGCTTCAGGTTCCGACATGTCGCCGGCTCTGTCGACAGACAATTTGTCGATGAAATGACCAAGGCATCCACGAATTCCAACAGCTCTACTATAGCACATACTTCACCACACGTGGACCCCTCGTCACCACGATCACGACCGGATCCTATAACAAGTCATGACCAGCTGCTGGTGCTCACTGATCACGGTGATGACGTCCTTGTTCAAGAACTGTCAAGAACTTCTTGCACACATGCACACCGGTTCGTAAAACGTGCGTGAGTTCTCGGGACACGTATAAGCACTACATATCAGCTTACCGCTTCTGGTGTTGGTAATACCCACGCTGCCAGTGGCAGCGTTACCCAACCGTAAACAACTGGTTATATAACACATATGCGGCTCTTCAGCATATATATGTGTGCGTATAAAATTTATACAAATCTTTAGCGTCATTTTGTAACGTGCCGCTCAGTAAAAAAGTTACGCCACAGTCACCTACCCGCCGCATGCTTCGCATAACATCGACTCCCACGGTACGTGGGATCTGCCGAATTTTTTTCTTTCTGCTTTGTGACCTCGTTAACATATCACACTTCGCTGTTCTCGCGTTTGAGTTGTTTGCTAACACGTGTGGACAAAGCTGCTATTTCACTTGTACTTCAAGGTATGGTGGGCTCAAATGAACGAGTGAATTATGCTATGGCATGAGCACGACTTGGCCAGACTGTTGATGAAGCCTACTTTCCAGTGACGATGTCACAATAAGAGAATGACCGGGATTGAAAATCGTTTCTTCTTTCTTTGTATTTCTGCACCTCTTTGAGGCCTTCCATATATCCCATGTATGGGTTGTTTCATCGGCATCACGTGTTAAAGTGCTCATGTTTTCTGCCATTCTGTAGACATCCGCTATATTGTGATTTCTTTGCGCGAACCTGCTTGTCATTCTCAGCCTGACCGCAATTAGTTGTAATAAAGTACTGAAACTGTAGCAAAAAAAAAAAAAGAAATATGCTGATGCTGTACGCCTGTCCTACAATACAAGTTGGTTATTGTGAGCGCTAGCTGACGGTGGAAACGGGCAACAAACGCTATCTAACTTGTTTTGTCTCTTTGAAGTATGGCGAAGGCTAGTCGTTTACGAGCTCACGATGTCTCAACAAGGGACTTTTAACGCTCGCTCACTGTCAGTAAAGATTATTGTTCCTTCTACTCACTCGTGAGTTGCCAATCTATGCCTTTCGGTTCCATGTGACCTTCGTATAGGCCTGACTGGCTGCCCAGGCGGCGCTGCGAAAACGGTGCTAAAAAGCGCCCCCTACGATAAGTTCTTTGGTTTCGAGTAGTGAGACTGGCGGCCGCATGCAGCACTAAGCTCAGATGCGCAATGGAACCGCCGCTGTCGGTTGTGCTGCGCTTTGGATCTCGGCCAATTTCTGGCGTGGCTGAGTTCTTCAGGCCAAGCAATCTGCGTAAACGCAAGAAGCTCGTCAACGTAAAGTATGTTTACGACGTGCAGGAGATTGAAGGAACCATTTCGGCGCGCTGCAACTCGCAAGTGCAGCGAATCTCATACGACGTTGAACTCGAGTTAAGTTTTACGAGGCATGCTCGCGCGATTAACGACAGTGCATAAACGAAAAGATTGCTGTTAAGAAAGCCGAAATGATTTGCATTACACGACGAAACGGAATCAAAAAAGGTCCAGTGACGAAGGCTAGCCGTCGGCGGCCCGAATGAGCGCATTCGCGCCGTGTGCCGTTTCCTGGCGCATTCAGTCGCAAACACACTTTTTCCCCATGCACGGTCGTAATTTTCAACATTTGCTTCTAGGGAATTCGTCAAATTCTCTTAGCGTGCGGTGGCGGTCGAGAAGCGACGGCGCGCAATGTTTACAGCCGGCCGCTGGAAGCAGCCGGCTGTAAGCTGACGGAAAAATCGTAGGCACATACGCAGGGTGACTCATGGCATCGTTTTTCTCGTTTCCCACGAAATGCCGGCTGCATATCCTCGTGATCGCCGTCGGCAGCCACGGCGTGCCGTCTGGACTGCACACAGGGAATATATACATATATCAACGCGTGCACGCGCGTACGGAAAGTAATCAGCACGTTGCGTTGCAAACCACGTTTTGCTCGCGTACTAAAACCGCACATTAGGATCCTTACCCCCACTTTCGAGGCAATTAACCACCAACAATAACGGCGGCGACCGCGCTTCGGGACCGCGCGCTGCTCAGAGCCGTCGCCCGGACCACCTGCTTTCGGCACGGTTTGTTGAAGCAGGGATCGCTCGTCAAACATGTCAGACTCTGCAGGCATAGCGGACAAGTTCCTGCGTACGTTTTAAGCACTTTTTGAGCCTGAAAACTAGGCGCAAAATTAAGTAAAACGCTCAAAGCAACTGAGAACTGCGTAACTCGCCGGTCGGCGTCCATTTTTGACTACCCAAGCAACTTCGGCGCACGCCACCAGGCTCCGCCACAGTACTCAAAACTCCAGCGCGTCAGCCCTATGCACAGGTACTGCGTCTCGAAGGGCGCTTTGGCGTGCTGCTGGGCGTATCGACGCGCTTAAAACAAGCGGGCGAAAGATAACGAGACATCCGTAGCCCTACGCGAGTCCCGGCCTCTTTCGTCCGCTTCTGTTTAAAAAGGATAGAATAAAAAACCAGCCGAGGCACCCGCGTATGCGCATACACACCCGGTACGGAAGAAAAAAATTTTGTTTTCCGCCTCCTCTTTACGCAGCGCCATCTCTTGGTAGTTCCATGCCTTCGGTAGTTCCATGCGCTACCGCTGCTTATCTTTCGTACCGTTGTCAAGGCTGCAGTTTCCCTTCTCTAAACTGGTTCTTTATTCTATGACCGCGCGACGAATGCCTGGGAGCACAAGACGCGGACGGCGTCTTCCGCTAGCGCAGGCTTGCCGCTAGCGTGAGCGGGCCCTTAGGGACGCGCGCTGCTTCGCCATAGCTTCGCTGACCGGACTTGCGCGAAGAAACTGAGCCATGCTGTGACGCACAATTTTCTCCATTTTTCCAAACATGGATCAGTGGCGTCGTCTGGTGTCTCGATCAGAACTGTTGGCAAGATGACGACCATGTAACCGTCACCTTAGGGGCCACACAGCAGCTCACAACTGCGACTTCATAATTTCGAGGAGCAAGGAACCAGCATCGATCTGTGCTGCCGTGTTTTTTTTTTTTGTTGTTTTTTGTTTTTTTGCGGCTCTGCTGTTGCTGCCCAACGCTACGAGCGTTGGTTGCTGCCGTGGGCTCACTCTACCAATGCTCTACTGGCCCAAATCGCGAGCGCAGACGCTATGGGGACGCCGAGCATACGACCCGGCTTGGATTAATACATCGTGAGAGTTGTTCACGCTTTCTATTGACTCAGCAGCCCCGTAGCGTCCACAGTTTTGCAACCAACTTGTGAGATAGAGTATAGACGATTTTCCGCAGCGGCGCACGGGCGCTGCCATGTTTGATCACGTGATCACAAGTGGCCTTCCCCCAGCCATTTGCCCCAGCTAAAGCATTGGGCCAGCGAAGCGGCCGTGGCCGTACCACACAAGCTGGTTGCAGCAGGGTGTAAGCAAGTCACATGCTTGCGCAGCAAAACATAGTTCTACATGTAATCGCCTCAAAGTTGAAAACGTTAAGACATTTGCGTTTGTTTGGTACGTACCACGCCACAACGATAAGCGATATGTTTAATCTACTTCGTATTTATGGTGTATGCCTTGAATTGTTGTATTAGCAACCGCCAGTAGCTGGCGTTACAAGCCAACATGGCAGCACCCATGCAGACGCGACAGCCCGCTTCGATCCGAACTCGCGCTTGCTACTCGCCCACTGTCATCACAGCAACAAATAAATGGTAAAATCGGCGATCGCTTTGTGTCAGCTCACGCTGGAGGAAAAGCGTGAGGTATGCTTTGTCCTTATTATTGCGATCAGCTGTATTTATTTAGCCATGCCTGCTAAGCCTTGTCTCCGACAATATGAGAATGAATCTTGGAAACGCTGCAAAATACCGACGAGTACATTGCTCTCGAAGCTTCAGGACGCGAATATAAAGCAAACAAATGCGTAGGTTTTCAACTTACGTGCCACACAGCGTAGGACGATGACGTGATAAATTCGAGGCGGAAGGAAACTGCATCCACAGGTGCCGCCACGTTTACTTTTCCGGCGCTGCCGTCTGCTCGCTTTTACTCGCAGGCGCGCAGACGCTATGGGAACGCCGAGCAGACGACACGACGCGGATGGAGACATATTGAGCAGCGCTGCCAAAGGCCATGGCAGGGGGATGGCAATGGAGACGGCCACGGTAGGGGGACGGCCACAGTGCGGTGGCGCCATCTAGTTTTGATTGAACAAACCAGCTGCGGAAAATCGTCTATAGGCAGTATAACGCAAGGATGGACCGAGAGGAAAAATTAAGATGGAACTAGCGTGATTGTGCTCAGCAAATGATGTCTAAATATGAATATGAATTTATGTCGGCAACTTTTTCATTTAACCCATATATGCCCAGTGTCCTACATATAGGACGCTTCTTCGATGCACTGTAACATCGCTATTTTTTTAGCTGATGACTAGCGCCACCTACAGCACATCAAGCAAGCCTCATTCTCAACGTGTGCAAGCCTAGACATTGCTTGCTTTTCACTTAGAGTTTCCTAAAATTAACTAGAGGGGACTCTGGCGCTGCGATCGTTCAGCTACCATGGGAATAATGGGTAGTACACAAATTTGCCTAGTCTTCGTGCTTACGGCTTCAAACGTACTTGTGGCTTTGTTTATTGCTATGTTTTGGTTTTCTTTCAGATAAAGAATGGATCGTTGTGAACTTCGTGACCAGATTTGAATCGCTGAGCCTAAGAAGATAAAGTGGCGAAGTGAAACTGCTCACTTTTACTGAAATTCGTTTTGCGACAAAGCGGCTGCAGACGACGCAGAGCAAACGGAGCCGAAAGTACGAAGTTCAGACAAATTTATGTACTACCCATCATTCCCATGCTGGCTGAAGCGTCATGCGTTGCAGCTCCCATAGACACTAGCGCCAGAGTTCCCTCTAGTAAGTATTGTAGGAAACTCTATGGCTTGTCATGCTGCCACGTTAGGGTGGCTAGAATGGGGAGGTGTGAAAAGCGGCCGCGAAAACCGGTCTCCAATCGCGCCGATGCCGCAAGGGGCGCTATACGCAGAGGCGCGGGGAGTCGAGCAGACGACGTGCCGCGTAGCGCCGCTACAGTGTACTAGCGCCGCTCATGTACGGCAAACCTGTCTCACGCTATTAGCTTGCAACAGTTTGCTGCGTTAATCGTCTTTTTCCTTTTCTCTTTCAGCGGGTGCAGTAAAAAAGGGCACACTGTAACATCTTTTTCTGCTAGTAAAAACAGCGCCAAAACTACGAAGACGAGACAGATAAAACAGGACTAGCGCTGTCTCGTCCTTGTAGTTTTCGCGCCGTTTTTTACTATGAATGTATACCAACAAGCTCAAGTTCGTACGCTTCTCATCTTCCTCTCCTTTTTACTGAATTTCCGTGAAGGAATGCACGCGAGAAAGAATATATCGGAGTGACATGCGGTGCGCACCAACCAGCAAATGTCGATTGGTGTTACTTCCTTGAAAGAAAAAAAATTCGTTACACAAAATATGGATAATTTAAAAAAAACATATGAAGCCAAGGGTAACTAGAAAGTTAGATTAAAAAGTAAACATCGAGTCAATGAAAATGATGAATGAGCAAGCGGTCATACTGTCAGATGGAATTATGAAAGAGATAACCCTCGCGGTAGTAAATATATAGATCTGAAGTAATGAAAAAGATCGATCTAGACAAAATGGATTTGGAACAAAGAAAACGGAAAGAAAAATAAACCATCGCGGTAATCTTTTCGTCATATTTATATAACCAAATACAGCATAACAGACATCCTCTGAATATAAAAGCAGTAACTTATTGTTAATCATATCTTCTGAAGTGGAGCTACGAGGTACCTTTTTTTTCTAATTGTAATATAGGTGACAGATAAAAGGAATGTTCCGTGTTTCAATTGATTGCAAAATTTGCACAACGGCCGGGGACGCCATTAGACCAGCATTATATAATAAAAATTCACTCGTGGAATTTGACCGCTAATCTGCTGTAAGAAACTTCTAATTGTCACGATGCACCGCTGTTTATTCCAGCAATACCTTACATTTACGAAGTTTTTAAATTTATCCAGTGATAATTTGCCAGTGTCGCTTTGCAAACAAGCATTCTATACCTTAAAGCTGTCGCATAAGCCGTATCTGGTAAATTAGGAATCAGAGCTCCACATAGAGATACTGAGGCTCATGAATCCACCATTCATTAGATACAATCCGCGGTGGCCCAGTACCCTCAGCAACCAAATTTTTTGTAAGTTGCAGGTATTAGATAACGAAACATGCTCAGGAGTGTTGAATTCGCTGCCGTATATAGGAAGTGCTGAACATACCGAAAGATAATCTGTAACTATAAGTGCTGTTGATTCATTTGACGGGAGCTTGCTAAAACAACAGCCAGTATTTGGAATTATAGGTGTATATATACGATGATAAGAGGAAGATAGAAAAAAAAGCGCTAATTTCTGCACCCAACAGGGAGCACGACTAAGCGCCTTAGGTGTATGATTAGGAAGTCGAATTGAAAAACCACTGAAAAGAGCGAGAGATGATGCCTAACCCAACGTTACGAGACTAGGTTAGCAACCTAGTCTAGTGACGTTGTCCTAACCTTACCCTCTACCGATGCATAAGTCGCGGTTTTTTTATTGACATAATGAGATGTATTGCTAATTGTCATGTGAGCAAGGTAATTGTGTACTGGTAGTTTAAATACAGAAATGGCATTGTTTAGCATTAGGAGAAAAAAATATCACGACATTGTGTGCGAAGGATCGAACTGAGCTTACTTGAAGAGTCAATATGTTATATTTTACATTGAGTAGTTCTAGCAGCGCCAGTGCGAATATACTGAGGGGTGTTCACTCACGACCAATGTGCTTCAAAGAATAAACTAGATTTTTAAATGAAAACATATAATGATTGTCTTGATGCGAACTGTATATCTTTAAAAATGTACGTTTTAACTGTTGGTGTCTCTGATCTAATTACCGACCATGGTAATCGCGCTTCTATATCTAACACGTGTTTGCAACGAACATTAGAAGTCCAAGGCACAAGCGCAAATCATTCCTTTCTAATAGTATTAGAGGTTTCATTTTTTAAGCTTCGTGCCAGAGAAAAACAACAACAGAAAACGGCGCCCTATACCGGGATAGGGCGAAACATACATTTTGTTAATCACTATCATTGTATTTCTTCGCAATTCAGTCCTTTGGTTTCAGAGTTTTCGTAGCAGCCAGGAACGAAGCACCAGCGTTCAGTTCTCTTCGTTTTAGGGTATTTTCACCACAGCTCACTAATGCATGACTCGTGTACAATAAAGAACGCGTAAAGGTGAAAAGAAAAAAAAATCACGCCGTGTTCCTTGTAACAGCCTTCCAACGGGCAATCTGCGACAGCGGCGGCTGTACCCGGATGGATGGATGGATGGATGCTATGAGCGTCCCCTTTATAACGGGGCGGTGACAAGTGTGCCACCAGGCTCGAAAAAAAAAAAGAAAACCTTTACTCTCTTTTTCCTTTTTTTTAGCGTTGGCCTAGTGTCTTTACTTCAATTAAAACTATTTTACTCCAGAAGACAAAAAAAAACCTTAAGTTTTCAGCTTCGTTCTGTGCCCTTTACGGCAGAATGTCCTTATTTTTTTTTTCCCATTATTTATTTTTGTCCTTTCTCTCTAGTTTTTTTGTCCTTTCTCTCTAGTTTTCTGCCACCAATACTCTAACCGTCTCTTACTTATTTCAATCGCGGGTGTGTTCAGCTTTCCATTGTCTCTAAAACCCAAGGCGTCATGTAGGCTCGTGCCCAAACGTACACCTGGGTGGATGTCTCCACATTCAATCAGAACATGCTCCGCCGTTTCCTGATCTTCCCCGCAGCACGTGCATTGTTCTTCTTCTTTACTGAATCTCGCTTTATAACTACCGTTCTAAGGCAACCCGATCTCGCTTCAAACAGTAAAGCGCTTCCCATTGAATTGTCGTAAATGCCTCCCTCCTTATTTCATTTTTGCCCTTCCGGTAGTTACTCAAAGCCGGTTTTTTCTCCATAGCTGTCATCCAGTAAATCCTCTCCGCCTCTCTGACTTTTCGCTTAACGCTCTTTGTTGACATACTGCTTACACTACCAGCCGTATATTTACTAGTGAGCCTCCTAGTTCTTTTCTCCACTGTGTGTCCACGCTCTTCCTATACAAGTAACGGAACACCTTCTCTGTCCATCTACTCTCCTTCATATTCCTTAGCCTTTCTTCGAACCTTATTTTGCTCTGAGCCTCCCTCGCCTCAAAACCTGCCCATCCCATATCGCCCTTTACAGCCTCATTTGTCGTCTCCCGTGAGCACCAACGCGAGGCGTCCCACAGTCCTTTGATTTATATCCATTCCCGATTGCACCTCTGCTCTCATGCACACCACTGAGTTCCCAAAAGTAAGCCCGGAACCATTACACCCTTCCACAGACCTCGAAGCACCTCGTACCTATTGTATCCCCACAATGCTCTGTGCTTCATTATTGCAGCATTCCTCTTTCTTTTGCTGCTGAGGCTTTTTCCTGTACCTCCATGTACCTGTCACCCTCATTTATCCATACTCCGAGGTACTTGTATTCGCTCACTCTCGGTATTCTTGGCCCTGTATTGACACCGCCTGATCACAAGGGTCATTGAATACCATCAATACACATTTTGTTACACTAAATCCTAGTCCTAGAGCTTCCCCTTCCCTTCCGCATATATCCGCCAGCTGCTGTATATCCTCTCGACTGTCAGCAAATAAGACAATATCGTCAGCATAAAATAATCCTGGAAGCTTCTGCTCAATCATCACGCCGCCCTGTTTGTGTGACAGATTAAAACCAAAGTTGCTACCTTCTAGCGCTTTTTCCATATTCACATGTACAGCATGAATAACAGCGGGGACAAAGGACATCCCTGTCTCAGCCCCTTGCTAATCTCAACGTTCTCTTGCTACTCATTCCTTCCATTCTATGCAAACTGTATTTTCTCGGTATATCTCCCTCAAAAGCTGTATACAGTCGTCGCCTATGCCAATTCCTTTCAATATATCCCACAAAATTTCCTGATGAACGTTTCGTACGCCCCAGTGATGTCTAGAAAAGCCATGTACAAGGGCCTATTTTCTATTTTAGATACTTCTATACACTGAGTGAGAACCAGGTTATCGTCTAACCGCCTGTCGACTCGAAATCCATTCTGGAGTTGTCCCAAAATATCGTTGTGTTCTGCCCACTTTTCTATTTTCATTTTTACTGCTTGCATCGCCAACCTGTATAGTACCGATGTAATGGTTAGTGGTCTATACGAGCGAATGTTATCCTTTTCTCCCTTGCCTTTATAGATTAAGTTCATTCTACCTTTTCGCCAACTATCTGGTATTTGCCTGTCCTTTAAGCATTTTTGTACAGCTTTCAGCAGTGCTTCTTTAGTGCTATTTCCTAGTTCGTTAATGAGGCTAACGGGAATACCACGTGGATGGATGGATGGATGCTATGAGCGTCCCCTTTAAAACGGGGCGGTGACATGTCTGCCACCAGGCTCGAAGAAAAAAAAAAAAAAAAAAAAAAAACCTTCCTTGTTTCATGTTGGCCAAATACCTTATCTACATTGATTAAATCTATGTTATTATACCAAAATATAAATTCACGGTCCATCTCTCTGCCTCTTAAGGCAGAATGACCTTATTTTTCCCCCATTATTTATTTTGTTCTTTATCTCTACTTTTCTGCCACCAATACTCTAACCGTCTCTTACTTATTCTATCGCGGACGTGTTCAGCTTTCCATTGTTGTCCCTAAAACCCAAGGCTTCATGTAGACTCGTTCCCCACACGTATACCTGGTGAATCTCGCCACATTCAATCAGTACATGTTCCATCGTTTCCTTAGTTCCCCCGCAGCATGTACATTGTCTTTCTTCGTTTAAATCTCGCTTTATAACTACGCGTTCTAAGGCAGCCCGACCTTGCTTCAAACAGTAAAGCGCTTCCCCTTGAATTATCATAAAACCTTTCCCTCCTTATTTCGTTTTTTCCTTTTCGGTAGTTACTCAGAGCCGGCTTCTTTTCCATCGCTGTCATCCAATAAGTCCTCTCCGCCTCTCTGACCTTCCCTTAATGCTCCTTGTTGCCATATCGCCCGCACTGCCAGCCGTATATTTACTGGTGAGCCTCCTAGTTCTTTTTCTCCACTGCGTGTCAACGCTTTTTCTATACAAATACCTGAAAACCTTCTCTGCCCCTACTCTCCTTCATTTTCCTCAGCCTCCTTCGAATCTCATTTTGCTCTGCGCTTCCCTCACTTCAAAGCCTGTCCATCCCATATCACCCTTTACCGCCTCATTTGTCGTCTTCCCGTGAGCGCCCAACGCGAGGCGGCCCACCGTCCTTGATTTACATCCATTCCTGATTGCACCTCTGACTTCATGCACACCACTGAGTTCCCCTGCAGCAGCGCCCCTGGCGGCATCGGCGCGCAGAGGGACCCTCTCTGGCAAGGGAAACGCGCGGCGCTCAGCACACCTCCCCATTCTAGCCACCTTAGCCACGTGCCGACCGCTTTCTCCGGGCAAACACGTGCTTTGTATGAAAGACGCCATGGAGACGAAGAAGTGCAATATCGGTGAGTTCACTATTCGCGATGCGCAGCGCCTATAGGGGCGCCACTGAAAGCCGCGTAGCGGCGCCCGTTGGAACCGCACGCGGGACGCGTAGCGAACGCCTCCTTTCACTGCAAGCATGACGGAAGTGCGCGCGTGCGATTTGCCGCTTGTGCGCGTCCCTGACAATTACTTTTGCGGCGATAGTGTGCGCAAAGGAGCCGCGCTTTATAATAGTGGACATGTCCGATGTAACAGCTGTGTGGGACGACACTGTCACTATACGCGCCAAGTGTTTGCCACAGACAAGCGTCAACAAGCTTCCTTACGAAGTGGAGCTCATCGTAAGTACACCGCTTTCTTTACAACGTCCCGATCACTAATGCCTGCATGCGTTGACGCATGAACCAACGTTTTTTCTCGACACAGTAGCTTCGTTTACGTGCCATGTATTTATATAGTAGATTTTGATGGAGCGCTGTCGCGCCGGCGCATGGATTTCACGGGTGCGGCCACACGAATGGTCAGCGTTGGTAAAACTTTGAAACCAGCACGATAACTTGCGAAAAATATCTCGGCAGCTTGCGCTAGTGGCGCGGGACTGAGTCACTGCGGAGCTGGTGGTCACCTAGCTTGTCATATCAGCTTGGCTACGTATTTGCTGGTGTCTTCAGAGAAGAACGTCGGTGCATGTCCGTCGACCCCCTGTAATTTCGCTGAAAAAAATATATTTTGTTGTCTTCACGAATACGTGTAGCTCTTCGACAGCAATTTGTTCGGGAACAAGATTTTCGTCAGAATGAGATGCATCCAGAGAGACTACGGCGATCTGTTTGAAGCGGTTGAAACTTCTGGCACAAAATGTCGGTTTCTCTGATGGATGAGGCTTCTTCTGGCGTGCGCCTTCTGGAGGAAGTGGCGTCTTAGCCGCGCCAGACAGACAGATGGGGCAGAAGCAGATTTTGCGCCCCCCCCCCCCCCCCTTAGGCAAATAGGAAAGCCCCCACGCCCCGTGAGCACGCCTATGGCCCCACTCATAACACAGCTTGTGTAAAGCGAATGAGTGTTAGTGGGATACATCAGGGTGTTTTTTATTAGCATGACGCCATGTTACGAGGCATTCAAAGGGAGGTTGAATCGGTTGAATGTCCTGTCAAAAGCCTTCAGTGCGAACAGGTGCCATGTTTTACAGCCAATATTCAGTTGAGGCGAGCGCACAGCGAACATTCTGCACCGGTGATCGCATTCCAGTGCCATCATTAGGTAGAATGCAGCCCATTTCGTGCAGCACACGTGTGATTCCACGGCGCTTTGTAAAGTAGCCGCCACCTGCCCCACATTCTCTGGCATAGCGCTTCGCGCCATTCGTTTTTCAAGAGAGCCTAGGCATCGCGTCTTATCAGTGATAACAACCTCATGTGCATTGTAGCGTCTACAATGCAGGCGAGGCGACCAAATGTAAAACGTAGTAGCGTTCGCTGAAGACGTAGCGACATAAATGGAGAAATAAAACACGGTAATCGTTCTAACACTGCCTAAACAAGCGCGATTGCTTACCTTTTGCGTCGGACAGCCGCAATCCACCGTCGCCGTCGCTCTCGCTCATGAAATAGCACCGGAAACGTGTAGAAGTGGCGTTCCTGGCGAGTTTTTGTACGTGTTGAGCAGCCGACAACGCAGCAGTTGTTTCTCGACATCGCTGAAGCCCGAGAGAGTCGTTAAATCACGTTGAAAACCAAACATCCGTGCACTCGCGTAGACACTCGCTGAAACACTGTTCGCCGGGTCCCGCGAGCGCTTCCGAGCCATGGCGGCAGATGGCGTTGGTCGGCGCTTTGCGCATCGCCTATTGTCGGTGTGCACGTGAAATGTTTCAAGGCTTACCCCACCCGCACATAGCACCCCTATTGCCCAGTGTCCTATATAGGACGGCTTGAAAAACAGTGTTGCGTTTACTTGGCAGTAAATAAACACTTATGCGTTCTTTTGAGGGTAGCAGTACACATTTTGTGAAAAAAATATTTTTTTGCCATTTTTTCTGAGTTTGGGCATATATGGAATAAGAGGCTCAAACTGGTCATCAAATGCTGTAAGGACACACGCTACTTATTGATGTTTTTATTTATTGCACAGAATTTCTGAACACGTTCAGCATAAAATCTGTATCGGTATAAATGTTCAGTGTAACTGCACTATGCTGTATCGTAGGCTCTGCTTTGTGAATCACGCTTTATGTACTCTGGAGTGTCCTCTAAAGGTCATGCAAGTGAAAAGATAGCAGGCTTGCTTCTCCATGGTAGAGTATAGGTAGTGCTCTAAACCATCGATCATTTCTTTTAAACACAGTTTGATACAACAATTGCACGTGATGGCTCTACGTAATTTCATACGTTGATTTATGTCTACGTAAGTGAAGCCTGTTTTTGGTTTTCGTAAAGGCATGTCTAGCAAGTAAATATTCTGGTAAATTGTTATTAATGCTAACCGCCGATGGTGTAATAAATTTTTCTTGGCACAATTTACGGCGTCAGCGACAGCGGAATAGCTCTCTCATGGTATAGTACACAGTGCTCTGAATTGTTTATCACATAAAGGAAGTTTCTATGAGTTACATATTTCGGTGGCGGCCGCATAGTTCGCAAGAAACCCGGTGCCGGCGAGTACAGAAATGCGAGTGTACACAAATGAGGCCCTCGAACGTGCGCCGGTCGCATGCGCATTTGCATACGCCGTTTTCCAATAACATGCCCCCTTGATTTTACGCTTGTCGGCGATCAGCCGTTTCTGATATAAAACTCCAATCTTTTTTTTCAGCCGACTCCTCATTTCACGTTGCCACAATGCATTGTTGCGTTCATTGCTGCATTTCTTTGTTGCACGCAGGACTGTCTTTGTTTCCTGCAGCAACAGAAGTGTTGCGCTGCTAAACACGCGCTTGAAGTTCCAATATCCGGCATGCGGGAAAGAAAGGTTACGCGGGAGTATTTCGAAACGCGAAAAAGAGAAAGAAAGAAAGAAAGAAAAAAAAGAAAGAAAGAAGAAAGAAGAAAGAAAAGAAAGAAAGAAAGAAAAAAGAAAGAAAGAAAGAAAGAAGAAATTTGTTGGTCAAGCACGCACACCAAGCTTCGCTTGACCCCTTTACACGATGGGGCAAGGAGTCCTGAATTTTCTATCTGAACATGCCGCGAATAACCGTTTCATTTCTTTCTTCGAGCAGCTGCGCTTATTAAGGGCTCAGTCATGACTCGTCATCATCACCCACAGCATCCAGAAAGTAAGCAGCTACGTAGGTGCGCTAATGCTTAAAGACGAGTAGTGGGTATCTCACTACTTCGCAAGACGGTGAATTATGGCGTAATGGGTATTTCGCAACTGTAGGCGTTTCGCAGTGGGCATTCTGGGAGAAATTACAACGGTCAATGCCACGCGCACTAATGTCCTGTCCCTCAAGGGACGGTTGATGTGTCCAGCGAGAAGCGAAGCATGGCACGCGAACCAGAAGGCAGTGCGACCGCGGCCCGATAACGCTATCGCGTTCCTCTTTTAAAGGCGAATCTTAAGTGTCCTCTAAGATTTTTGTACCAAGTTACATTCAAAGCACGACCGCCGTGGTTAGGGTCGGACCCGTGCTGTCAAGTTAAGCACTGGAACACCTTAAACTAAAACGTACTAAATTATTTCTTTATATAGTTTCATTTTCCTAAGCTGCGGTTCTTGCAGCCCTGATAGTTTCCTCAATGAGATACGGACACACATTCCGCATTGCATATTTCTTATGCGTTCTCTCTTCAATATATTTTTCGTTAATGGTTGTGAAAGAACACAGTAGTCTGCATTTCGTCTGATTTATTAAGCTATCTTCTGTGAGAAATCATACATGACTGGAAATGCCCGTAACCCAATGCCCATATTGCTGAACCAACCGACCGACCGACCAACCGACCGAACAACCAATGAATAAATAAATAAATAATCATTTCTTTACTTATTC
This sequence comes from Rhipicephalus sanguineus, assembly GCF_013339695.2. Lineage (NCBI taxonomy): Eukaryota > Metazoa > Arthropoda > Arachnida > Ixodida > Ixodidae > Rhipicephalus > Rhipicephalus sanguineus. The sequence continues at coordinate 134,161,815 of NC_051184.2, read as the reverse complement.
ATTTATTTTTTTTCTTCTCCGGACTAGCGTTGTTCTTGTATTAGGATGTCATCCCGTCCTTTCTCGAAGAACTAGCGAGTTGTTTCGAAAGCAAGGCATATCTTATTTTAACAAGTTACTTGAACAAAAGCAACCAGGAACCGCTGGCTACCCGATACAGAAGAAGCGTTGGTGCTGCCTTCTCAAGCTTGGACATAGCAGTGGCAAGACGCGCAACGAATAAGTCGCAACAATGCTGCTTTTTCGGCGAGGTCAGCACTCCGCAATTTTCCCGTTGCGGGACGACGTGCCTGGCATTCGAGACCAACCGATGTAGTCATCAGCATTGTCACTCGAAACTGCTCTCTCAAACTTCTAGATCTCTGTCCACTGCAGCAAACATCAATACGGTCCATCGACAGACAAAAAAGATAATACCAATAAAATGTTCCCTTATGCAATCGCCTAAGACAACTCGAAGGCGGAAGCCATGTTTTTTTCTTTTCCATTAGCGCATTGATCCTCACCCCCCCCTCCCCTCCTCAGAACGCTTTTTTATGCACTCCCTTCAGGGTCGGAGGTGTCGCAAGCTCTCGGTTCCTAACATGGTTTTGCACAGCTTTCGTGATCGGTCCGCCTTTGACCAAGTGCAATGTGATGTCATCATATGACGACATCATAACGTCACAGATTCCGTCAAAAATTATGCCGATCTATTACGTCATTGATGCGTCTTGTTACATGAGGTCAGGCGACTTCTCGTGCGCCGACAGCACGCACACATGCATTGGAGTATAACGTGAATTGTCACCAACGTTTATTAGTTTTTTTTTGCATCACTCGTTTTCACGGCGACGCCGCCGAGGTCGCGCGATGTCTCATCAGGTCTCAACGTCGCCGAAGCCGACTGTCAATCTTCCCGTTTTATTAGGCATCTGAGGTTTCGCCTTAACATGATGACGCTTCCCTGAACTCCGCCCGCTTTAGAAGGCAAGTTTCGATTTCTTGTTTCGCGCTGCAATACACAACATGGGACGATTAACATTGCAGCTGTCCCCCAAAATTGTGCGATAAGCGTGCATGTGCAGTCAAAACGCGGTGTGTTATATTAGGCGTCCGCATTTTCACGATGTGTACACATGTAAAGAAAAACACAGTAGTTAACAGCGGTACGTTTATAAAACTACACACATATAGAAGAAGATTGCCAGCAGTTAAGGAGTTACTTAAGAGACTGTTGCCCACAGCACGTTTCCACTATTTTTTCGTACATTTAAGTTGATCTTACGTCGCAAGACATTGGGCCGTTTACTATAAGCGCACACTTCATTAGGGCTATTGATTGGTTTGTAAAACTAGTATCTCAGTTCTCTCAACGTTTCCTGCAGAATATGTATATACATGTCTCTTGATGATGAAAGTAACGTAACGGTTTATATTTAACCTCACAGATTCTGATACTGCCCCGTATGGCCGCCGTCACAATCGTAAATAGAACAAATGGAATAGAACATAACAAATGGTTACATATTTAAACGGTGGAAAATATTTAGAAACAATGTTAAATATAAGTTAAGCTTGCAATAGTAATAAAGATGTTAAATATATGTTAAAATCGCAAAAGAAATAGCAATAAAGCACACTGATGAGCATAGTCAGCTCCAATATGCCGTTCTTAAGTACAGTCTAGTGAGATCATGCTTTATTACATATTGGTTGCTTTGAGTGCTGAACTTCGTAGTTAGTATGAGGGCGCGGAGCTGCCAAATGATCCCCAAGTTATGCCACTTCGTAAACGACACTTCACACTTATGTACCAGTTCTTGTGACCGATTTTTGATCGCAGTGTCCGAAACTCGCCGTGACAAATATTGTTTACTTGCGTGGCTCCAAAGTCTTATTACGTTGGCTGCACTTACCACTTTAAGGAAGTCAGGAAAGGAGACAGGTATGCACGTGTGTGCATATGTGTCTTTTTGTCGTCCGTGTTTTCTGTGCGCTCATAGCTTTTCAAGATGGAATACCAACGTGCCCAAACCGCCGCACTGCTGAAGTCAGGAAAATATTATTTGCGTCTTGGCCTTTGCACAGAGACATTGCACATGTGCACATTTGCATAGGGATGTCGCATCGTGCTGAAGATACGTGTCGACATGAGAACACCAACTTCATAAACTACATCCAAGGCACAGAATGACTCCCGGCACATATTTGTCTCCTTCGCTTCTGACGACTACGCTTTATTGCGTACTCTGGTACGATAGAAAGGCTTGTATCGATAGCTTTTGTCTGAACGTACATAGGCGCGTTCTTCGCATTCAATAAATTCAATGACGTGAACTGCTTGATAGCGAAACTGACATCAGATAGTTCGGGCAAAACATAATGGCATGTCTGAAGCACAAGCATCACAGGGACTAAGACATCAGCATCTTGCGGTAGTCTAACTCGATCGGCGAGCTTTGTCTGCGCTGGAGGAAAATGTTGCGTTTCTTGATGGGGAGGAAGGTGATGAGGAAGAAAGGATGAACTGCGCCTGGACTACATCATGCCTGACTGTCAGCGAACTCAACCCTGCACTTTATTGATTCTGTTCCATCCGAGACGCGATTACGTACACTCACAGAAAAGATCGAGTAAGAAGGGCGTACTTTTGTCCTACAACAATCACCGTCATTTATTTTGCCTTTTTTTCCTTGCACTATCGCCGCGCGCCCGGCACTTTCTGGTCACGAACGGCATGGGCGCTATCAACGTGACATAGCATTCTTCGTAGAAAAGTGGCCAGTGCCGAGTTTTCTAGAAAGGAAACACAAGCAAGTCAGATGACGATTATTGTTGTGGGACAAAAGACGCCATTTTTACTCGATCTTTTCTGTGAGTGTAGCCTCTCCATCACTAAGGACAATCTGTAATGAGGAGTACATTGTACTCGCTCCAGGAAGCCCAATCTACGCTTGAGGGACGCTTTCTTTGAAACTGCGTATGCCGCGATTATAGGGAACCTGCATAATATGAAGCCGTTTTTTTAATGTATCGCAACTCATTTACTTTGTCACTTTGACATCCGGATTCAGTAGGAGACAACACAACAAAGAACGAGAACTGCAAGAGATGACCCCAAGTAAAAATGGTTTCTACTGGAAAGGCACAATGCTGTTACTGTGAATTTTCGAATTGCTGAAGTGATGAGTGCTTCCTTTAAGAGAATGTCTTCCCTATGGAAGGGAACAAAAAAAGAATCTGCCTAGATGAATACGGCCACGGACGGGAAAAGCTGAAATGTTTTCAGGAAATGGCGTTGGCCTAAAACCCTGCACGACAATGCAATAAAGTTACAAACAACCAACCAAGCAATGACGTGACTGACGCTTGTTTGGCGCCGGCTGTGGAAAATGGCTTTCTTTGCGGAAAGAAAATAACGACGCTTCTCTGGAACGAACAGAGCAGGTATTTTCTCGAGCGTGCCTGTTTTTTTCGGAAATGCCAGTTCTGCGAGGCTTTGCCGTACGCCTACACATAGTGCTCATCTTACTTGCGCAAATTTCTTTGCCGATCTCTTTCTTTGTGCTAGTGTATCATTTTGGCATAGCGATGACAGAAAGGCAATCCACACAAAGCAATCCATATTTGTTCTAGTAGTACTTCTGTCAGCCTTGACACTCGAAATTTCTCTATGCGTGAGCCATGCAAACCATTTCCGCAAAAGCGGACACAGTCCTTGACCAGTGTGTAGGGGGATTATTCGCAAGATGAAACGAAACCGATGAAGACGAAGTAAGCTCGCGGAAGCGAGACGAGCGTGCGGTTCGTGAGATTCCGAACGCCGACGGGCTGGGCGAGCGTGGTCAGCGAGCCAGAAGAAAGCACGTTCGGACCCAAGAGAAGCAGACGGACCGAATTGGTGCCACCAGAGCAGCCGGGACGAGCTTGGCGTTTCCCTGCGGGCGAGCGAGTGTTCCGGACGCGCTTTGCGGAGTGGCTAACTGAACCTGTGTCGAGGGGGGGGGGGGGGTGTAGGATGTCTGTGCCAAACCAGCTACCAAGTCGTGGCTACGGTGCTAGTCTACTCGGGTCCAGCAAAACGACTGCTGTTGACGTGGCCATGGTGCCGCGTATGTTGCGGTCCGGCACAACCGACTGCTGAGGGCGTGGCCTTGTGGCTACGTCGGGTGGAGCGTGGGCTTGCGTGTCCTGAGCGAGCAGTTCATTGTGTTGCTCGTGGCCTCGTTGTGACTCGTTCGTGCCGACTCCTGCTGCAAGCGTGCATCGCTTACACTGTCGACGGTACTGAGAGTGATGTCCGATTGACTCATAGGCTCTGATTTAGACAGTGAGGACGCGCCATTATCTCATGAGCGTAGGTGTGAGACTCTAAGGAAATAATGTTTGTAGGAAGAGCAATTGTGTTGTTTGTCCGTTTGAAAATGTCTGTATTTGTTACGTCGTGTTTGCATATAAGGTTTTCTTGTCCCTGACTGGCTGCTGTGTTTAAGGGCCCACGAACCACTACAACCAGCGATATTATTACAGCGAATTGTGGTGTATGACACTTAGCGGCCTGTACAGAAAAATGACCAAACTTCGAGAAAAAAAGCATATTAAACCCAACAGTACGCCAGCATCACAAAGTAGTGTACACAGCTATTGGTGGACATCTTCTATAGCTGAAATAGTTAAGCAAGGCTGATTTCCTCTGCAGTATGAGGTAGTCGACTTCTATATAAAGACGCGCGGCAGACGTGTTTACTTTAGGGATGCTGTGGCGCAACTTTGCATGGTAATTCGATTTCATAAAACAACAACGTAATATGACAAGAACGCTTCCCAGGCGCTTCAGCAATTGTTACCTCCGAAGGAGGCACCTTGCAAGATGCAGTTTGGGTATACGCCTGCGTTATTACTATTCTTTAACATTAACAAACGTGATATATTTCATTAGTGGTGTTCATGATTCCACATAACAGGTAGTTGTAACATATATAAAACTATGGCGATCATTAATGTCTGCACTTTATTTGTATTAGAGAATTACAGGCGCACACTGAGCCCAAAACACAAGCATGAAGCATTGAAGAATCTTCTTCCAGACTCTGGTGTGTATAACACGCTTAGCAAACATGGTGACAGAGTTGAACTGCGAAAATTGTGAAGGCGATGAGTTCAAAGAGATGTCGCTAGCCCTTTTTTGTTATTGTTGTTTCAGCGTTTTCCTGATGCGTGATAAATCGCGGAAGAACTGAGCAACTTCTGATTCTGGTTTCGCTAATGAAAGAGAAACGCAACGCACGTTCACAGTTCACGCCTTGTTGGACTGCCCTTGCTCAAAAATTTTAACCGAAAATGGCGATACTGCCTGATGCGAGTGCAAATGCGAATTTTACGTTAAGTTGCGCGAAAGATGCGTCAAGGCGACTGGCGCGGCGCGAGTGGGGGAGTAGAGTGCTCGGTTTTCGCGTCAACGTGACGTGGTGTAACTCAATAAAATGAATTATATCGGGTAAGTTGGTATGGATCCATCTTGGTAGCAGCGCACAACTTTACAAGAGCACACGAAAGAAGAGACACAAGCGTCCCTTCTTCGTGTCCTCTTGTAAAAGTTGTGCGCTTCCTACCATGTTGGGTAATGTAGTGAACCTGGCGTCGTCGCTGGCTGACGCGAACGTTGTGCCGGACTATAAAGGGCACTGAAGAGTCCGCTAGAGCGTTCCACAAAAAGTGTCCTTTCGACCAATGCCCGTCTTCTTCTTCCAAGCCTCCAAGCCTCGCAGGTCAACCCACTTTCTCGTGCCCGTGCTCGAGAAAGTGGGTTGAGCTGTCGCAAGAAAGGCGAGCAGGCACGAGGTATTGCAGACGCTAGCACAGCGGCTCGCTGGCTCTCATAGTGGAAAACTTCTTGGGGCCGTCTCTGTTTCGCTGTATTTTCTCGTTAGCTGTATCGGTTACGCTGAAAACGGGAACGCCGCTCAAGGCAGGAACGGGCACCTAAGAGCTGCGCTCTAAAATTCTTCGTTTAGGAAGCGTTCAACCTGAAGCACGAATCGCATTATATCTCTATCTCTTTCAGAGTTTCTTTTTTTTTTGCAACCGAGGCTAAGCGTCAGAGGCGTACGTTGACGCGTCCAACTCTTTCCTCGAAGCGGCAAACGCCAATTCAATTCACCCCTAACTTTCACCTTTCTTTGCTGCCAACGGTGAAGCAGTATTCAGGTAGTATTCAGCCGCAATGAAAAGTGAGTCGTTCCTGTAGTAGTGATGCAGAACTCTCGGTAAATTGACTATCGATAGCATTGATAGTTTTTTAACACGAAAGTGTTTCATGCCGGGATCCACCAAGATTCCAGTGACGTATTTCTGTCACGGAAGTGACGTCGAAAAAATTTACACGATCAGGTGGCAAAGAAAAAAGTTCCGTCAACGGGCATCGAACCAACGACCACTCGATCCGCAACAACAGACGCCGGGCATGCTATCCACTGCGCCTCGGTCACAGACTCTAGCGGTTTTACAAACGCGCCTTTTATATCTACCACTCTCCCGGTCAGCGGCGTGGTGTTGCCCTCTGAGAGCGGTAAAGTAATTGGTCATAACTGTGGCCTCCGCGATTAGCACCTGCAACGCGTTACAAGTCCATCCCATTCGGCGCGTTTTCAATAGAAGTTCAGGAGGCTATCCTGAGGGGGCTCAGGTGGTAGAGGAGGCCTACCACGAGTACGATGCCTCACCTTCATCTCGCAGCCCCTTTCCCTTAAGATGGGATAAATGAAGTTATTTCTCTCTCTCTCTCTCAATTTTGTAAATGCCTTAACACACCGCGAGGAGGCGACTTAGCACAAGCATCGAAAAAACGTCGGCCTCGCTCATAGGATCACGCTAATCCAAACCAAAAAAATTACACCATCTCCCGCTAAAGGGGACCATGAGGCGATGCGAAGCCGGAGCACTTGCACGATCGCGTTCCGTTGGCGTTCGTTGGGCATGCTACCGACCTCGCGTCGTGAAACGCGAAGAGGGACGCTACGCGCGTCGTATCTTCCATCTAGCCTGGCCGTTAATTCTCACAGGGCGAGCGGGGAACGCGGTCGACAGGAGGGCGAGAGGGGGGCAGCGTAGGAGAGGAGAGAGAAGGGGAGGGGACGCGCATGCGCTCGAGCTCATCGCGGCCTTGCGCAGGAGAGAATTTCGGCATGTCTAGCCCGCGTATCAGAGGAAGAGTGGAAAGGGGGAGGGGAGAGGGAAAGTGGAGAGGGACAGAGGATAGGGAGGGGAGAGGGGAAGGGGAGAGGGAAAGTGTATAGGGAAAGTGGAGAGAGAAGGGAGAGGGTGAGTGGAGAGGAGGTGTGCGGAGAGGGTATGCGCATGCGCAGTAAGGGTGGTCACGCCGCACACCACCGGATTGAGCTCGGCCTTAAGATACTTCGCATCTAAAATAGCTCTGTGACGCACGTCTGCCTCAGCTGTAACACCGCGTTCCCCGCTCACGCGCTTGCCCCGAGAGAAATCGCGGCCGGGCTACGGGTGCGGCACGACGCGCTTTGCGTTTCCCTCTAGTCCGGCCGTGGTCTTCAATCACATTTTACCATGCCGTGGGATGGTGACCAAGTTCTGCGTCCAATATGCGGCCCTCTTCTGGCTATCGCACCTCGCCCTCTGATACGGTTTAACCGTTAAACATCTACCACAAGGATTTGTTTAATCATTTAACATGGACGTTCGTCGTCGGGATGGAGATGTACTACCAATCATAAAAGCGGGTGCATCCACGTCAAACGGTGCTATAGCTGCCAGATACATTGTGCGAACTCTCTTATATCAATGTACAGTAAACATTCAGTTACTTCTGTCAGGGCATGCTTTACTTTCGTGTTATTCCGATTCCTATGATGGAGGGATCAACCATCCTTTTGAAATTATCGATAGTGTACACAAACTATCGATAGCACTAAATCGGCAAACTGTCGATAGGGCAATCGGTAGTACCATAGTTAATATTTCTAGCGATATACTGCCACGCGTGTTTATTGCTTTGTTTTGGTGTATTCGGGTTTCACCCACAAAGACTGTTAGCAATGTTTGACGCGGACCGCGCCGTAATGTTTGAGAAGCTTAACAATTGCTTGAGATCATTCTCTTAAGATTAGCACCTGACGCGAATAGACAAGTTTATTCGAGAGCTTACGCGAGCACCAGCGATAACGCTGGAACGTTTGATGACTGATGTTTAAAAGACGACGCTTTCCACCGATGATCAGATTACTAGATGGCCGACGACTGTTCTCGCCGCTATGACTACGCAGCCTGTATCGCTTGTATATTGAGTTTTGATTTCCTGGGCACAAGATCGCCCAAATAAAAAGCTCCAGATTTCCCAGTCTTGTTGCTTCACCGTCACAACCTCAAAGTCACAACCACGTGACGATACTATCGATAATGGTGTGAATAATGATGCTGTTGTGGGCCGGCCATATTGCCAAAATATTTGTAATTGCAGACTATCAGCTTCGCTTAATTGATGAGTAATTCCTGGCCAAAAAAAAAAATTATTTGCGCAGTGAAAATGGCGAAATGTGTCCATCAGTAAATCAAGAAATGCACAACCAAAAGCAACTAGTTGCACCTCACAATTTACAAACTTAGTTCATGATATTTTTGTATTTAGAATCATGAAATTCAATATAAATGTGAAGCCGCGCAGTTTCACTACATGTAAAGCCTTCCTTTTCGCTGCAGCTGAATAGTTTGACTTTCTGATCATGTGTCAGCAAACGACTCACGTGAAGAACACAAGCATGTCAACTTTCTTGCCCTTCAGCCTGCTCATCCGGTTTCCCTATGTACCAGGCGCGCGGGGACCCAAGTTCATTCTGCGATACGTTCGTGCTGTTGATTTTATACTATCGATAGTACCATCGATTTTTTACTATCGATAGCCCTATCGATAATTTTTTACGATCGATAGTTCGATAGTGACTCAGCTATCGATAGTATCGATATTACCGTCGATAGTTCTACACCACTAGCCTGTAGGCACGCATGAATCTCAGCGCCTCGCGTGGCTCGGCTCGCGTCCTTCCAGTCAAGGAAATTTACCGTTCTTCGATGTAGAGCTCTTGCAGATTCTCCCATTATTTACGCCCACTTCCACCCGGCCTATAGAAATTGAGTTTCCAGGCTAACGTCTTACAAGAGGTCTGTGATTTCCTTTTTTTTTTTACTGGTCAGCCCAGGCAGCACAAAGGAACAGTACTGATCTCAGGAGCTGACCAACCCTTTAATACGACTAGGAGCCGCAGAAGTGTAATGGAATGAAATAAACTGCCATAAAATTGGCGCGCAAAATTTGAAACCTGGCGCATGTCACGCCGAAAGGGGAAGGGGCAGGCATGACTGACTGCATGCGCGGCTTAGAGTGGAGACTGCGGTTGCTCTTGCTATTCACCCTTTCACGCCACTTACTCGGAAGGCTTGATGGAAACTTGGCAAGAGGTGAAAGACTCCTATGTAGGAGGCATCTCCCATTGCGGTGGTGAGATTGAAAGGCATGCTTTAGCAATAATCCGGCATGCATTAGCAATTCAAATAGGGGGGAAAAGCAGGTGAACTTTTGCCACAGTCATGTGGCGCTGGCGAAGGTGACGTGAGACCATGCGAAAGTGTTTAAGCAAGACACCGAAAAATACATACGTAGATCTGATTGCAACATAGTTATCGGTGACGTTTTGCTGCCTAAATTTGCTTATTTCCCCGCTTTTCGCGTCCATTAGGATATAGTACATACACACGGTTTGACAACTGAAATGCGATCATACAGAAATATATGCAGCTAGAAAATGGAATATTGTCTTTATGCTAGCTGGCGAAAATTGCAGCTAAATATCATTAGTTGTATTTGAGGTGCGTGATAAATGAATATGCAATATTAATATGTTGCGCGGTCCGAGTTCTTGTAAGTGTGTGCCTATCAAATAACAATGCTGCTATGTTCTACGTTTTCGACGACAAAATAAAAATAAAAGCCGGACTTTTCACAAAAGAATAATTGTGCAGCTGTTTTAAGATTTGTTATAATTGTAATGATTGTCATAATTGTTACACGAAATATTATACGAGGTTATTCAAAAAGTAAATGTCGTTTGGTCCTCAAAAATAAATATTTGTTAGTAAAAGTTTTTATTGGCTGGTTTAGTTTAGCACAAGACTACTTCACTCTTCTACATAGTAACCGTTAAATTCTAAGCACTCTTCGTACCGCTGCCCCAGTTTCTTTAGTGCCTCTGCATAGAAGTTTGCAGCCTGGGAATTCCTTGCTGTTTGAGTTGGTCGGTAAGCATTTTTAATACCCACCTTGCACACACTATGATCTGAGCTTTTCAGTTACAATGGTGCAAATTGTAATGCGTCTGACAAGAGGAAATTCATCCGACAGACGAACTGTCAGTCGTCGATCTAATCGCAATGCCCGGTCCACTTGTTGAACTGTTTCAGTGGTCTGTGTTCTAGCTCTTCCACTCCGCTCTTAGTCGTGCACGCTTGTGCGGCCAATTGTGACGTCTTGACACGATTTTAGGGGCGAAGCTCCTCAGGCGTGGGTCGTTCCCTCCTCTGTAGTAGTATTAGCCACTTCTAGTTTATGAATTGCTCAATAGATGGCGCTGTGAGTATACTAGTTCCCGCGTTGGGCGCTCACGGGAAGACGACAAATGAGGCGGTAAAGGGTGATATGGGTGGACAGGCTTTGAAGTGAGGGAAGCGCAGAGCAAAATGAGATTCGAAGAGAGGCTGAGGAAAATGAAGGAGAGTAGATGGGCAGAGAAGGTTTTCAGGTATTTGTATAGAAAAAGCGTTGACACGCAGTGGAGAAAAAGAACTAGGAGGCTCACCAGTAAATATACGGCTGGCAGTGCGGGCGATATGACAACAAGGAGCATTAAGCGGAAGGTCAGAGAGGCGGAGAGGACTTATTGGATGACAGCGATGGAAAAGAAGCCGGCTCTGAGTAACTACCGAAAAGGAAAAAACGAAATAAGGAGGGAAAGGTTTATGATAATTCAAGGGGAAGCGCTTTACTGTTTGAAGCAAGGTCGGGCTGCCTTAGAACGCGTAGTTATAAAGCGAAATTCAGTAACGAAGAAGAACAATGTACATGCTGCGGGGGAACTAAGGAAACGATGGAACATGTACTGATTGAATGTGGCGATATTCACCCAGGTATACGTGTGGCACGAGTCTACATGAAGCCTTGGGTTTTAGGGACAACAATGGAAAGCTGAACACGTCCGCGATAGAAATAAGTAAGAGACGGTTAGAGTATTGGTGGCAGAAAAGTAGAGATAAAGTACAAAAATAAATAACTGGGAAAAAAAAGGTCATTCTGCCTTAAGAGGCAGAGAGATGGACCGTGAATTTATTTTTTGGTATAATAACGTAGATTTAATCAATGTAGATAAGGCATTAGGACAACATGAAACAAGGAAGTTTATTTTTTTCTTTCTTTTTTTTCGCCTTCGAGCCTGGTGGCAGACATGTCACCGCCCCGTTATAAGGGGACGCTCATAGCATCCATCCATCCATCCTTTGAATATTACAATAGATGGCGCTGTGAGTATACGAGTGAAAAAAATAAGTTCATTCTGCCTTAAAGGCGAGAGATAGACCGTGAATTTATAATTTTTTTGGTATAATAACAGATTTAATCACTGTAGATAAGGTATTAGGCCAGCATGAAACAAGGAAGTTTTTTTCTTTTTTCTTCGAGCATGGTGGCAGACATGTCACCGCCCCGTTATAAAGGAGACGCTCATAGCATCCATCCATCCATCCATGAAATTGCATATAAGAACACTAGATGCACATATGGTTTTCTTGTAGTTGATGAAAGATGCGAGATGGCGCTGTCAGAAGCGCGTCGTGAAGCTGCGCGACGCCGCCGCCAAGATCCTGCCGTACGAGAGCGAGATGCCGAAGCGGCACGGCAGCGGCGCGAGGATGCTGCCGTAGGAGAACGGGAGGCCGAAGCGTGTCGTCTGGCTGCGCGACGACGCCGCCAAGATCCCAGCGTTCGAGAACGAGAGGACCAAGCGGCACGGCAACGGCGCGAGGACCCTGCCGTACGAGAGCGCGAGGCCGAGGCGGCACGAGAACGGCGGCAAGAGGAATATGTACACGCTTTATGTGCAGTAAACGCCGTGCATTGTTCGCGAAGCCGGAGTACTTGCACGATCGCGTTCCGTTGGCTTTCGTTGGGCATGCTAGTGACCTCGCGTCGTGGAACGCGAAGAGGAACGCTACGCGCGTCGTGTCTTCCCTCTAGCCTTGCCGTTAATTCTCACAGGGCGAGCGGGGAACGCGGTCGCTCTTGGCGCGCTTTCTGTTTCGCTCGGAGTCGCGCTCGCCCTTGGCGCGCTTTCTCTTTCGCTCGGGAGCGGACACTTTCCCTGCATTTCACCGATCACAAAGCGGTGATAATGAAGGGACCATGTAAACCAACAATACAATAAAAGTTTGATGTTTAATATATATACACGGTGATTCACACAACTTATATGATGTACTGGGCGAATTTCAAGGAATAGTTACACGGTTTACTGATGATTCTCTCCGAATCTTCGCCCCACTCATCATCATTCACCCCGTGGATATGCTGCGATTTTTATGACCTTTCCTTCACTCATCACTTCATTTCCATCTTGGCACAATTCCGCAATAATTTGAGAAAATGATGATCCTTTTGCAAGCAAAAATTGAATTACAGCTCGCACCTAACAGCAGGCGCGAGCAACGATTTTCACAGACACTGTCGTTTGCATTCCCCGACAAGGAGACGACTGCCGAGTCAGAACAAACTTTAGTACCTTCGCGAAGAATTAATACATGGCGGTGCACAATTAAATCGTCATTCTAATGTGTAAATATTTAAATATTAACAAATGGCCCCTACTTTTTCAATCGCCCTCGTATATCAATCATCTACCTGCCTAACATTTTAAAAGCTGAGCACCGACGCGCGGAAAACGCGCATCATAGATGCACATCTACGTTTACATACATACGTACATACATACATACATACATACATCATACATACATACATACATACATACATACATACATACATACATACATACATACATACATACTACATACACACATACACACACACCACACACAAACACACACACACACACTCATTTATGCACACGTTCTAACTTTAGTTCAGGAAATGTTGGACACCAATGTCCCCTACAATGACGCTGCAGTAATGATATAAAGGCGTACAAAAGCTAAGCTCCACAATGTTCAACCATAAAACCACAGTCTGTGGAATGTTCTATTTGAGGCCAGAGGAAGTCACACCATATTCAGTGAATTAAATCCTGTACCATCACTTTACTGCAGTAAAGGCTTCACTCTTAACCAGGCCCTGGTTAAATTATGGCTATATCCAGGAAACTAGACGAAAAATGCCCGCTGTTCTGGCCATATCTAACACTTTAAGCGGCACCGATTATGAGTGTAGCATGGCGTGCTGTCACTCTCAGATAGACTTTCCATTTAGAGCTGTGCACGGTCCGCATTTCATAGCCCGAGCCGTCCCGGGCCCACCGACTGCATCGAAGGCTTGCCAGAGCCCGATGCTATAGGGCTGCGAGCCCGCCGGCGCGGCCCGACGTAGAAAAACAAAAGCCCGGGTTCGGCCCGTTGCGGCCCGACATTATGTAGGTTTGCTGCGGAGACAAATTATCGTTTTTCGATAATGTGACATTATATTCAACATATCAAAGTCAAGCATAACCAAACCACATATGGCAGTCGCTATATACACAGAATACGAGATGTGGTGTCAAAAAAAAATAAAAGAAATCTGGCAGATTCCACGTAGAGTGGGAATCGATGTAATGCGAATCAGCCAGCAAAGAGCTGCAAACATCGCCTTTTTTGTCTTCGACGCAAATGACGTCATTGATGTTATGACATCTAGTGCACTACATATCGCATGTTTGTCACGCATGAATGTGGCCATTGACAATGTGGTATATACCATGCCAATGAAACGCATATTCTGGTGCATATAATACATAGCCTACAGTTTGTGTTCGTCGCGCACTAATTTAATGCCATACCAATTTTGGTATATTGTGGGAACCACGCCCACCTGCTATCTCGAGATAGCGCCACATGCTGCGCAGAGGCAGTGCGCGTGGACCACCTGAGCGGGTAAAAAGGGGCAGCCCGCGCGCAGCACGGGGAGAAGTGCCTTGGCTGCCAGGAAAAACGGATGCTGCCAGCCGCGCTGGCCGAATACTGCGGCGGGAATTCACGGTCGCCGCCTCGCTGTCTCGTGTCCCTGGACCGAACCCACCTTATGCATCGTAGCGTTCAAAAAATTCTTGTTGTTTCTTGTGAGTTGAAGCCTCCGTCGTCCTTGCTTTTACTACGGACGGGACGCAGCAAGCCCAGTACCCACAATATCCAGTTAACAAAACAGCCGGAAGCGCACCAAGACAGTGGCATGTAAATCATGCCGTACATGAAATGCATGTCATGGTTTTTATGTGTACCACCTGTCATTTATATTCGTCATACAGTCACGTCACGCAATACCAGTTTTGGTGTATGTCAAGCTAGCGAACCGGCCGCGAGCGTACCATGAGCATGGAATGTAAATCATGCCCATCATGACATGCATGTTACGATTTGCGTGTTGGGACCTGTCACTTATATTAGACGTACAGTCACGTCATGCAATACCAGTTTTGGTGTACACTCTAAGGCAAAATTGCCCGAAAGAGGAGTAACGGAGCCCAATAGGCGCGCGCGATGAATGGACAGAGCGTCGACGAGCAAGCGCAGAGGGATGCGTGCTGTGTGCAAACCAATTAGTCTGCAAAGGGATGAACCGCGCGGGAGATGCAGGCCGTGTGCAGAGATACGTTCCGTGTGCAAACCTTTGTCAAGCGAACTAGGCGTCCTTCTGGCACGGGTCATTCTTCCCACTTGTGTTCGAACTGGTGTGTTGGCGGTTGTGTCGCGCTCGAAGAGTTTGCAGATCTAGGAACTACGCCTCGGTGCCTTTGATATACACTCATGCGTGGGTGAGCGTGTCGTGCTGCTTTTACGTTGCGCCGCACCCATGAAGTCTGGAGCTGGTCTCGACACGTCGCGACGCCGCGCTGCATATCTCCGGCGTAGTCTCGCCATTGCGTCGCCACCGGCTGGGTATGGCGGCCGAGAAGACAGTAGGCCTATCGGATCCATGATTTCAATCTGGCTCTGGGCACAAATCGGCGCTGGATTCTTTCACAACTAAGTTATCATTCTTTATTCTGCCGCACCTATCGCATGCGAGAAATTGATCGCGATTGCCGGTAACGGACTCGTTCGTGTTGTGTATCGCGCGCGCGAAATGTACAGCGAGGGCCGGCTTTGGGCGTCAGCTTGCCTGTGCTTGTGACCGCCTGGATATTGGCCGCCATTGTCGTCGGTCGCCCGGACGCTTGCTCACCGAAGATTCGCCATGGTGATGAGCTGCGAGTTCTCGCTACCGTTCTGCGACTCGTCCAAAACGCATTGCGGTCGCCGCGGCAACGAGCTCGACTGCATGTCGCGCACTTGAAATGCACCATCATGGGTTGGCGGGTGCTTTAGCTAGCCGACTTTAGCTGCACTTCGGAACTCTGCGGAAACTGGTCGCCATTACCGTCGGCTTCCTCACGCTTCCTCAAGCAGCGCGGCACCGTTTGTGATGGGGGCTCCGCGTTCGCTCGCTGTAGTGGTGCTCGCTCGAGGAGCTTTGTGGAAATTGGGCGCCATTACCGTCGGCTTCCTCGACGCTCACTCGCAAGCAGCTCGGCGTCGCTTGTGGCGGGGACTCCGCGTTCGCTCGCTGTAGTGGTGCTCGCTCGAGGAACTTTGTGGGAAATGGTCGCCATTACCGTCGGCTTCCTCGACGCTCGCTCGCAAGCAGCTCGGCGCCGTTCATGGCGGCGACTCCGCGTTCGCTCGCTGTTCTGCTCGAGATTCGCTGGCGGCTGCGGGGCTGCGGCGGCTTGCGAGCCTGCTCGAGCTGTACGACGCCGCTCGAAGAATACTCGCCGGCTCGTGGGGCACGGCGGGTGGCGGCGCCTCGGCGTGATGGCTGCAGCTGCCGCACTTGAACTGTGGCGATATGTGGCTTGAAATGCGTCTTTGATGGCGTATGACATCACTGTGAAATTATTTGCATGAAATATTTTAGACGTGTTTTTTATTTCACCTTGCATGTATTTGCCATATGCGTGCTTCATCTCCTCTGTGACGTGTCGGAGACTATTGCAATATTTTTGTGCTTTGCAGGGATTAATATTATGCATGCCATATTATAGACGTGCGTTTCACCTTCCACGTATTTGGAATGTGCGTGCGTCTTAACCCTCGCTGTCACGTGTGACTAACTATTTGCAACATTTTTGTTCTTTGCAGGATGCAGCCGTTGTCCACAACGAGCAGAATGCTGTGTGCCCTGGCGCGTACAATGTCTGTCATCTATCGCTTCCGTTGGAGCAGCTTCACAAAAAGGACTGTACGAGATATGACAACGTGGCTGGACCTGTATTCGACATATTGCAGTGAATTCAATGAAAGAAAGCAGGACCTTCATATGTATAGAGAAAAATAAAACGTTTCATTGTATCACTTTTGTCTTTCGTTGTCGTATTGTCTGCGAAAGCAGTGACACACGCATGACTAAATATTTTTTCGCCTGTTCTTTTCCGCGGCATTTGCTGCTCAGCGCGGAAAAAGCACGTGAAAATGGTATTAAGTCTGTCGGCGCGTCCGGCGAGGTGCAACTGCGAGGACTAACGGTTGCCCGGTAAGGTGTAAATGTGAGGACCAAATGTTAGTCCATTGAGAGCTGATCTGTGGGGACTGACAGTTGGCCGACAAGGTGTAAATGTGAGGACTAAATGTTAGTCTATTGAGGTGACCTGTGGGGACTAACTGTTAGACCCGGTGCCGTTAGTCCTTAAATGGATTAATGGTTGTGGCAGCGCTATTAGTCCCCAAAGGGACGAGCCGCACACCCTTTTGCCTTAGAGTGTACGTCAAGCTAGTGAACCGGCCACGGGCTCCCCGAGACCATGTGACGTAAATCATGCTGTACATGACACATATATGATTTTTAAGTTATGACCTGTCCATTATGTTCGTCATAGAGTTATGTTAAGCCATACCAATTTTTGTATACATTTCATTAGCGAAATGGCCAGCAGAGCACACAGTCGTAGGCGGATAGATAGATAGATAGATAGATAGATAGATAGATAGATAGATAGATAGATAGATAGATAGATAGATAGATAGATAGATAGATAGATAGATAGATAGCAGTCGTAGGCGGCTAGATAGATAGATAGATAGATAGATAGATAGATAGATAGATAGATAGATAGATAGATAGATAGATAGATAGATAGATAGATAGATAGATAGATAGATAGATAGATCAAAGTCGCTGCAGATCGCTAAGAAATGCTTCGCATTTAATAACAAGCTGTCCAATGATTCCGGCTTCAGTGAAGTGCGGCGTTCCTGCATACCGTATTCCGACGCTCTGAAGTTCCGTTCGCAGCTCGCACTGGTAGTCGGAATTGCCGATATTGGAGGGAACTAGAACAGGGGAGTGCTCGGAACGAGCTTCGAAAAGTGAAGTCCAAACAGGGTGAGTTGGTTTGTGGCGCTCCGATCGGTTGTCGGCAATGTGTCGTTGTTTAAGAATCGCACGTAATTCCGCCGAAGTAATGCAGGGGTAGAATGCCCGCTTCCCACTCAAAGGCCCGGAGTCGAATCGCAGCTGTATTTGGTGGGCTTTTATTTTTAGTGTCACTTGTTATAGCTGTAGTGGTTTTCTTTCTTTTCTAAAACTGGCTTCAGTTGCTACGTGTTGCTTAAAAAGTAACGCGAAATGCGAAGTAAAATAGAAGAAAATTGACAGTGAGCGTGGTTAGTTACAGCGCCCCGCCCGGCATTCAACAAAAAACGTAAAGTATGGCCTCCGACATTTTTGCAAATACGAGACTCGAAACGAGATTTCACATTTCACGTTAATTTTTGTAGCCATACGTACCAACCGAGGCTAGTCTTAAGAAACAAAGAAAAACCAATACAGCTATTAAAGGTGACACTAAGAATAAAAAGCCGACCATCTACAGCTGCGATTCCAAGCCGGGCCTTTTGAGTGGGAAGCGGGCATTCTACCCCTGCACTACTTCGGCGGAGCCGCGCGCTACCCTTAAACGACGACACATTGCAGACTACCGATCGCAGCGCCACAAACGGATTGACCTTGTTTGGGCTTCACTTTCTGTACATTGGTATTGCGGCCGTGCCGAGCACTCCCCTGTTCTAGTACACTCTACAAATATCTTTTTCTCCGGCATTGCAAGCTTGGGATATTTAGACCGCTTGTTCTTCCAGAAGTTGAGTACCTCAGATGCAGGAAAGGGGGATGCTTCCATGGATAGATAATCACAAAGCTCATCTTGCGTGCTCATCGCTACGTGCTGCAAAACCATTCCGGCACAGCGTCCATACTTCGCGCTTTACACGGGCTTGGCACCCCTCTGGCCCGTCCGATAACAGAAATTAGGCCGAGCCCGGGCCCAAGATGAGAAGACGTCGGCTTACCCGAGCCCGGCCCGCGCTCCGGGCCAGGCTCGGGCTTTCGGTCTACCCGGAGCCCATGCGCACCTCTATTTCCTTTATTCGCAGTTTTCCGTTTTAGATGTCGAATTCTCTGGTCGTCGACGTGTTAAATTTTGTCTCAATTTTTAGTTTTCTTGTTTGTTTTAGTTTTTACGCCCATTCTGTCTTTAATAGTGTCTTATCTTCCGAGAGCGTTACTTTCTGCCGCTAGAACCAGCTCCGAACGGAAAATACACGGCCTCTCGGAGAGAAATAATTCTCCGCTCACAGCATTTCTTTCGAACGCCGTCGTGAAAGTCAGCGGGCCAAAACATTGGGTCCCTGTTCCAGTTTATTTTCCTAAATGGAACGGGATTGCACTGAAAACAACTTACAGGATGGAATCATACAGAACATATTGTTGCGATTGTTCTACGCTACGATGAAACTAAAATCGAACACGGAAGACTGGCACACGTTACGTGCGTCGTAGGAACAGCCTTGACGTTGGAGCGCTATAGGGTACATATCTTTACTTTGTACTGTAGAGCGAAAGAAAGGCCTACCGGCATGAACTGGGCTCTTGTACTGTCAATTTGAACCGTATACGAAAAAAAGAGAGACAAGAATCGCTGAGTTGTCTTCTGGAAACGGACGTCGGATGTCAGTTATCAGCAGAGCAACACAACGTCCATTACTGCATCGACACTCTGAGAAATTGGCGTTTTGTTAGAATTTAAGGCGGCGTTACTTTCCATGCCGTTGGAACCCCACTGTGTTCGCGAGAAGAGAACCAGCTGGGATTGACGTTCGAATTGATGCAGCGAACCGCTGCTTAATAGTACCTCAGAAAAAAATATGGGCGCCGTCGCTAATTTGAGCAAAGCTGTAACGTTATCTTCCCATATTCTGGACTCAGTGCGGTAATATGTTATAAACAAGCAAGCCTGAAAGGCTTGAAATTCAAGTGTAGCGATGTCAATGGGACGAAGTAATCCCAAAACAATTTTCGACGTCATCAATGGCTTCACGAGATATATACAATGATAGGCTTGTTTCATTTCTCTTATTTCAGTTCTGTTCAACAATGTCACAGAAATGATTACGCATTCCAAACAGGACAAAAGTTCAGTGGAAGACGAAGGTTTGAAGGGATTAAATATAGTTGAACAGGGAATGTCGCTGGGCCTAAGATTTCGACAAATGGAGCAGCAGTTGCCTCCGTTCGCAGCGTGTTTGTGCACATGTACGACTTAAACACGCTGCTAACGATATCAATTGTTGCATTCACGAAGTCCGCTCGTCGTAACGTTGGCTTTATCGACATTCTCTGCTCAGCAATATTTCATCAAGATTATGCAGTGCAACTTTTCTGCACTTCAGACCCTGCAGTCTTATTATAATTGATAATTCAAAGTGACATTGCGTGTAGCTTATACCCAGTGCTGTGCAGTACCGAAGATAAATGTATCCTAAATAATATCTTAGATACTCTTTGTGTAGCTTGTATCTGTATCGCGATACGTCTCGCAAGACGTGTATGAGTATCTGCATTTCGGATACATTGAAGAATGTATCGTGTATCTTAAGATACAAGATACTGCGATCGCAACACCGCAGCGCGAAACAATAAACGCTGACTGAACTGCACTTGACAATCTGACACTGTTGCCAATAAGCCACCAGAATTAAACTAAAGGCACTGACATTATTTTATCTTTCTGCCACAATTTTCAAGCGATGGAAGGCGATGAGCGCTGAGCGTCCCTACTGATGGAGCAGAGTCACGTGGAAGCGCTCGCGTCGCCTCAACAGACAAGCGTGCGAACGTCTACGCCCAGCCGACATTTGCTTTCTCGGTTTTTTTTTTTCTTTTCAGTTGCGTCACTGCCATGACACTTGGCTCTTAGCCACTGTCCTGTGCGACGCACTCCTATGCATGCGGCGTCTTTCGCGCAAATTCTGATGCCTCTGTAGTGTCGTCATCGAAGTTTCTTTTGCGTTGTGCTTCGTTACGAAGCCTCAAGAATGCAAGAATGAGGTTGCTTTGCCTCTCGTCGGTTTCACGCATCTGCGACTTGAAGAACCTCTTGAAGAACTTTATGCAAATAAGATGCTAACATCTATAGAACCACCGGGGCCGATGTTGCATCTAACGAAAATCATTCATTTAACAGAAGCTATCTTGGCGCACCTCTCTTTTTTCTTTTATTCAATAAGTTATTAAAATCATAATTTGATTGCTAGCACAAGCTCTTTCTAAGCTGTTCTTCTTTTTCATCCCATACAGTACATATGTGTCTGTATTGTTATTTCTCGCCTGCTTACCGCAATTCGTCTTTAACGTGCTGCCAAGGTAAGCTCTCTGCTTTATTCTTATTTTAACTGTCTGCGTCATCTCTGCTACTGTTTGCGTACATATATTCCACTTTGATATAATAATCTTGCGTGCCTTAAGTATACAGTAACAAAATTATGCTTACTGCATAGTAAAATAGCGAAATTGTGTTCGCACTATGATAAAGTAATTTATTACGAGCCACTTACAGATGTTGGCAAAAGGAATGAAGAAACATCGTTCTACAAAATGATGCGTTTTTCCCATGAGCCTCCTAACGAGTGGTGTTGCGCTACTTTTCATAGGCACTGAATTTTCTGTGGTGCTATCCTAAATTCTTAATTGCCACAGCTATTAGTGGTTACGCCGTGGTGGTCTAGGTGTTATGGTGCTTAAATGCTCTCCATTACGGCGTCTCTCATAATCATATCGTGGTTTTGGGACGTTAAACCCCATCAATTATTATTAGCCCTTGGGGGTGCCGCCTCTATCGGTTTCTATACTTATTCACTGTGTTTGATACGTAACCGCCTTCCTATTTTACTTAGATATATTTGTTTGCCTTTTTTAGGCTTCCTAAATGCTTTTGGTGTTACTAATCACCAGGTAACTGGATCTATAAGTGGCAATATAGTGGGAATAGCGGTAGTGTCCTGCGGTGCTTTGTGCAACAATACAATATGTCTGAGATATTTCTGGGCTGGCGCATGTTCTCTCGTAGACGAAAAAATGTTAAAATTGCCCATTACTGAGTACACTGTTAGCAAAAATAAGCCGAGATGGGAGTAAATGGCTTGTCCTCTAGCGCACGCCCTGATGGGGGTTTTAAAAACACCGTCCGGACGGAGTAAAAATTTACTCCCCAACAGGACGGGGTTTTTGGTTGGACAGAGGGGAGTTTTTGTTTACATCCATAGGGGAGCTTTTCCAGGTAAATATGGGAGTAATTTTTATAACCATCAAAAAGAAAAAAATGCTTTTCGCTCTTTAATTAAATTAGCATCGAAACACGCAAACTGGATCACACGTACACAAACATGCACACAACGTTCGCAAAGTAATACAACACTCACACTGACAACAACTCACCACCAGCGCTTCACAACCAAACTTTGGTCACCGAGTATATTAGGCACCACATCTTGACCTCCAATGTGGCTCAAATGGGACACTTCTTTTCCCCGAAATTAAGCAACAAACATTCATGGCGTACGTGTAAATTTGTGATGAGCTTATAGATACTACTGAGGCACACCTATCTTTTACTATAAACCCGCCTAACATTCAACGCCTTCTTAATTAGCGAATTTTGATTATCAGCTAGCACTCTGTCGTATGGGATGTATCCGCCTTAGTAGACTGTGCGTGAGTCTGTAAATGCACATAATTGTACACGAACCACGAGCGGACGTGCACGAACGCTTCAGCGGCACACATTCACGAACAACACCGGCGAAGAAATGCGTCGCCCCGCCGGTATACCGTGTTGTGGCCGACGGCGTCGCTAGGCCTCTCCCAGGAGTACGGCACGGCTATACGATGAACGACAGCTCGCGATCACAAACTTGCTGCTGTACACTTTTCGTCGCCGTTTTTTTTACACACACTGCCGCTATCCGAGTCCGCTGTCCGCGTTAAGCTACGGAGCGATGCACTTACAACGAACGAGACGGCTCGTAGTCGCGGTTCCTGTTGCTCGCACTACATCGGCGGTCGCACGTTGGTTCAATCTGTCTCGTATCGGCGCTCGCCTTCTCGCTAGACGTTTGACAGCGGTGGTTGCATGGCGCAAAAGAGACAATTTAAGCTTATTCATTCCAGCAGCTTTTATTTTCTGTGAAACATATTCTTTGCTTCACCGGTGGCCTGTGCGAGCTCGTAGAACTCACCATGGCGACCGGTGTGGCTGTGCGAGTTCGCTACGCGCCGCCGGCTTGGTACCGACAACGTAGCGAAGCCTTGTCACCGCTTAGAAGTTGCAGCCGGTGAAACATCGGTTCGTTGACACTCCGAGAAGCAAGCGTTGCCGGTGGTCGGGGCGAGCGCTTCGCCGGCGCAGCTCTCACACCGGCCGCCGGCCGGCTTGATGCCGACGACGTAGCGAAGCCTACTTTTTACTGCTTCGAAGTTTTAGCCGGTGAAACTTCAGAAACAACCCGCTGACGATCGCAACAGCTTACTTTTGTTACCGATGAAATTATTCTTCGCAGTTCTTCGTAACTCGGCACGTTGAAGCGAGGTATCCATGGCGTGTCGGAGGATTGCACTCGTGTGCATGGGCACTACCGCTTGACGGGAGAATAAACACGGGACAGCCAGCTCGATGTGTTCGCGGTCGGACGCTGGCGCGAGTTGAACTTGTCTTTGACCAGAACGGTTCAGTGGAGAAAATAGTCCTGCACGTCTACACAAACCAACTGGCCGTTGCAAATCCTCGCTGCAAATCGTCGCTGCAAACAGATGCCCGTACACACACGCACATTCACACACGCACGCACATCACGACCAAAAATGGTTTCTAAAACTCCCATAGGGAGTTTCTAACCACGTGACACGCACGTCACGACCAAAAATACTTTTTAAACCTCCCATAGGGAGCTTCTAACCACGTGATGTAAAACTCCGGGGGGAGTTTAACAGGGTCATGTCGTTCATAAACTCCCTCATTAAGCAAGGGGCGTTTTACGACGACATGTGCCGACTTCACCCCGCTACCACGGAGTAAATGATTGGGGCATGGGGGTTTTAGGGGCTCATATGCTGGAAAAGCTCCCATCTCGGCTAATTTTCGTTTACAGTGTACGTGGCTAACGAACGCTTTACGCCAGCAGATAAGTAGAATGTAAAAGTCACTGCAGTTGTATGTCCTCTACGTGAACACGAGGCGTAGCAAATAATGTCGCTGCCAGAGTTCTTACTGCTGTACACCTACCAGGTGATCCGGTATTCCAAAAACCGTAATACCCTTACCGGCAAGGTAGAACTCCCCAGCGCTATTTGCACCATCGTGCGGTGGCTCCTTACTGAAGTTCTTGTGATTAGATGGCAGCCCGCTAGCTCGTCAGCAAGCAGAGCAGCAACTGCCACCGGTTACAAAAGCGACAAGCAAAAACCGCTGTCAGCGAAGTGTATAAACAGCTTTCATGTTAAGCAGCTAAAGCAACGCCAATAATTGTTTCGGAATGAAACTGATAAGCCTTGAGCAAGAAATACAAAGCTTTGAGATACTAACGAACATTTCATTCAAATGAAGCAGAATTGGTCGTATTTATTCAATTTTCTAGCGAACATTCTTGTGCAGAGGTCTTTAGTGCTGCATTATATAGGTAAGGTATAAAATAACGAATTGCGAATGTATCGAAGTATCTTAACTATAATTCGAATGTATCGTATCGGATACAATCAGTGTTGGGTATCTTGTATCTGTATCTCAAATACTTTTTACAGCGAAAGCTGTTATGAGATCACAACAAGGGCGGTTTTTGGCGCCGTAGTTGTCCGCCGCCGCCGCCTCCGTGTCCGTAACCGCCATCGCGCGAAATAAGAAAAAAACTAAGAAAAATTATCCGGGATGGAACGAAGTTCGAACATGGGCCCTCTACGTGGGAGCCCAGTGTTCTACCTCAGAGCCATGCCGGTGCTCGAAACTGCTTTGCAAAAAGACCCTATACATGCTTCATGCCGGAAGGAACCACATCAACATATGTTTTTAGTGTGGTAGAAGAGTAAAATAGCAACGAGGCATCACACAACGCGAATTCTCTAACCAGGCGTCACACAATGTGAATCGCGCAGCGAGTGGGTTGTTGAATGCTTCCAACCCATTACAAAGGGCTATGCCATAATTCTTCATCGTCATCAGCCACAGCATCAAGAGAGTGCACATAATGCCTTACAGGTGTTTATCGCGTACCATAGTTCTCCGCAGATTGACGAAAAATTGCGTAGTGGCTGCTTCCCTACTTCACAAAAATTATGAAGTTTTATAGCGCAGTGGTTCCTCGCAAGTGCACTTTTATTGGTTGCCAAGAAAGCTAGTAAGGCTCCCATGATCCATTTCCTCAGGGTTTCAATAAAGTTCTTTCCCTGTCTCTCTCTCTGTCTATTTCTCCCGTTAACTTATGTTATACAGCGTGGTGGAGAGTAAAATAACGACGGGTGTCACACAATGCGAATTATGCAACTAGTGGGTCGTTCAAAGCTTCCAACCCATTACATTTGGCCCAGCCGTAATTCTTCATCGTCATCAACCGTCGCATCAACAAAGTGCACGTAGTGCCTTACAGATGGTACCTCGCTTCTCCGCAGAATGACGAATAATGTCGTGGTGGGTGCTTCCCAACTTCACAAAAACATGGTAGATCCCTCCGTCATAGGAATCGAATAACACGAAAGTAAAACGTGCCCTTACAGAAGTAACTGAATGTTTACTGCGCATTGAAGTAACTGCGCATTGATATAAGAGAGTTTGCACAATATATCGATGTTGCAGCTATAGCCACATACGTTTAACGTGGATGCACCCACTTTGATGCTTGGTGGTACATCTCCATGCCGACGACTAAGGTCCATGTCAATGATTAAACAATCCTTGGGTATCTGATGTAGTTGGATGGTGTGAAAGCAAAAGCGTAATCAGAGACGGTTGTGATAGCCAGAAGAGCGTCGCATATTGGACGCAGAAGTTTGGTCGCCATCCTTGCGGCATGTTAAATTGTGATGAAACACCACGCCGCACTAGAGGGAAACGCAAAGGCGTCGTGCCGCCACGGTAGCCCAGCCGCAGTTTTTCTCGAGGCAAGCAGCGCGTAGCGCGAAACGCGGTGTTACAGCCGGTGAGGCAGGCGCGCGTCGCAGAGCTATTTTTGGTTTGTTTAGCGCGACGCTATGTGTGAGGCCGATGCTCTTACGACGTGCGTTAAGGTCGCCACCTCGCGGTCTGTTAAGGCATTGACAAAATTGCACTTCTATTGAAAACGCGCCGAACGGACGAACGTGTACGCGTTGCAGGTACTAATCGCGGAAGCCACAGTAATGATGAATTAATTTACTTTGCCGCTCCCAGAGGGCAACACCACCCCGCCGACCGAGAGTGGTAGATATAAAAAGGCGCGTTTGTAACGCCTCTAGGGTGTCTGTGACTGGGCGAATTTATTGAAGAGTGTAAAACTAATGACCCAATTCCCGAGTGGCTCGAACACCTTGAGCCACTTATCCGTAAAGGAATTCTAGTCACTATGTAACCATTCCGGTCTTTACCTCGTATGTACTGTTTATGCACTGTAATATTATTGTATGAGGTGCAAAAGTAAGTACAAAGAAAAAAAAACACGGTTGATCCCTCCGTCATATCGGAATAACACGAAAGTAAAGCGTGCCCTACAGAAGTAGCTGAATGCTTACTGTACATTGATATAAGAGAGCTTGCACAATGTATATTGATGTCTGGCAGCTAATGGCGTCGTTTAACGTGTATGCACCCACTTTGATGATTGTGGTACGTCTCCATCCCGACGACTAACGTCCATGTTAAATGATTAACCCTTTCGGCCCTGGCGGTGTCAATTGACACCATCACCCAAAATTCCCCCTAGCACCTCGGAAATGAAACCAAACTGCCCATTCTTGGGGAATACTCTTCAATGATCCCCACTGCCATTGACACAAAATGGTGACATGCTTGCGGAGCTGGAAGCCGCAAAGAAGAAGACGCTTGACCGAAGTCATGGGTGACGCCGAGGCAGGTCAGCTGAGGCGGTGTGCGCCATTTTCGGATCGACGTACCGAAGCTGTTTCGATGAGTATCACGCTGAAAAATGAGACCTGGTTCACATTTTGTTTACTCTAGTGAATAACCGGAAAAAAGATGCTATTTTTCTCATTTCACAACCGCTGAGCGCTGATGACCTAATTTGATGTCATGTCTGTAAAACATTATTACTTGAACCACTGGTCAATTTTTCGTTTGTGGTCATCTGAGCTCATAACTATTAGGAAAACACGCACAAAAAAAGTCCCCGACCAAAATAAAAAATCCAGGGCTGAAAGGGTTAAAGAAACCCTTGTGGTAGCTGTAGTAGTTAACGGTGAAAGCGTAATCAGAGAACGAGGTGTGATAGCCAGAAGAGCGTCGCATATTGGTCGCAGAACTTGGTCGCCATCCCGCGGCATGTTAAAATGTGATTGAACACCACGGCCGGACTAGAGGCAAACGCAAAGCGCGTCGTGTCGCCCCGGTAGCCCGGCCGCGATTTTTTCTGGGCGAGCGCGTGAGCATGGAACGCGCTGTTACCGCCAGTTGAGGCAGGCGTGCGTCGCAGAGCTATTTTTGGTTTCTATTAGCGTGATGCTGAGCGAGGCCGACGCTTTTACGACGCTTGGCCAAAGGTCGCCACCTCGCGGCGTGTTAAGGCATTGACAAATTCAACTTTTATTGAAAACGCGCCGAATGGGACGGACGCGTAAACGCGTTGCAGGTGGTAGTCGCGGAGGCCCATCAATGACGATTACTTTACCTTACCACTCCCAGATGTCAACACCACCCAGCCGATCGGGAGAGTGGTAGATAAAAGGCGCGTTCGTAAAGCCTCCAGAGTCTGTGACCGTGGCGCAGTGGATAGCGTGCCCGGCATCTGTTGTTGCGGACCGAGCGGTCATGGGTTCGATGCCCGTTGACGGTACCTTTTTTCTTTGCCATTTGATTGTGTATATTTTTTCGACGTCTTTCCGTGACGGAAATACGTCACTGAAGTCTTGGTGGGCCCCGGCATAAACACTTTCGTGTTAAAAGACTGTGGCGCAGTGGATAGCGTGCCCGGCGTCTGTTGTTGCTGACCGAGCGGTCGTGGGTTCGATGCCCGTTGAAGGAACTTTTTTTCTTTGCCATCTGATCGTGTACATTTTTCGACGTACTTTCCGTGACGGAAATACGTCAATGAAGTCTTGGTGGACCCCGGCAGTGAGGTTAGTGTTGCCCCTTTCTCCGGTGTGAACCGAGAAAGCCGGCTCTCGTATGTCGCTGATGAGAGGAGACTCAGACTGGGTAAAATGCAGTTCGTTTATTCCGATGCGCACTCAGCGCGTTCCGAAATTCGTCTCTCCCCGGACCCTCCCATCAGGTCTCTTAAAACACTGCTGCACGGGGTCTTCACAAGTTCCGGCACGGCACTCTCGAGCGGAGGTCACGTTCCCACGGTTCGAGCACGGCGAGCACACACCGCAGTCGTCGGGTCATTTAGCTCGGCAGAGCCGCCGTCCGTGGCGAGCACTTGAAGTCGTAAATCTGACCTCCGAGCTCGTTGAGCAGACGCTCGCTGCCGTCGCTGTCCGAGTCTCCCGCAATGGCTTGCGCCCACCGCACGGTCGTACGAGGCGCTGACGGAGATGTTCCGGCCAGCACCACCACGCGTTTCCGCAGGCGCGCTTCCAGGAAAACGCCGCCGAAGCCAGCTGATATACGTGCCGACCCCCGGCATTCGCCCGCAGCTCGGTTTTGTTTATACGAGCCGCAGGCGCCGCATTGCTCCGTCCGACACCTCCGCCGCCACTGTGTTGCATAAACGTCTCGTGATGCAACACACCCATGTCCAACGGGTATATTTGTTGCTTCCTGTAGAGGCTGGGTAACACAGGTCAATCACGGAGGGTGTGCAAGGTAGGGATGCACCACTCCGCTAAAAGCTCACAGTGCCATGACCAGCATAATTCTAATGCATGCATTCATATCCTACCCCAGCGAGTGCGGGCTCGCCAGCCGAGACAACGCGTCCGCGTTCGCGTTAAGTTTACCCTTTTTGTGCATGACCGTAACATTAAACTTCTGTAGTGCCAGCGCCCAGCGCATCAGCCGTGCACTCTGAGGGGACGTCAAAGTGAGGAACTTTAGAGGATTATGGTCAGTCACCACCGGACACTTGCACCAAAAAGCCACGTCTCAAGACGTTGTGATGCCCATACAACAGCATAAGGCCCGCGCTCAATCGTGGCCGAACGGGTTTCGACCGACGTTAGCTTCTTGCTGAGGAGAGCCACCGGCATTCCCTGCCTTTTTCATCGATTTGAGCAAGGCATGCTCCTAAAGCTACATCGGATGCATCTGTTGCCAGAATGTAGCCCTTGCTTACGTCAGGCGCGTGAAGTGTCGGCGCACTGTTAACTGTTCCTTAATGGCTTCAAAGGCCTTTTGTGCAGCGTCGCTCCAGGGTATTTGCTGTGGGACCCGTCGCCCTGTCAAATCGGTTAGCGGCAACACTAACGTAGCGTACCCGAGCACATAGTCGTGGAATAATTACACAGCCCGGAAAAGCTCCGCAGTTCGCGTTTGTCCTGCGGCCGAGAAATGTTTTGAACCGCCAAAACCCTTTCCGGGTCGGGTGCGTGTTTACCTAAACCTAAAATGAGGCCAAGGTACTTGACTTCCTGCTGTGCAAACTTGCATTTTTCAGCATTAGCGGTTGGTCCCACCTGAGCTATCGTCTGTAGCACCTGCCTCGTGATCGGAGCTATCGGTACCTGTCGCGTGTTCTCACACGTGCTTTATCTGGCACTGGTGACAGCTCTGGCAGTACTGCTTGACATCACCTGACACAGCGGGCCAAAAGAAAGCGGTCTTAATCCGCTGTAGTGTCTTCTTTTTGCCAAGGTGACCCGCCCAGCCCGAATCATGAGCTAACCGCAGTACATCTGCCTGTTTTGGTTGTGCCAGCACCAGTTTATTGCACGGCATACCAGCCACGTTATCTTTGGTACAGCAACCCATCAATTACAATCATTCCGTCGGTTCGCGCCCGTGCTTGTTCCCACGCTTCTTTAAGGCTGGGATCAGCCACCTGGCTTAGCCTGAAACGCTCTCGTTCACCGACATCCGCGTCGCACTCCAGCGGATCCGTTTGCTGTGCCCCATCGTCAATGCACACCGCCTCAACTTCCGCGGTAACTAGTATCGGTTCACCATTTCCTTAGCCTCCGGCTGCGCCTTCTCCACGACAGGGCGTTCATAAACAACTGCAGTTTCTTCCAATAACTGCTCGTACGTGCCTGGGGTAATGAGCGCGTCTACCCCTTGCAAGTTTATCAGTGACAGCGCACAGTATCCCCTTATCGCTTTCCTCGCGACCAATGTATCTGGGTTTCCCAATCAATCTGAGTGGAACATAGGCTAACTCGGTTATTGCCTGCTCACCAAATGCGCCGTCAATTTTAGGTTGGTTCCCGATGGTCGATATCCCGGCACTACAGCCCTCCTGATGACGCTTATCTCGGCACCGGAATCTATGCTGCCTTGAAACTGTGACTGACCGCACGCAAGGTCAATTGTCTCGATAGAGTGAAATATAGGTGCTTTCACAGCGTTTTCCTGAGCAATCATCTCCACACCGACTACACTGTCACTGTCTGCATTTTCCTTCCGCACCAAATTTGCTTTAGCTGCCCGCGCCGTCGGGCAGTCTCGCGCAAAATGCTCCACGGAATTACAAACAAAGCAACCTCTGCTCTTTTTGTCGGTTTTGTTTGCCGCTACTGAAGTCCTGCGTGCATCAGTAGATTTTGGCTCTCCCTCTCCCGTTATCTCGCCTGAGTTATCCGATCCTCTTTTACTTTCTTTGAAGCTTTCTGCCAATTCGGCGACCTCCAGAGGAAGCATTATATTGCTCTGGGTTTCATTTGAATAACGAATGAACGGGCTTCCGCACCCAGAGTGTCGCGAAGCCTGTCCGTTACTATGAGATTTCTGAACTGCTCGACGCTGCCAACTTTGTAGCCATTAAGGTAATAAATCAGGTAATTTTCAAGCCTGACTGCAAATTGGGGCCATGTCTCCTCTCGGCGCTTTTCGATTGAGTAAAGAGGCGGCGATACTCAGCGGAAGAAAGTCGGAGACCTTTCAGTACGGTTTCTTTAAGGATATCATAATCCTTCCTTTCAACCGCACTGAGTCGAACGAGGAAGCCCCTGGCTCTCTCATTTAGTCGAGGCAAAAGAAGCCCCGCTCTCCACTCCCGTGGCACATCATAGCAATCAAATGTGGCCTCAATCGTCAAACCACGATGGAACGAGTGATCCCTGAGTAGGCATGGGCACCAACACGTCCTTCAAAAGGCTCGTGTACCTCAACCTCCTGTCCTCACTCCGAGCTGCCTCTGCGTTCTCAGCATTTGCGGCGGCACTGGCACTGTTGTTTCTAAGCCGTTCCATTGCTAATTCCATTTCCGTAATGCGGAGCTGCATTTGTAACATCGCCATTTGGTCAGAGCCTGACCCTCCCGAAGGCTCTCCTGTGACCCAGTCATCTCGGCGTTCGAGCCCACATCCGTCAGCCCCCCACTCTGGTCGGATTCCATTTCGCTAACCCCACCACTACGCAAGTTTACCCGGTCATAACAAGCTGCGAGCCAATAGAGGAATGAGACACCCACCTGCGCACCTCGCGCTTCCAGCAGTAGCGGCTACGGCCTCTTGAGTTCACGCCCGAGATGAGTCCGTCACCATGGAGTCAACCCGTGTCTGCTCTTCCACCAGAATGGATGTTTTCCCCAGTCTTCTCAGCAGGACATCCTGTCGGACTGCGCCAGTGAAGTTCGTGTCGCCCCTTTCTCCGGTGTGAACCGAGAAAGCCGGCTCTCGTATGTCGCTGATGAGAGGAGACTCAGACTGGGTAAAATGCAGTTCGTTTATTCCGATGCGCACTCAGCGCGTTCCGAAATTCGTCTCTCCCCGGACCCTCCCATCAGGTCTCTTAAAACACTGCTGCACGGGGTCTTCACAAGTTCCGGCACGGCACTCTCGAGCGGAGGTCACGTTCCCACGGTTCGAGCACGGCGAGCACAACACCGCAGTCGTCGGGTCATTTAGCTCGGCAGAGCCGCAGTCCGTGGCGAGCACTTGAAGTCGTAAATCTGACCTCCGAGCTCGTTGAGCAGACGCTCGCTGCCGTCGCTGTCCGAGTCTCCCGCAATGGCTTGCGCCCACCGCACGGTCGTACGAGGCGCTGACGGAGATGTTCCGGCCAGCACCACCACGCGTTTCCGCAGGCGCGCTTCAGGAAAACGCCGCCGAAGCCAGCTGATATACGTGCCGACCCCCGGCATTCGCCCGCAGCTCGGTTTTGTTTATACGAGCCGCAGGCGCCGCATTGCTCCGTCCGACACCGGCATAAAACACTTTCGTGTTAAAATTATGATTTGCGCAGTAGTGGGTACGTTGCTAATGTACTTGCATTAGTAGCCACAAGAGAGTTTATAACGGGCTCTAGAGATGCCTCTCTCCCAGCTTGCGCTGTACTGTGCTACGCTTTCCACGCAGGCCTGGCGTTTTTTGCCTCAGTGTCTTGTGTCGTATCGCGATAAAATTTCAAAGTATCTTTGCCCAGCCCTGCTTATACCTAGTATGCCACGAAGGAGTAAGCCCATCCTGCTTGTTTATTAGATGTGAAGCATCTTATAGCGGAGTTCAATCCGGTGTGTGGTGGTGGTGGTGGTGCGGCGTGACCACGCTTACTGCGCATGCGCAAACCTTCTCCACTTCCCTCTCCCTCCCCCTCTCCACATCACCTCTCCTTTCCCTTTCCCATCCCCCTCTCCTTTCCCCATTTGCACTCCTCCTCCCCTCCAATCTCTCCTTCCCGTTCCCTTTCCCCCCCCTTTCCCATTCTCATCCCCCTCTCCTTTCCCCCTTTGCACTCCTCCCCCTCCAATCTCTCCTTCCCGTTCCCTCTTCCCTCCCCCTCCCCATTTTCCCATCTTCCTCCCCCTCTCCACATCACCTCTCTCATTCCCTTTCCCCCTGCCCTTTCCCCTCTCCACTACCCTCCTCTTTCCCCCTCACCACTCCACCTCTGAAACGCGGGCTCTACATGCCGAAACACTGCTTCGCATCGCCTCATGGTCCCCTTTAGCGGGAGATGGTGTGATTTTTTTAGATGCGAAGTATCTTAAGGCGGAGCTCAATCCGGTGGTGGTGGTGGTGGTGGTGTGCGGCGTGACCACCCTTACTGCGCATGCGCATACCCTCTCCACACACCTCCTCTCCCCTCCTTCCCCTCCCCACTTTCCCTCCCTACTTTCCCTCTCCACTTTCCCTCTCCCCCTGTCCCTACCCCTCTCCCCTCCCCTTTCCACTCTTCCTCTGAAACGCGGGCTACCCATGCCGAAATTCTCTCATGCGCAACGCCGCGATGAGCTCGGGCGCATGCGCGTCCCCTCCCCTTCTCTCTCCTCTCCTACGTTGCCCCCCTCTCGGCCGCCTGTCGACCGCGTTCCCCGCTCGCCCTGTGAGAAGTAACGGCCAGGCTAGATGGAAGATACGACGCGCGGAGCGTCCCTCTTCGCGTTCCACGCGAGGTCGATGGCATGCCCAACGAACGCCAACGAACGCGATCGTGCAAGTGCTCCGGCTTCGCATCGCCTCATGGTCCCCTTTAGCGGGAGATGGTGTAATTTCTTGTGTTTTGACTGCTCTGGCAGGTTTCCAGAGTGCTTTGTCAATAAAATGTTATTTTCTGTAAGTTCATGTAATTACGTATCGGTTATACAACAGTTTCTCGTTCCGTGAAAAGCTAGCTGGGTGTGTCCAGATAAGATCGAACACGAGGTCCCGGTCACCATTCCCGATTGTGATGAAATTGATGTAGGTCTAGGCATTTACTCCCAGAACAATGGTCTCGCTGTTTGTATTGCGAAAAAAAATTTTGTTTGCCTGAAAAAAAATATACAAATTTTGGACGCAAAAAAACGCTTTTCCGGCAATTTCGCGATTTCTGAATTTTGAGCGCACCTAGGAAAAAACGGTGCACTTCTTCGTCGCAATACTTATTCCCCTTAAAGAACAAGTGAAATACAATCTTATAGTCTGTTATTTCGCTTGCTTGTCGAAGCAGTTTTGAAGAAAAAAATCACAAACTTGGCAAATCGCACAAAATCCTGTATTTCAGGAATTTATTGCTGCAAGCAAGTTAAAGTGAGGATAATAAAATCAGTACATATTAACTTTCATACTTTTGCTCTCTTTTAAATAATTTGCGTGGTATTATCGCGCTCCGTTCTACTTGATAATTGGGATGAAACGTAAGTGATTTACCAAAAACGCCGAACTTTGAAAATGATTTTCTCAAAGACCATTTTTAATGTTTTTAAATCCCTCTGATTGATGTCAAGGACGTCATCTACCATTGTGCAGAAAAAAACGTTGCATGATTTGGTTGCTAACAAGTTATAGTGCGTCAGATGTGACCATGCCAGCCTAGCTGCCGCGTCGTTCGTTATGGGCTGAAACTCGCATATAAGTTGCTAAAAATACTTGTACTGACATATCACAAGTCAGCAGCTCCCACCAACAATGCGCAGCCCGGTGTCATGGTTCAGCAAGCTTTGTCTTGGGATCAGCCGCTTGACAAACCCGCAGCAGCGGCCGCTCACATTACATGAGTGTCGCTTCGACTTAGGGATGGTCGATTAAAATTTTTAATCGATTAATCGTTAATCGTTAATCGATGTAGCCTTTAATCGATTAATTGCTTTCGGTGGAATCTTTAATCGATTAATCGATTAATCGACATTTTTAATGGGTGCTTTAAAACCGATATCTCTTTGTTTG
Source organism: Rhipicephalus sanguineus (assembly GCF_013339695.2). Classification (NCBI taxonomy): domain Eukaryota; kingdom Metazoa; phylum Arthropoda; class Arachnida; order Ixodida; family Ixodidae; genus Rhipicephalus; species Rhipicephalus sanguineus. Next base: position 134,127,248 of record NC_051184.2, on the reverse strand, counting down.
AGAGGCATCGTTCGTGTTTCATATGGGCCCAAATCTTTTTATTAGACGCGTTTACGATCCAAAATTCCCACTTTCGAAAGTGTCGACGACGGGCCCCTTGTGTCCAGTGTGCGAAAATTCACACTTTCGCACACTGGACACAAGGGGCCCGTCGTCGTTGGTTTATGTCGCGGATTCAAGAATCTGCGGCCATCATCCCTGGACTATTCGGCAGCAGGTCGTATTTTCTCGAAGCCTGCCTACTCGAGCTCATCGAAACCGGAGGCGCGTTCGGGGACCACACTGGTTGGAAAGTCGCAGTTGAAACATGCAGTGTGGCGGAGGGTGAGGAAATCCCGAGAAAGGTAAAACAGAGACGAGGAGAAATTAGTGAAGACGCTCGCTCTAGTAAGCAAGGCATCTTTTCTCGGTTTGTCGGTTAGATAGTGTGGAAGCCCTACATAATACTGTAATTGCGGACTGACGCGATCTTTTTCTTGAGTTACCGATGCAGAGATTACACAGAAATACTGGCCTCAAACGACCATCCGTACAGGCAACTGCGGGAAATAGAAGGAAAGAAGACATTTAGGGGCTCGTTTTTCTTTGTTAGACACAATAATAATTAGAACTAACAGACAATCTTGCCAAGAAAAAGTATAGGGGTGTTATTTTAATAATTGGGATATAAATTTGAAGAAAGTAAAGTGGACGGAAAATAACTTGTTGCCGGAAGGCACCGAACCTGCGACCTTCGAATAACACGTCCGATGCTCTACCACTGAGCTACGGCAGCGGTCATCTCCCCGGCACTTCATAGGTTCTACGTGTGTATTTTTAAATCTAGGAGTGTTTGCGCCGATCGCAGCCATGGCGGCGAGTGTGGAACACTCCTTTTGTGGCTTTTGGCGTCAAGTAGCAAGTGATCTTTTTACGAGCTGGCAGCTGACCAATAATCCCTCGCATACTACCTGAAGGCATCAAATCAGCGAAAACGAGACCCTCGCTATGAATGAAGGAAAGAAGATTACTTTTAGGGCTCGTTTTTCTTTTTAGACACAATATTAATTAGAATAAACAGGCATAATGCGAAGGAAAGTATAGGGGATGTTAAGGATGTATGACAAAGAAAAACGAGCCCCTAAAATCACCTTCTTTCCTTCATTCAAAGCGAGGGTCTCGTTCTGGCAGACTTGGTGCCTTCAGGTATTATGCGAGGGATTATTGGTCAGCTGCCAGCTCGTAAAAAAGGTCACTTGCTACGCGACCCAAAAGGCAGAAGAAGAGTGTTCCACACTCGCCGCCATGGCTGTGATCGGCGCTGACTAACACTCCTAGGTTTAAATGCACATGTGTACACTATGAAGTGGACGGGGGGTCGCAAGTACGGTCCCTGCCGGCGGCAAGTTATCTTTTCGTCCACTTTACTTTCTTCACATTGATATCCCAATTTACAAATAACATCCTCTATACTTCCCTTGGCATTATTGTCTCTTAGTCCTAATTAATAGTGCGGGAAACAAAGTAACATGAGTTTCTGTTCCCGGCTAGAAAAAACAGCAGCTGCGCCAGTATACTCCGCAGCATAGGTAGGCAAACTCACTCATGAGTCGACTCACTCAGACTCAGATCGAGCCATGAGTCTGAGTCTGAGTGAGTCCACATTAGTAATATTTTGGTGAGCTTCAGTCCGCGTGAGTCCGGTTGAGAAATCTTAGTGAATCTGAGTCCGAGTGAGTTCGGTTGAGGAAAACTTCAGTGAGTCTGAGCCCGAGTGAGCCCTAAGCACAAAATATTTCTTGAGTGAGTCTGAGTGAGCTCCACACTTTTTTGCCGACCTATTGTTCTATGTACACAACTTCAGCGCCACTAGCACCCTTATGCCGGCTCACGCTTATACTCCGCTGACTCACACTTCAGAGCACTAGCGTTCATACACCAGCTCTATATTTATTAATCAGAGGCGTGAGTTACGTAGAAAAGGGGGGGGGGGAGCAGGTTGACCTCTACCCGAAAACTCTTTCACAGGAAGTTCTTGATCAAAATATCTCGTGTGAGTCACCTCTTTCAATAAGAATGTCCATACTGGATTGCCACCACTCATATTTGAAGGTACGAGATGAAAAGGCGCCAAGTCGAGCGCCAATTTTGCGAGATATTGGTGTTAAAGAGCAGTGACAACATGATAGAAGAAGCCAATTATACGCTAACGGACTCATGAGTCGACTCACTCAGGCTCAGATAGAGCCGTGAGTGTGAGTCTGAGTGAGTCTGGCTGAGCAACATGTTGGTGAGTTTGAGTCCGAGTGAGTCCGGCTAAGAAACATTTCAGTGAGTCTGAGTCCGAGTGAGTTCGGTTGAGGAAAATTTTGGTGAGTCTGAGTCCGAGTGAGCCCTAAGCGCAAAATATTTCATGAGAGAGTCTGAGTGAGCTCCACATTTTTTGCCGACCTATTGTTCTATGTACACAACTTCAGCGTCACAAGCACCCTTATGTCGGCTCACGCTTATACTCCCGCTGACTCACACTTCAAAGCACTAGCGTTCATACACCAGCTCTATATTTATTAATCAGAGGCGTGAGTTACGTAGAAAAGGGGGGGGGGGAGCAGTTGACCTCTACCCGAAAACTCTTTCACAGGAAGTTCTTGATCAAAATATCTCGTGTGAGTCACCTCTTTCAATAAGAATGTCCATACTGGATTGCCACCACTCATATTTGAAGGTACAAGATCAAAAGGCGCCAAGTCGAGCGCCAATTTTGCGAGATATTGGTGTTAAAGAGCAGTGACACCATGATAGAAGAAGCCAATTATACGCTAACGGACTCATGAGTCGACTCACTCAGGCTCAGATAGAGCCGTGGTGCGAGTCTGAGTGAGTCTGGCTGAGCAACATGTTGGTGAGTTTGAGTCCGAGTGAGTCCGGCTAAGAAACATTTCAGTGAGTCTGAGTCCGGATGATTCGGTGAGGAAATTTGGTGAGTCTGAGTCCGAGTGTGGCCCTAAGCGCAAAATATATTTCTTGAGTGAGTCTGAGTGAGCTCCACACTTTTTTGCCGACCTATTGTTCTAGTACACACTTCGTCACAAGCACCCTTATGTCAGCTCACGCTTATACTCCCGCTGACTCACACTTCAAAGCAGCGTTCATACACCACTCTATATTTATTAATCAGAGGCGGAGTACGTAGAAAAAGGGGGGGGGGGAGCAGGTTGACCTCTACCCGAAAACTCTTTCACAGGAAGTTCTTGATCAAAATATCTCGTGTGAGTCACCTCTTTCAATAGATGTCCATACTGGATTGCCACTCATATTTGAAGTACGAGATCAAAAGGCGCCAAGTCGAGCGCCAATTTGCGAGATTGGGTTAAGAGCAGTGACCCATGATAGAGAAAGCCAAATATACGCTAACGGACTCATGAGTCGACTCACTCAGACTCAGATAGAGCCGTGAGGGCGAGTCTGAGTGAGTCTGGCTAGAAACATGTTGGTGAGTTTGAGTCCGAGTGAGTCGGCTAAGAAACGTTTCAGTGAGTCTGTGAGTCCGAGTGAGTTCGGTTGAGGAAACTTTGGTGAGTCTGAGTCCGGTGAGCTCAAAGGAAAAAATATTTCATGAGTGAGTTGAGTGAGCCTCCACATTTTTTGCCGACTATGCTCCGCAGGTTTCACCGATCTTTGCCGTAACACGGCGCCACTCACACCTTTTCAATCGTGCGTACATCCTGAACGGTGAGCGCTTATCTATGTACCAGACATTACAACTAAATTGCGCGACTGTTCTTGTCACAAGCAGAAGACGGGCCCTCTAGCTGAAAGCTGTTTTCTCACTAAAATACGCGACATGCAGTAGTACTAAGGCTTCAAGGTAACTTCTTCAATAGTGAAGCACTGATGCTAGACGTTCGGTAAACCGACGCGTAAAGTTGCGATTAAAAAGCGTCTATCGACCCATTTCACAATTCGCGAGTGTGCATTCCTGCGCTACATTTTCTCTCAACTAAGGCTAGCCAACTTTCGTGTTCAAGTGGAGACGAGGTCGTAGTGGCGCGTGCTGGCGTTTGTCTATTATGCGTTGGTCGTGGCAAGAGAGCCGAGTCCAGTTCGCGTCCCAGGCGCAAACCGCGCTTGAACACTCTGTTGGAAGAAGTGACTAGCTGCCATTAATGGGCTAACGCATCGTAGGAAGTTAGCTCAACAATTATGAAAATCGTATATATACCCTATAAGACGGACAGTGGCGTGTATACGCATGAATAAAAGATGGTTTACTAGCGTCCTTCTCCTCTTTACGCTAGCAAACGTGTCTTGTTATTATATACGGATTACTAAATCTCTCCATCATCGTACTTCATCACTTTTTCCCCGTTGCGTTTTCCCCGGTGCAGAGTAGCAGGCAGGGGCGTACTGCTCAGGCCACCCTCTTGCCTGTAATATATTTTCTGTCTCTTTTCACTGGTAAACAATATTTTTTGCTTAAAGAGTAAAACAGAACGGCACTAAGAACCACAGTGAGGAAATAAGCAGCGCATATTACAAGCCGCACTTACACAAGAATCGAGTAAATATAAATCGGAGGGTTGAATAAAATACAACGAAAGTTCGATTGACACGACAGGTGAGGAAAACTACTTTCGCTTACAAATGTAATGCAGACATGCATTTATGCGGCAACGCGATGAAAACAGCGCGGCAAAAAACAAACACGAACAAATAGGCTACAAGACGATGCGCTGGCACGTATGAAATTTACAGAAAAGAGTAAAATTCTCTTTGTGAAAGTTGGCGAATCCACGTGCTGCTTTTCCTCAACAGTCCCTTTTTGTTGGTTTCATGGGGTTCTGCCCGAACCACATCTTTTTCTACTGAGCGAAGAAAGAAATGTCAGTTGCCCGAGATGCTCGGGCGACAACCGACACTCCTTTGGGGACACACATCCAGCATGCGAAAAAAGGCGCTCGGATGCTACTGACGTTGCAGGAATTGGCAAATACTCCATGCAACGTCAAACTACATGCTCAGGCCAGTTCGCATGCTGTGCCAAGTCTCAAGTGAATTCGGATTGGTGCGGCGACGACTACAGGGTTATATAGTATGGCTGAACTGAGAAGGCATTTACTTCATCGGATCGTACTCCAGTGCAACGCAATTGCGTAGAAGTGCGCGATCGACGGCATCCCAGATAGAACAGAAAAAGTAGTAGTATTCGGCTTTGCAACTTCCTGCGTCTAAGTATAGCGTTCAGGGTCTGCGTTCAGGATAGCACGCCCACAATCATGCGCTCCGGCCAAGGGGCCAGTTTGGGGGCGGGAGGGGGGATGCGTAATCGATCAATCGAATAGTTTAATCGATTAATTCGATTAATCGAAAGGCACAAATCGATTATGATTAATCGATTAATTTTGCACCTTTAATCGATTAATCGATTAATCGTTAATCGATTTTACCATCCCTATTCGACTGCGGATGCGCTTCTTGAGCGCCAAACTACGCTCAGAGGATGAACGAGAGAAGGAAAGCGTCATTTGTGAAATATAAAGGCCGTTAAGTGCGAACAATGTCATAATATGCAACGAAAACTCTGCCGGCTTTCATGCTTTTTTTGTGTCATATGTTGCTCTAGAATGAACCTAATGATTTTAGGCCGTCATAAGAGAGAAAACAACACATGAGCGCACTACTGGAGGCGCTCACTGGAAAATTGGCGGCGCAGAGTTTCGTTGCATACTATGACATTTGTTGGCACTTAACGGCCTTTAACTTCACAGTGATGCATTCCTTCTCTCGTTTGTCCTCTGAGCGTTAGTTTGGCGCGCAAGCGGAGCTCACCGCAGTCAAGCGGCACTCATGTAATGTGAATGCCCGCAGCATCGAGCAGCCGCTACTGCGGGTTTGTCAAGCGCGCTGATCGCAAGACAAAGCTTGCAGAACCATGACCCGGCTGCGCATTTGTTGGTGTGGAGCTGCTGACTTGTGATTATGTCACGTACAAGTATTTTTAGCAACTTATATGCGAGTTTCAGCCCATAACGAGCGACGCGGCAGCTAGGCTGGCATGGTCACATCTGACGCACTATAACTTGTTAGCAACCAAATAATGCAACGTTTTTTTCTGCACATGGTAGATGGCGTCCTTGACTTCAATCAGAGGGACTTTTAAAAAATTAAAAATGGCCTTTTTGAGAAAATAATTTTCAAATTTCGGGCGTTTTGGTAAATCACTTACGTTTCAGCCCAATTATCAAGTAGAACGGAGCGCGATAATACCACGCAAATTATTTTAAAAGAGAGCGAAAGTATGAAAGTTAATATGTACCGATTTTATTATCCTCACTTTAACTTCCTTGCAGCAATAAATTCCTGAAACTACAGGTACTTTGTGCGATTTGCCAAGTTTGTGATTTTTTCTTCAAAAGTGCTTCGAGAAGCAAGAAAAATAATAGACTCATAAGATTGTATTCACTTCTTCTTTAAGGGGAAAAATATTGTGACGAAGAAGTGCACCGTTTTTTAGGTGCGCTCAAAATTCAGAAATCGCGAAATTGGCGGAAAAGCGTTTTTGCGGCCAAAATTTGTATTTTTTTTTCAGGCGAACAAAATTTTTTTTCGCCAAACTAACCCGAAACCATTGTTCTGGGTGTAATGTCTAGACCTACAGTAAATTTCATCACAATCGAATGGTGACCGGGACCTCGTGTTCGATCTTATCTGGACACACCATCTCTGTGTCAGTTTTTTCTGGTCATTGTAGCTGCTCGCTGTTTCTTGGTTTGCAGACACGCATGGGCGTGGTTTTCTTCAGTGGACTAGCGTTTCGTGATGTTCTTTGGCTAGCGTTGGACGACGAGCGATGCACAAGGAGCGCAGCACGTGATCAACGCGTTAATCCTCTGGAGAAAAGTCAGCGCGAGCTATACGACATCTCGCGGGTGACGTGTAAACAATTTTCAGCAGCTCTGTTCCAGCTCAGAGACAGTGGAGTGATTTTGGTGAGGCTAAAGGTCAGATTTATACAACCGGACTATCACCAGACCTTTTCTGGGTGTTTACCTCGAGAGGCCCATTTCTCTAAGAGTCACAATTTAAATACCGTGAGAACAACCAACATTTGCAGCCACGAATGATTTTTTGATCGCAAAATGAACGGCTCAGAAGGATAAAGAAGAAATCGATTGCGAGGTTCTGCGCTACGATGAAACTAAAATGAAACACGGAAGACTGGCACACGCTACGGTGCATCGCAGGAACAGTCTTGATGTTGGCGCGCTATTCGCCGCGAGATCGGTCTATAGGTGGCAGCACCGTTCGCCGCGTTTGTGTGGATAGGCGGTCGGCGGCGCGTATACAAATGTACGCAGCGGCGCTTCGCCGTAGGCGGTTTGAGTCGATTGTTAGCGAGGAGAGCGCTTTAACTACGCCTAATGGTGATGTATGTGCCCTCCCATTGCACATGAATGCACGCAACCGTCCTAAAGTACCTATTATTTGTGAGAGAAGTGCAATCTTCCAATCAATGGGGTACTGGCCTTCAGTAACATTCGTGTTTTGCACTGTGCTCGATGTTTTTGTTGCTTACTTGCACGTGTTTAAATTGTGTTTGCCTATACCACAATATAAACTGTGTTGCGCGACTGAGCCAATAAGTATACTTCTTGCTCTAGCGGCTACAAAGAAAGAGAACTGTATAATTATATGCGTAATTAGATGAAGTAAACTTTGTGCACTCTGCTTTCTGTTTATGAACACGCGTACTGTTGTAGAAATGCGTGGCTTCAGGTCTTTTTACCGCTAACCATCCTCTGCAGACGCTAGTTCATGCTTTGCAGTATCACAAGGATTTTCCAAGTCGCCAACACATCACGAGATGGTGTCGCTAAAATTCTACTTCACATCGACATTTAGTACTTTTTTTTTCGTTAGGACGACGCGAATGAACTATGTGACGTGCTGAACGAGTAAGCGGTACCCACATTGAAATGATTTTGGCAATGGACGATACGATGGTTAGACCTAGCGCCATACCGACGCGGGCATGTATCACTTATTAGAGTCATACAAGTCTCATAAGGCGCGAATTATGCTTATGTATATCGTGTAGGCATACGTACAAGCATTTGATACTGGCTAGCACAACGGATAGGCTGTAATCTGAGGACGCGCATGACGTACGCACACATGCGAACACGGGGGTGGCTAGCATACGACGCAAGGAGCCATCACCACAGCGGCATTTCGTTCGCTTGCCGCAGGTGCGACTTGCGTCGATCTCGCCGCCAATGGCCGCGAGATCGAGCGGAGTCACCGCCTGGCGGCTTCCGGTTTAACCGCGCCTTGTGTGCATCGCTCCAGCTTTCTGCTAGCCACGTTGCGTTTGCATGTGCGCGTACGTCGGCAGGTCCTCAAAAGCGGTTTGTTCCGTCGCGTTAGTGCAACTTTACCAGCTCGTACGCATGCCTAACACGTGTAAAGAAGCATTTGGCCTTGATCGGCTGTATATGTAGTGTTTGTTATAAGATCAGTGAGTGCACTTGTCAAGAGTGCTGTGTGGTCGTCGTACCCTCCGTTAACGAGAGTCATATCAGTGCAGGTGCCGCTCTGTGGCTCAAGCGTATTGCAAAGTGCACTTGGCGTTGCACTAAATATGAGACGTATTAAATCTTATGTGAATATAGCCCTTTAGCGGCTTGGTGGTAAAAAAAAGGCTCTCATGGACTTGCGCGTTGTAGTTATATATATATATATATATATATTATTATATATAGATATATATATATATATATATATATATATATATATATATATATATATATATATATAGCGCACTGACAGCGACTGCACAGCGGAGGCAAATGGCTGCGCGCGCGCCAGCGCCAATACGTCTGCCAAGGCTACGGCGTCGCTCCTCTGGAAAGCGCAGACTGGCGGCGGCGGAGTGCGAGGGAGTTGCCGGGACATCATTGATGCTCGCGCATGCGCAGCACGGCTCTTGAGGATCCGCGCGAAACTGGCTCGGCTAGGCCAGTGTAGCTAACGCTACAAAACAACTTCGTTACAATTACGACTTCGGTGCGCCTATGGCAACTTTTGTGATGTGCCGTCCCGACGATTCCATACTCTTTTTTCTCGGCTTAAATTCGTGTACTTTTCAGCGTAATTTCACTTGTCTTGTATTGCATATTGATCGGTCTTCGCAGCGAGCAAATTCCGCTGCTTGTTTCTTAATTCAGTGCATTCGTTTCGTTTGGTGCTCACACAAAGCGTGAGCGAACGCAATGCCTTTTTAATATGCTCCTTAATTGTCGTTCTCTTTGTATTCCAGTGAACTTGCCACTCTTTCCATCAACAAAATCATAGACCAAAGCTTCGCCACCTTGAGATTGCTGGTAACACTAAGCGGTCTATGAGGCCAAGCGTGTAGTAGCACGCAACACAACGGAAAAGAAAAAAAAATGCAGTAACGTTCACCGGTCTTGTTCTGCAAACATAGGCTGTCAACAAGGACCCATATGAACTTGAAATAGCGGTGAAAAAAAAAAAGAGACGTCATTGCAGGAACCAGCCGCCGCAAAGCAGGGTAATAACAGCGCGTAAAGAGTAAAGTGCAAAAATTTTATTGCCCAGCAAAATTTGGCGAGTGCCCCAGCAATTTTGACAGTAGCGTCGTGTCAAACGCAAACAGCGCGGCATCTTTCTCACATAAGTACATGGGGCTGCACACGTCCAACTTGAGTTTGAGAGTGGCACAAAAAAAACATGGTTGATTCCTCCGTCATAGAAATCGGAATAACACGAAATTAAAGCGTGCCCTTACAGAAGTAATTGAATGTTTACTCTACATGGATATAAGAGAGTTTGCACAATGTATTGATGTCTGACCGTTTAACGTGGATGTGCCCAATTTGATGGATGTTGGTACATCTCCATCCCGACGACTAACGTCCCTGCTAAATGATTAAACAAACCCTTGTGGTGTAGTAGTTAGCGGTGAAAGCCAACGTTCTATAGTCGGTGACAACCTAAGAATAAATATAAGCTCCGCCCACGAGGCCGCATTGCTCATATTTTGCATGCCTCCGCGCTACAAACGAAGTAGTTCCTAAACAATGGCAATACTTTTCACTTATATAAACCTTATTCTGCAAATACTGCACTGATATTGAAATAAAGAAAGCAAAGCTAGATAAAATAAATTGTGAAGGCACGGAGTTCACCGTCAGCATAACAATATTTTGTTGTTTAAATCGCACCCCCGCCGCCTTCATCTCGGAGTCTATACGAAAAAGTAATGTACATCTCAAAGGCGATGTTTCTGAGCAGTACCTAATATGGTATTAAAACGAAGAATGCTAGATTTAACATAAAACTTAAAATAAAGGAATAATTATTTACGGTTTAACAGAACAAAACGGGGACATTTATCACGTTTAATAAGGTCGCTTGTAATTTTTTTGCGAAACTCTCGCCGCCAGTTTTCTTCACTGCCTGCTGTAACTATGGCGACTGTGACTCAAAGCGAAGTATGGCGAAGTGGTCTGAGATCGCCTTTGTGAATTTCGACTCTTGTGTTGCCGTAAATACCGCATTTGCGTCTCTAGTCGCCGTGCTTGTAATCGTGTTTAGGAAGACGCCAAGGCTTCATTTGACGTCTTGCTTCATCGAAATAAAAGCATGTCGCACACATGACGTTTAACTGTGGGGGCCATTGCGTGCGTTGCCGTTCACGCCAAGGAGGTGTACGCGGCTAAATTGGCATTGACTAAAAGCTTTACGTGGAATTGTTTCTCGCTTCGACAACTTGCACTGGAACTGCCATTACCCCTTAAGCCCTTGAACGTTCAAGTTTTAGTTAATTTATTACTTATTTATTACATAACCGCGTCACCCCAGTGGGAATTACAGCAGGGGGGCCCACTTTTGCTTGAAGAGGGGCCCCTACCTTCTATATATGAGTGTGTCTGTGCGAAGGCATATATATCTATACATAGATTGTGAAGAGGCTGCCATCGGTTGCCGTAAGACAAACAGGAAAAGGATACACGCTTCTCAAAAGAGTTTATTTGTCAACGTTTCGATTGGAGACCGATCTTTATCAAGGGAATATTGACGAGGCTTCGATGCGCTTTTATAGCATCGTCCTCCGTGCAGGTAGAGCGACAAAAAAAATAAATAAGAAAAAATGTGAAATGAAAAAAAATCAGGAGGCCAAAAGATGACAAATATACACTCGGACATAGAAAAAGCACGTGCATCATCGAAGAAAAAAAAAAGGGAAACATATAGATGTCTACATAGGTAATCTCGGTGGACACAATCAGTAAGTACATTCCTTTCGTACATTGTCAATCCCGAGCTCTCCTGTCACCCCTCCTCATTTGTTCGTGAAGCATAGTGACGGGGTGAGGCTTCAGAAGAAGGGATAAGCGCTTAAAAAAGGGGTCTATGCATTATAAGCTTCACGAGTTTAATATAAACAAATTATCACTGCGTAATACATGCCCACAATACACGCGAAATGCTAAAAAACGCACGTTAGACAAAAACACGGATTCCAAATATGATAATGTGAAATATGATGCAACGCCATTAAAAACAAACGCTTTTTTTCACTGAATAATAGTTTTAGCGGCGTCACTTCACTTACGATCACGATCCATGCAATCGACGTGTCACAGCGAGCGCATCATTTCACAGTTCGTAAACAACGATTGCCTCGCACGGCGTTTCTCTTGCAAGGCGTTCGTGCATCGAGCGCGATACTTACGCGCCGGGCACTTCAACCTAGCACATGATTCTGGGCTGGTGGAACTAAATTCCGTTGATACGACGCAACTGCGCCAATACGCACACGTCACATAACACGCATCAGATGACCACAATTATCTTCTTATATGCACACACCCCTGCATATACTCCACACCTGGTTTGTTTACTTTCGCATTGTGTTGCGCTAACGGGTTATGTTGGTCGCTTTCTTTCTCTCACGCTTCGTCCGCACATACGTCGTTTATATAGGCGCACAGCACGGCGCATATCACAATAGATCACCAAGATTCCCATGTCGCGAGCTCCAAGCAACACACACGCGCACATGTGGCAACGCTAATGCCATGCTTTTGCGGGCGGTAAATCGTACACGACGCGCACATTCCGACTTACTTTCACCTCACTGCACAGGAATGAACGCGACGACAATCGCCGATGTGGTGCCCTCAGGCGATATGCTTGATGTATCCGAGCGATGGAGGGAACACACGCCGTGTTGCAACTTGACCCTGCCGAAACGACAGAACGCGCTAAAGCGTTGTAAAACATTCCGAGCTGCTGCCACTTCGGTGCACATCCAACGCGGCACAGTCACAGGCTTCTACTGCATCGGATGACGACCGGCGAGGACGATGCTGGGTACGTGCGAATAACAGTAGGAATAGCATCTTCTGGAAGAAACAAACACCGCAGGAAATTCGAAATGATGGATCTCGTTGTCGGTGCAGCGGTACCTCTGGTACCTCGCCTCTCGTCGCGAACGGCGCCACGTTGCATTTTTGATTGGTTCGTCTTAACTATTACGTCAATGTAAAGATCGGCCGTAGTTGGACGCGCGTAATACAAATGGACAGCGGTATAGCTTACTTTTTATTCTTAGCTTGTCACCGACTATAGAACCAGGTAGTTTCGCAGCTCCCCATAAACGCTTGCTCTCCGAAGTAGACGCGACGGCCGACGCAAGAACTAGCGGCGCTGCGGTTCCATCTTGCATCATACCTCACGCGTCGTCTGTTTCAACACCCACGTGACCTATCGTCGCTGCAGCTTTCGGCGGCCATGACAGCCGAAATTCCGAGATTTAAACTTTTTAGTAACCTCGACTTTTTAAAGAGCGATTATTTCACAAGCTAAGCTCCAGAAACCAAAAGATAATCGAACGTGACCTATAACAATGGTACAATCTCACATGTCAAGCTGTCCTCTCGCACGCATATTCCGTTGCCGTCAACCTGTGTTTAGCCGCCACGGGAACAGTGGTTACGGGGCTCGGCTGCTTACCCGAAGGTTGCGGGATTGATCACGACTACGGCGGTCTCATTTTTTTATTGCGATAGCAATTATGGACAGTCTCGGCTGGATTTTGCCGTCGCCGTCGCCGCCGTCTGCACCGTATATATAAGTATGTATATATATAAAGGCCTCAAAGAAAAAAACTCAAGAAATAACTCAGAAAAATGCTTCCGAAGCGCGGAATCGAACCAGGGACCTCTTGCTCCGCAGCGAGCGGCGCTATCCACTACGCCACGAAACGCAGATCCTCCACGTAGCTAACGGCGAGCGTTATATACACACCACTTAGCGCTGGACGGACTCAGAGACAGCAGGCGATAATAAGCGTTTCTTCATTACCAGCGAGGTGGCGCTAGGAGCCCGACAGGCGCATTTAAAAGTCGTCGGCGAGCTCGCTCGCTTCTTCTTATATTTGCGCATGGGAGAAGCTTGCCCTTCCGCTGTCTGCTCGCGCGGTTCGTGGCGAGGGGTAGAGGAATGTTTCACGCTTTCACCGTGATGTCCGCGCTCATGTTACGCGCGTACGAATGTCACTCGAGCTCAGGGACGCCGCCAAACGAACAAACAGAAGATGAGCGTGAACTATCAAGTGTCACAGCTCGACACTTGAAGCACGCTATAGTCGGTGACAAGCTAAGAATAAAAAGTAAACTCTACCGCTGTCCATTTGTGTTATGCGCGTCCAACTACGGCCGCTCTTTACCATGACGTAACGGTTAAGACGAGCCAATGAAAAATGCAACATGGCGCCGTTCGCGACGAGAGGCGAGGTACCGCTGCACCGATACCGAGATCCGTCAATTCGAATTTCCTGAGGTGTTTCTTCCAGAAGAAGCTGTTTCCTACTGTTATTCGTACGTACCCAGCATCATCCTCGCCGGTCGTCATCCGATGCAGTAGAAGCTTGTGACTGCCGCGTTTGGATATCACCGAAGCGGCAGCAGCTCGGAGTGTTTTACAACGCTTTAGCGCGTTCCGTCGTTTCGGCAGCTTCAAGTTGCAACACGGCGTGCGTTCCCTCAATCGCTCGGATACACCAAGCATATCGCCAGAGGGTCACCACATCGACGATTGTCGTCGCGTTCATTCGTGTGCAGTGAGGTGAAAGTGAAGTCGGAATGTGCGCGTCTGTGTACGATTTACCGTCCGCAAAAGCCATGGCGTTAGCGTTGCCACAAGTGCGTATGCGTGTGTGTGTGTATTACTTGGAGCTCGCAACGTTGGAATCTTGGTGATCTATTGTGACATGCGCCGTGCTGTGCGCCTATATAAGTGACGTATGTACGGACGAAGCGTGAGAGAAAGAAAGCGACCGACGTAGCCCGTTAGCGCAACACATTGCGAACGTAGACAAACAAGGTGTGGAGAATATACAGTGGTGTGTGCATTATAAGAAGATAATTGTGGTCATCTGGTGCGTACGTGATTTTGTGACGTGTTCCTATTGGCGCAGTTGCGTCGTCCTAACGGAATTCAGTTCCACCGGCTCAGAATGGTGTGCTAGGTTGAAGTGCCCGTCGCGTAAGTCTCACGCTCGATGCACGAACGCCTTGCAATGAGAAACGCCGTGCGAGGTAATCGTTGTCTGCAAACCGTGAAATAATGCGCTCGCTGTGGCACATCGATTGCATGGATCGTGATCGTAACTGAAGTAACGCCGCTAAAACTATTATTGAGTGAAAAAAAAGCTTTTGTTTTTAATGGCGTTGCATCATACTTCACGATATCATATTTGGAATTCTTGTTTTTGTCTAAAGTGCGTTTTTTTCTTGCATTTCGCGTGTATTGTTTGCATGTATCACGCAGTGATAATTTTTTATATTAAACTCGTGAAGCTCATAGTGCATAGACCCTTTTGTTTAAGCGCTTATCCCTTCTTCTGAAGCCTCACCCCCTCACTATGCTTCACGAACAATGAGAGGGGGGGCCGGAGAGGTGGGGCTTGACAATGTACGAAACGGATGTACTTACTGATTGTGTCCACCGATATTATCTATATAGACATCTATATGTTTTTTTTTTTCTTCGAAGATGCGCGTGTTTTCTCTATGTCCGAGTGTGTATGTGTGGTCTTTTGGCTACTGATTTTTTTTCGTTTCTACATTTTTTATTGTTTATTTTTTTCCTTGCTCTACCTGCACGGAGGACGATGCTATAAAAGCGCATCGAAGCCTCGTAAATTTTGCCTTGATATCAAAACGTTGATAAATAAACTGTCTTTTGAGAAGCGTATAACCTTTTCCTATTTGTCGTATGGCAACCGATGGCAGCCTCATGTGTGTGTGTGTGTGGTGTATGTATATATTATATGAGGCGTTTTTTTTTTCGAAATGGGTCAAATCCATCCAAAGAGAATTTGAGAAAACGGCAAAAATTTGCTATGCAAACTAAATACAACGCTGTCAAAGCTATTCTATGATATGTTTTACATGTCGGCTAGGGGAAGTTTCTGGCCACAATCAATTAAAAATATGCAGCGGATTTCACCATTATTAGCATGATAACTTTGGATTTGGCTCATTTCGAATTGAGACATGGAATTCAATGCGGTATTCTTGAAAAAACTTTATTGAAATTCGGGCAGTGGCACATTCTTGCTTCGTCGGCGTCGACATTGCTTCTGTTCACGATGTCGTCGACGTCTCGGGACCGATCTCTCGCCGATCTCTTCACTTCCACCAGAATCCATGATAATCCAGCTCCGAAAGGGCAAAAAAAATAAATAAAACTTGCACAAACACCCAGAAAACAGGCAGAGTAGTCAGGTTAGGCGGGAAATCGCACGGAGGCTTCCACGTTCGCCGAATCACGTGATCGCCGAAGTGCTCCACTATCGGCATACTGGATTTGACTCATTTCGATCCATACAGCGCATGGATCTGGCCCAATTTCGTTTTGAAACGGGATCTGTGAGCACACATAGCTGTTGGCATTTGACTCATTTCGTTCCGATCTCTCTTTTAGAGGAAAGTTGAGAGAATGTACTTGCCAATGGAGCAATATTTGAGCTAGTTTCGGTTTCTGGATTTAGCCCATTTCGAAAAAAAACGCCATATATATATATATATATATATATATATATATATATTATATATATATATATATATATTATATATATGGTAGGGGGGGCTCTTCCAGTAAAAGTGTGCCCCCCCCCCCCTGCTGTAAAGTCTTAAGGGGTAATGGCAGTGCCAGTGCAAGTTGTCGAGGCGAGAAACAATCCCACGTAAAGCTTTTAGTCAACTCCAATTTAGCCGCCTACATCTCCTTGGCGTGAAAGTAACGGTAACGCATGCAATGACCCCCACAGTTAAACGCGATGTGCTACACGCTTTTATTTCGTTGAAACAAGACGTCAAATGAAGCCTTGGCGTTTAGCTCAAACATGATGACAAGCGCGGCGACTAGAGACGCAAATGCGGTATTAACGGCAACACAAGAGTCGAAATTCACGAAGGCAACCTCAGACCACTTCGCCATACTTTCCTTTGAGTCACAGTTGCCATAGTTACAGCAGACAGTGAAGAAAACTGGCGGCGAAAGTTTTGCAAAAAAAAATTAGAAACGACCTTGTTAAATGCGATTAATGTCCGTGTTTCGTTCTTTGAAACCATAAATAACGATTCTTTTATTTTAAGTTTTATGTTAAATCTGGATTTTTTGTTTTAATACCAAAATAGGTGCTGCTAAGAAACATCACCTTTGAGATGTACATTACTTCTTCGTATAGACTCCGAGATGACCGTGGCGGGGGTGCGATTTAAATAACAGCTTTATTGTTATGCTGACGCTGAACTCCGTGCCTTCACAGTTTATTTTATCTAGCTTTGCTTTATTTATTTCAGTATCAGTGCAGTATTGCAAAATAAGGTTTATATGCGTGAAAATTATTGCCATTGTTTAGGAACTACTTCGTTTGTAGCGCGGAGGCATGCAAAATATGAGCAATGCGGCCTCGTGGGCGGAGCTTATATTTATTCTTAGGCTGTCACCGACTATAGTTTCCTTCGATGCTTCGGCCGCCTTTGCAACAGAAGCGCTGTTCAAACTGAGAGTATCCATTGGCGAGCCTCACTTCGTATAGCATTAGTTCCTTGCTATCGCATTCATTGCTTCGCCCTTGCGGCGAAACTGTGACTTTTTATGTGGAGGCGGAAACGACACTGGCTCAGGTACTTAGATTTTTCATGCTAAGGGAGTCGCAAAACAGAGGACCGTTGTTAATTTTCGGGCGAATTAATTCTGATTTCTTGAGAAAGGCGTAAAACGCGAACTATGATCAAGGTACCTGATTTTATTCCCTGAGCTCGGTTAGGCGACTTGTAGCGAAGTTAATCTTCACGATTTTGGTTGGTTAGGCGTTCAGAAGGTATTTCTTGCAAGTCCCTGCTCTGATTCGGAAAGTGATGACCGGTGTTTGTTTCCGAGCCGCTCGTGCAACACGCGCATAAAGATGGCATACTTCAGCTTTGTCCCTTTCACACGTGCTAAATAGAAAGAACTGCTTCCCAAGCGATCACCGTTCGCAAACAATCACGCGCGGAGTACGAAGAAAGCGAGCACAGAAAAACGCGCAACGCGTCGCAAGCGGCTCCACGCGCGTCTGAGATCGCTGCGGCAGATGCGTCGCCTCCGCGATTAGCTTCGCCAACGCGCCATTGAGAGCCACGGTGCGTTGCCGTATCCGATCCCGGGGCCACGATAATTGAATCAAAACGGAGCAGCAGCAGCGCCGTTAGTTCACGCGTCGGCCACCTGTGCCCGTACGCGAGCTATAGTAGAGTGACCTAGAATAGGGGGAGTGTCCAAAGCGCCGCGCGAATACATGGGAGGAGCGAGGGCCTTTTGCGGTGAACTTCCGTGCCGCGGCGCTGCCGTGCCGGACCCGTGGGCTTTCTCCGCGGCGGAAGCCGCGTCAAAGCGGCGAGCGTCTGCTACGCGTGTGATATTTTGGCCGCTATTAGCTAAAATTGTGGAAATTTGGGCAACATTTAATACTGCGTCACTGTAACATAATACTGCAGGGACTCATCACGCAGCGAACGCGTTTTTGTGTTGTGAAACGGGGTTTTTGTATACATCTTTGCAGCTGGTTTGTCACCGCGTTGGTCCACACTTCCGCGGCTGTTTGAGGAACGCGTCCTGCGCGCACTTCATCGTGAGAAAGGCGGTTACCTTACGTTCGTGTGCATAGGCGTGCACAGGGGGGGGGGGGGGGGCAAGGGGGGGGGAAGGGGGGGGGCAAAGTCAGCCCTATACATTGTAGGGGGGGGGAGAAGAGGGGCGCAAAGGCAGCCGCATACATTGACATAATATGGAGGGGGGCGCTGCGACGAACCTTCGCCCCCCCTGAAGGGGAACCCTGCGCACGCTTATGTTCGTGTGGAATGACTAACGTAAACTTGCTGCAGGAGAGAATAAACTGGAGATAATCAGGAGAACGTAGCACATATGCACGTAGCAACTAGCTCATGCATGCTAACGCGTTTGCACCCTTCATATATCTTGTATTTCGTGCATTCGATTTGTTTTACAATAAGGCTCCCTCCGACACTCTGCTCTTTCAAGCCATTTCATGCGAAGCCGAATGTATCAGTCGCAGGGTGTCGGAACGGAACGAAAACCAAAAACGAAAAACGGAAAAAACGATATTTTTGGCCGGAACGAAAACGTAACCGAAACGTTTTTCGGTTCACGAGAAAACTTGGCAATCCGGAACAACTGAGGTCATGCAACGTGAGCAATGATGCATATCTAAGGGTACAGTATTAGCGCGTACCTCAGGCAGGAAATCCAAAGCAAATATATATTAAAATTGTGCAAAAAGCAAATACGGTGGCAACCAGAGATGTTTATATTAACGCAGGTGGACTTTTGCGCGCCTGTCACGCAGGCCAGTGTGGAGAGGGCATTGTCGGCACTGAAGTTTGTTACAGCGCAAGCTACTGCGCCGTGCTGCCTATTGGGCTGCAGAAATTAGGTGCCTTTTTTCTTCCTTTCCTTCGAATCACTACACACTGTTATGAGATCACAACAGCCAATTTTGGCGCCATAGTTGTCCGCCTCCGCCGGTGTCCGTAACCGCTGTCGCGTGAAACAAGAAAAAATGAAATGAGAAAAAAATTTCTAGGATCGGATGGGATTTTAACTCGCGCCTAGCTATGCGTGGTAGTCGAGTATTCAACCAGTGTCACGCTGGTGCTTGTAACTTCTTCGCAAAAATACTCCTCTGCCTAGCTGTGCGTGGCAGAAGAGTAAAATAGCAACCTAGCGTCACACAATGCGAATTGCTCAAGGAGTCAGTCGTTGAATGATTTCAACCTGTTACAAGGGCTCAGCAATAATTCTTCATCGTCATTAGCCACAGCACAAAGTGCACATAATGCCTCTCAGATGTGTAGCAGGTACCACGATTCTTCGAGGAATGAGGAAAAATGGCATAGTGGGTGCTTTGCTACTTCAGAAAAATTATGATGATTTATGGCGTAGCGGATACCATGCATGCGTACTTGTATTAGTTTCCCGAGAGAGTATAGAACGGGCTCTAGAAAGGCCGCTCTTCCTGTTTACAATGTGACTGTGCTACGTGTTCCGCGCAGGCTTGTCGATTTTTTTATGAGGTCAGCGGTCTCGTACAGAGAGTGCACTCAATCACGTGCTGCTTTTGAGATCGTGCTCACTCCCTTAACACAAAGCATTGAGCCCGCTAAAAAAATCGTAATTGACTCATGGAAAATAAATACTATGACTTTGAAGCGCATATAGGACTGGTTTGTGCTAGTTGGCAGGAATTCGTGGTACAGTTACTTCCACTCCTCTGAAGAACGTGCAAAGAACGTGTTTCTCCTATCGTGTTAACGAACGTGATACTCCCATCCCACTTTTTTAATTCAGAGGAGGGCAAGTGACTATATCACAAATCCAATGTTTATTTTTGATTACCATAACTTCAAATTTTTGCATTTAAGAACCGTTACGAACCGTTACGGAATGTTTTTTTCCTTTTGTTTCGGAACAGAAACGGAACGGAACGTCTTGTGGTGGAACGAAACTAAAACCGAAACGAAAAATTCGGCAGATCCCACGTACCGTGGGAGTCGAAGTTATGCGAAGCATGCGGCGGGTAGGTGACTGTGGCATAACTTTTTTACTGAGCGACACGTTACAAAATGACGCTAAAGATATGTTTAAATTTTATACGCACACATATATATGTTGAAGAACCGCATATGTGTCCCGAGAACGCAAGCACGTTTCACGAACTCGTGTGCATGTGTGGAAGAAGTTCTTGACAGTTCTTGAACAAGGGCATCATCACCGTGATCAGTGAGCACCAGCAGCTGGTCATGACTTGTTATAGGATCCGGTCGTGATCGTGGTGACGATGTGTAGTGAAGTATGTGGTATAGTAGAGCTGTTGGAATTCTAGGATGCCTCGGTTTCTACACCTACACCCGTTCAATACGTTACATTTTAGCATAAAAAAGCGACACACGGCTCTTGCCTCCTTAGTGTGAACAAGGAACCCGTATGGGTCCCGAAACGTCTGTGTTTTTCACCTTGACTTGGTCAGTGACCGCATCTACATCCTCATGCTCGGTCATTTCGTCGACAAATCGGCTGTCGACAGAGCCGGCGACAAGTAGGAACCTGAAGCCACCCTTCGCGTTGGTGAGGTATAGGCCGTCGAGGCTGGTAGGCCTAGATAGTGCTACGTGGACCAACATCAGTGGATGGTGTTTGTCCTATTCGTAGACTACCTGGGCGTATGTGGCCTACGTAGCCTAGTCTACAAACCGGCTGTCACTCAATCTGGCATCATCCTCGGTCAGCATGAGGCCACCGCCCAGCCTCGTAAGAAATGAAGTGGACACTGCGTCGTTCTTCTGGACTAAGTGCAACTTACGGTGCGGTGATGTGGATATCATATGTAACTTTCGTTAATGTATTCCTCCGGGGTCGAGCAATGCTTCAATATAGCTTGCTGAATCATGTGAATACAAACGTAATGTTTATTAGACTGCTATAAAAGCGGAGCCAACACTGGAACTACAGACGTTAATCTGATATGATGCATGTGTCGTAGGAGTACGCATCGTAGGAGTATCATGTAGTGTTTTTTTTCTTGTAAAATTAGATAGCAAGCACCACAACCACCATTGACGTTGCACCGATATTACGCCTGCGTAGGCTGTTTTCCAAACCAGTTTATAGACCTGGCATGGCTCAGTGGTAGAATACCTGATTCCCACGCAGAATGCTTGGGTTCGATTCCTGCAGGGATCCTAATTTTCATTCATTCCATTCGTTGAGTCAACGCTGCCATTGTTGGTTTGACTTAACGCTCTAGCATTTAAGTTACCAATGTCCGTTCTCGCCGTTCCTGGGTAGATATAAACTGTCAATCACCTGTGGCGCATACCCGTACGCCGCGGCCCGTGGTAAACGGGTATGTGCCACACGTGTCTAGTGGAAAGTGTTTGACGACGTACGCGACAGGATTTTAACGTTATTCATGTCATGACCCGGCAATCATATTCGTCAAATCCTCTTACCCTCCCATGCAAATGTTGGTCTTCACCATGTTAAGGAGGCGATCATGAGAGCACCCCCCGTCTCTCTCCCACGTTAACATATGTTATACAGCATGACGGGAGAGGGAAATAGCGACCGGGCGTCAACCAAGACAAATTACATAACTGGTGGGCCGTTTAAAGATTCGAACCCATTACAAAGGGCTGAGCCAT
This sequence comes from Rhipicephalus sanguineus, assembly GCF_013339695.2. Taxonomy (NCBI): domain Eukaryota; kingdom Metazoa; phylum Arthropoda; class Arachnida; order Ixodida; family Ixodidae; genus Rhipicephalus; species Rhipicephalus sanguineus. The sequence goes on along the minus strand of NC_051184.2, from coordinate 134,105,466 downwards.
AATTCTTCATTGTCATCTGTCGTCGCGTCAACAAAGTGCACAGAATGCCTTACAGACGTGTAGCTATTGCCTCGCTTCTCCGCAGAATGACGAATAATGGCTTAGTAGGTGCTTCCCAACTTCACAAAAATTGTGATTTATGGCGTAGTGGGTACCTTTCTAGTGTACCTGTATTGTAGCCCCAAGAGAGTTTAACGGGCTCTAGAAACGCCGCTCTTCCAGCTTTCGCTGTGACTGTGCTGCGGTTTCAGCGCAGGCCTAAACGGCCCACCAGTTATGTAATTTGTCTTGGGTGACGCCCGGTCGCTATTTCCCTCTCCCGTCATGCTGTATAACATATGTTGACGTGGGAGAAAGACGGGGTTCTTTTTTTTTTTTTGATGCGAAGCAACCTTTGCGCTGAGCTTTGTCCGTAGTTCCATTGGCGACCGTCCACTTTCTAAAACCTACCATAGCCATCTGTAACACATAGAGCGCTTGCTTGCGCCGAGGAGAAATTTTTTTCGTCTCGTTCTTCGACCACCTTGATGATGATACGTGAAGAGCGCGCGCTCGCGTCAAGGAGAAGTCTTCTTCGTCTTGTTCTTCGACCGCCTTGATGATGATACGTGCAGATCTATTTCGGGGCCCGGGCTCCCGTATGTTGTCCTAGCTGGGCGTAACGCAGACAAAACCACGGGTGCTGGCACGCGCTAGCGCGTTCGGGCCTGTGTAAGGGGCTGGGTAAGACGCTGTGGCCTCTACCTCTTACACTCTCTCAGCAATTACGTGATGCATTCGGGGAACGAGATTCTAGAGACGCGCGATGAACCCGCGTGGCGTGCTCCAACAAGAGCTCGGGACGAGTAACAGCAACAGCTACTACAGTGAATTCATGGTGTGCTCGACATGCAAAAACGCGTTAACATTGGGCAAGGCGCCCGCGCTCCTTCGACCCATGCGCTCCTTCGCATCCCCACATGGCTCCCTTTAGTGGGAGATGGTGAAATTTTTTTCTTAGGGCAGAGATTGTGCTTCGACCAAGATAAATCACGGTCGACGATAACTCCGAGAAACTTGTGGTGAGTTTCCGAAGGTGTGTCCTTCCCATCAATCCCTACAGGGTAACAAGCCATGGACTTTCTTGTGAATTCCAGTGTCACAAACGAGCGCCCATAAAGCGCGCGCGCGGCCGCTTTCAAACGGCTGCGAGACACAACGGCGCGAGCCGCTCGCACAAGAAACACGAACGACGAAAAAACAAGCAGCAAAAGACGCCGACGCGCCGCATCCTCCTCGCCCACTCGAGCCAGACGCAGACAACGCGATCAAACGCCCGGCAAAGCCTAGATGTTTCTAAAGGGAGGGGGTGACGCATAAAGTCCCTTGATATATAGAAAGTAGCGACACTCTCCTCCATACCCTCCCCCCCCCCAAGTGTCCAACTCTCCTCTCCCAAGTGTCCAACCGTATCTATCTCCTCTCCCAAACGGCCACCGTGCGGGCGCCGGCCATAACCCGGCTCGCGCCACTTTCCTATCAAGAATGCTATGTCACGCAGATAACGCCCGCGTTTCCCAGGCGACGGCCCGTGAAGCGGGGAGGTGGAAGGCGGGAGAGGAGGGTGCTCGGCGTGGCGGCTCGGTTAAAAGAAAGACGGTACTTTCCCGAAAATATCCAGGGACTTTAGTGACGCATCGCCGATGACGCCACCGCGATTCGAATCTACGAGAAAGCTCTAGGCCTTTCCCTAGCCTTAGCTGTACTACGCGCCGGAGAACGCTCCCGACGCTTCTAGAAACCGGGAGAGGGGGGATAAAAGCGTGCGACGACGACCACTCAGAATAACAGAGAGCTGAGCTAGTTGGTACGTATTCATTCTAAAAAGAGACAGGGCGTGCAAACACGGACACAAGAAAGAGATCAGGACACCACAAACGCTTGTGGTGTCCTGATCTCTTTCTTGTGTCCGTGTTTGCACGCCCTGTCTCTTTTTAGAATGGACGACCACGTGGGGCTCTTCGATTTTCGGACTTCTGGCAGTTCTCTGGCAGCCAGAGCTAGCCAGTGGGTCAGCTAGCTAGTTCCGGTTGGGACAGGAAACAGCGTCCTGGTCACGTGTGTGGGAAGCCCGAGACAACCCGAAGCTGCCCGAAGATTGCAAAATCGAACGCTGGGAGAGCCAGCGTAAACGTAAACAAACGGTACCGCCGTGGTAGCAAACCAAATTTGCGCCACCTGCGCGTTAATTTTTCTGCATTGAACGGTTGAAAATATGTGGCTAGGTTTGCTGAAGAGCTGAAGTGATATTCTCGAGCATACGCATTTGGGATACGGTCACGTACGTTCGCAAAATCGCGCGCAACTCGCCCCGTCCGCGAACAAAACAGCCAGCTGGCGCACGGCGCCACGAAAGCGATGCAATGTGAGCTGCCGCGCCGCTAACGGCTTAACCAGCTCACGTCTGTTTAGTACGTGTAACAGTCGCTGCACAACACGACGCGAAAATCTCGCGAAAGTGATCGTGTCCCCAAAAGGGCTCGAGGATCTATCGCGCACTACGTCGCACGTACACGCGTTGACCAGCTTGCGTTTTTTCATAACTTGAGACATGCGGCGGTATCGGTACCACGAGTGCACGTTATATCTAAAATAAACTTCTGTTTGACGCGTCTTCGACTCGTTTTGGCAGATGTTGCCTGAGCCTCTTTTCCAGTCCTAAGTGGCACTCCAAAAATCTCATGTAGCTCAGCTTTTATTTGAGCTACTAGGTGATAACCGCGAACATACTACATGGCATTATTATTACGAGGTGGAAAAAGACAAAGCCGACAATGAAATGAGCAATAAAAGGATGTATACATTTCTGAATTCATCTCCGTTTTTTCACATCGACGCGTCGTAGCATAACACAAAACCATACCTCATATACTGGCCCGTAGATCAAAGTACGCTCGCACGCCGTTCGCGACCAACGAGCATCACGCAAAAAACAATGTCACGATCGCTTTTAGCTAATCAGTGCATTTTATCAACATCGAAGACCTAGTTGAAATAGTTAAGTTCTGACGGAGTTCACGCACGCAAACATACGACGGAGCGAAATAACTAGTTCGATCACAATCGTCTTCGCTAAGTGCACAGAAAGCACACACGACACCATAATCGAATACTACTACGAAAAAATAAACTCGAAAGGTGTCTCCATGCGTGCGTACGAACGTGTACATAACTTTTGGGACATGTACGTGCACGACGCACTTAGAACGCCACAGTTCGCCGCGTTGTTCACGGAAGGAAACTTCACGGGGCACATAAGAAAAGCAATAAACATTAGCTCCAAATGCTCGCCGCAACTCGTAATCGCGCCATCTCGCACGGCGGAACGGCGCCGAGCGTAATCACATGCGAAGGTGTGCAGTTCCCAAGCGCCCGCATTGCAATCCGTCGAGTCCTCACAAAGATGGCGGCGAGCGCGTATCACCGCTTTTCGGCGTCTGCTAGCCCGAAACCTTCCAGAGAGCTTCCACGACTAAATTGTCCTGGAAGCTTCTGGCGACCCTCGGGCTCCCCGCGGGTCGCCAGAACCGTCCAACCGGAGAAAAACGAACGCCAACCGGAAGTGCGCCGCGGGGGGGACGGAACAACCCGAGAAAAACGAGCGCGCTCTGGCTTGCTCTGGCCATAGAGTTTCCTAAAATGACCTAGAGGGAACTCTGGCGCTGCGATCGTTCAGCCACCATGGGAATGATGGGTAGTACACGGATTTGCCTAGTCTTCGTACTTGCGGGCTTCGAGCGCACTTGTGGCTTTGTTTATTGCTGTGTTCCGGTTTTCTTTCGGATAAAAGAATGGATCGTTGTGAACTTCGTGACCAGATTTGAATCGGTGAGCCTAAAGAAGTTAAAGTGGTGAAGTGAAACTGCTGATTTTTGCTCAACTTCGTTTTGCGACAAAGCGGATGCAGGCGACGCGGAGCCAAACGGAGCCGAAAGAACAGTTTAGACAAATCCGTGTACTACCCATGATTCCCATGCTGGCTGAAGCGCGGTGCATTGCAGCTCCCATAGACACTAGCAGCCCGCGGGTAGCCAGAAGTGGAAAATCGAAGAGCCCCAGTGAAGGAGTGAGTGAGTCAATCGGCCGGCATATTTCAAGTTTTTATTTCAAGTTTTATTTCAAGTTTATTTCAGATATTAGTACAGAAACAGAACATCGTACAGGATAAATATACAGAAGGAGCTCCGAAAGCACTAGGCTGCAGGGGGACCTCCTGTCCAAGATTGAAAAATAAAAATTGCCTAATTTTCAGAAGCAGCAATGTAACAAGGAAAATGTGAGGTTTGATACAACAATAATAAATCAGTTATATAAACAAAAATGGTACAAGAAAGATTATTGAAGGAAAAAATACACATTTAGTAGTTAAGCAAATAAGAGTACAATTGTTTTTTAAGTAAGCCGATCGTAGAACATTGTTTAATGTGGGATGGTAATGAGTTCCATATGGATAAAGCAAGGAAATAAGCAGTATGACGACCATAATTAGTACGGATAGACGGTAGTAAAAAAATTCCATTTGAAGAAAATGGTGAAGTTCTGCTGAGTGTGGCTTCGTTAGCCAAAGAAGACGTGTTTATGATGGTTTGCGGTCAGTCGATCGTCGATCTGGAAGAATTGGATGACGACGCCGTGTGAGCCGTGACTATACTCGGGGACAACTTTCTGTGGCAATGAAGGGAAAGCTACAGAGCCACAATGCACGTATCCTACCGCTAATGAATGTAGTCCCACAACTGCGTCCGTATTTTATGCGTGAGATATACAAAATACTCCTTCATTTTCTCCAAGTAGCTTTTTGAGACGGAACTCAGCGCACAGAAGCGAAATATTTGTATTTCATTTACTTTATACGTTGTCACTTTGCGTTTTTGCGTGCTTGAAAAAGTCGCGCCTTTTACCCGTACCTTAGACGCTAAGCAGCGTTTGCGTCGAAATGCAAACCTAGCCATCACTTTCCACGGCGTAACGAGACGCGCGTCAAACCGGACTACTTCGCGTAGCAGTACATGTGCAGGCGCTTCGCCCCCGTAGCTTTCCCTTCATAGCCACTGAAAGTTGTCGACGGTTGAACTGCGACAGACACCGCTGGAGTTGGCGTGAGTGTTTCCTAGTAGAGAAGCATTCGATTACCTATTGTAGGGTATGTGCGCAAAGCTCGGACGAACACAGGAAAAACAATGTAGACAGAAGGAGCGCTCCTTCTGTCTACAACATTTTTCCTGTGTTCGACAAAGCATTGCGCACATACCCTACAATAAGTCATGCACCAACTCGCCCAACAAGAAGTTCTAAGATTCGATTACCGTCCAAGAATTGTGGACTGGATACGCCATTGTATATTCAGGACTTTAACTGGCCTTGAATAGATGTAATGCATGAGATTGCATTTGCAGCGTGTGACCTGTTTGTTTAGTTCCCGTTGTGTAAACACCATCTGAGTTATATTTGAAGTTGTAACTGGTACCAGCCTAGTGTGCACGTGTTTGTGATATTTGCATTGCCTTAACCGAGAATATATTTCGTTTTCGTTTGTGGTATCGACTCTCGGCTCTGACTCGGTCTTTGGACCACAACCGGCTTTCGCTCGCGCACCAAAAGGACCAACTCTAAATTGTCAGCGCCTTCGTGGTGCGTTTTCGGAGGGCCGAGACACCAGCCCTTAGAAACCGCCCGGCGATTGCCAACCCGATTAACGGGATCAGTGACAGCTAGGGTTACACTATTTGTCGGTGAGAGTTGCAGTCCGCGGCTATTGAGATATGTTGACGTTATCGATACCGACGTTGTCGCTTCGTTTGTACTTCCAAATGCGCTAGACTCGTGGTCCAAATGCAGGTGTCATCTGCGTACACAGATACTGATATTTTGCCTCCTTACTTTTTAACGAGGCCAATAAGTACGACAATAAATAATGTCGGGCTCAAGGCTCACCTTGAGGCACGCCACGATAGACGGGATGGTTGTTTGTATCACCGTCTACAGT